>NC_037649.1:10393055-10704930 GCF_003254395.2 Apis mellifera
AGTAGAAAAGAAGCAAGTAATTCAAAGTGAAACAGGTGTTGTTCCACGAGATTCGTTTCGTTCGTTTGATCGGTCCGTGTTGTCCATATTCGCGATATTATTAGCACGTTTCCCAGTTTATCGTTCGCAGCACACAGTACAGAAGTACCGAGCGAATTAATAACAATTAATTCTCTTTCGTTCTCCTCCTCCTCTTCGCCGTTTCCAAATCCATCCCCATCAGGGACAGAGAGAGGAGTTTGAATAAGCGGCACTATTCGCGCGTAAATACGCGCAGTTTTGAGGCAATTGTTCGGGCGGGGTAAACAGGGCGGGGGTCGAAACGGTCGTCGAAATTCATTTCAAATTTTGTTTGATGTTAAACAGGTCGACGGGGTGGAGCGCGGGGGGACAAATTTTGAGCGGAATGTAATTTCGGGGGCCGATGCAGTTAACCGGGGAATTTGCCGGGGAGTTATAATAAATTACCGAAATTCGTTGACACTGAGGGATGGTTAAAATAAATAGGAGAGAGGGGAGGAAAAAACTTGCACTTGCGGCGCGGGTGTAATTAAAAAGGCCGCCCCCTCCCCTGTTTACCGTTGTATAACCGATGTTCGACGAATTTATGGCTCGCCCCTTTCCTCCCCGATTAAAAATGGTCGGATCATCGAGCATTCGATGAACTCGAAAAATAGCCACTGCAATAACGGCTAATTAATACTCGAAACGACGGAGAAGGGGTATTCGAGCCATCGTTTATCGTCGTTTCGAAAATGTATTTTTCCCCTCCCTCTCTTACCTGCGTATTTAATGCTAATTTTATCGCCATATTTACACGCTCGATTCTAAAATTTCTAAAATTTAAATCTTCCCCTCTTTCTCTCTCTCTTCTTTTCCCGGAGAGGAGGGGAATGGAAAAAAATTTGATTGCTCAAAGGAGGAAGTAACTTATCTCGACCACGTCCTCCGTGACCAATAACGGTTCAGGACAACCAGGAGGAGTCTGTCCAAGTTTCGAGAATGCGCCGTTGGATCGTCGCGTATTTTCCCTCACCTTACGCTGTGGTGAAAAGTTTGCGTTCCCCCACTCACGCTTTTCTAACCGTGAACCCGTCCCGAAAAAGTTCCTCGGCGTTGTCCTTCCCCGAACCACCCCCACCCGCTTCGAGGTCGACGGATATTTATAGACGTGGAAGCGACGGATAACTCGTTCGATGAGGCTCGTCGCGCGACGATCAAAATTAAGCCTCGAGTGACGAATCGGAAACATATATCGATTTCCTTTCCTTTTGACAAATCTGAAACGTTTCTTCCCGATTAAATTAAAATTACGAGGATATATATATATATTTCATCCCTCGACACGAATTGAACGGAATGTTTTCATCTCCTCGATCCCAGATATCTCAGTTCGCGAGAAAAATTATTATACTGGTAAAAAAAAAAAAGGAAAAAAGTTGCGAGCTCTGGGGGAAGGGAAGGGAATTCGGTGGTCGTTTAGCATCTGGACGTTCGTTCCGGGTCGAAAAAGTTGCACCGCAGGGGGTGGATTCGGCCTCCACCCTTCGCTCTCCACTCACCCTGTCGTTTCGCCACTTCGCCACGTTGCACCCCGTCCGCAACATTTCCGGCAAAGTTTCGCGACCAGCCGCGAACGTTCGACGACGTGATTAGTCGCGGGGGAGGCGGGGATAATTTACGAGGGTCGGGCGGGGCGAATTTCGAGAAGGGAGAACTCGAGGAGGCGGAAAAATAACGTTCCACGCGACGGGAATATCGAGTCGATGCAATTATGCTCTTTCTCTGCCTCCTCTCTCCTCTTCCTTTCTTCCCGCGTCACAGATCCCGGGAAAAAGAAAATCCGTCGCGCGAAAAAACTTTCTCTCCCCGTCACTCGTGAAACTTGTTGGTTCGTCGTAAAAATCGACCAAAAATATATGCATCCTTCCACATGCACGGGCTTCCTAGATGAAAGCATCGCAAAGATTTTTAAAATTTCTACAATTTGTATTATTCGTTTCAACTTTTTTAAAACGAGTAAGTTTAACTTTATTCCCTTTCTTTTCATCCCTCTCGATCGTCAACTCTTCTCCCGCTTGCTCCACATATCCAAATCTTTCTCGAGTCGATGCAATTATGCTCTTTCTCTGCCTCCTCTCTCCTCTTCCTTTCTTCCCGCGTCACAGATCCCGGGAAAAAGAAAATCCGTCGCGCGAAAAAACTTTCCCCGTCACAGCGAAACTTGTTGGTTCGTCGTAAAAATCAACCAAAAATATATGTATCCTTCCACGTGCACGGGCTTCCTAGATGAAAAGATCGCAAAGATTTTTAAAATTTCTACAATTTGTATTATTCGTTTCAACTTTTTTAAAACGAGTAAGTTTAATTTTATTCCCTTTTTTTCTCTCGATCGTCAACTCTTCTCTCGCTTGCTCCACCTTTATCCACTCTTATCCAATCTTCATATTCAAACCTTTCTCATAGATGTATCGCGATTAGAGAGAAATCGGTGTTCGATCGAGCCGAGATCGGATCGAATGGTTGATTGGTTAAAGCGGAGGCAGGGAACGAGAGTTTCCGTGGAGAAACGAGGAGTTGGATTTTCGAGGCGAAGTGAAAAGTTGGGCGAAACAAAATTTGCACCCTGGCGAGGTGGACGCAACGAGGGTGCAACTATTGGAATACTTGGCTTCGTTTCGACGGGCGGGGCGTCCGTCCGGCCGCGTCGTGAAATTTTCGACATTCCGCTCGGCCGCGTCACCGCCAATTCGAAAGTTTCGCGGGGGCGAAAGTTGTAGCCCCGTTTCCGCTTTCTCCCCCGACCCACCACCACCGACGAACAATGAACCGCGCGACCCTCTTTACTTCCGGTTTTACGAGGCGCCGATCCCGCTTGTTTCCCGGGGAAAATCGAGCCGTTAGCTCGTTTCACGACCCCTCCTCCCCTCCTCCTCCGCGTTGTAAAACAACCGTGAAATACGCTCCGTGCTCCGAGCTTACGATCCCCGCCGTTACGATTTACGAAGTAACGCGTGTTTACGAAGAAACGCGAGGCGAATGGGGTAAGAGATGGAATTGGAAATGTTTTCTTTCCAACGTATCCGCGGATTCGGATCCGAGAATAGATTGAATCGGAGAATTATCGTGAAAGTACGTTCGAATGCATCGGTTTTTTTTTTTTTTTTTAATAATTCAAATTATTAAATTCAATTTATCGAATACTGGAAGTAGAATCTGGAAGTAGATCACGTTGGGGATGGGTGATTGATTATATTAAATTAATTTTAAACTTTCTAAAAGTTTCCCACTCGTAGTTATAAATTTGGATTTTCGGTCACGGGATTAATACATTTCTTATAAATTGTTACATTTATCTTCAGTTTTATCCCGTATAGATAGATTGATATTTATAGAAAGCTATGTTGTAACGCGAATATTCTCGATATTATTATCCTTCTCTATGGATAAAGATTTCTTAGCTTTGCACAATACGTTGTGAATATCATCGAATTAATAGGTATTCATTCTAATTATCCATTTCAAACGAACGTTAGAAAATCAAAATGTCTTTTCAATTCTTCTCAATAATAGGTCTTCGATCTTTGCCTCCACGCGAATTTAATGCTAAAAGAGTCGTTTCGACATCAAGCTTCTTCATCCGTCGAGCGGGGAAACCAAAGAACGGAGAAAGGAGAAAAAAAAGAAGAAGAAAAGTCGACGGGAAACGCGTGGCACTTGGAAAAATTTTAAAAAATTCCTCTCCTTATTGAGAGAAGGAGGGGAAAAAAAGAAATAACGAAAGTTCGAACCGCAAGATATTAAACAAGATCCACTCGATTTTCTACTTTCTATTGGTAATTCACTCGTTACCTACCCATCCACCTAAATTCCCCCTCCCCCATTCTTGCCTATCGCACGCGTGATTTCGGCTTTTTACGACGATTTTACGAGCGACGGGAAATTAATTTTCCCCTCTCGTGTACGCCGCAGCCTCGAAAACCTCGCCTTTCTTTCCCCTTCGGTCGCAACCTTTCCACCCTCCATCCTCTTGCACGCTTTTTTCTCACCTCTCTCCCTTCACTCGACCCCCTCCAATCCCCTCGACGCACGGTCTTTTGCAACCGCGCTTTTCGCGTTCAATGTTATCTTTACCACCCTCGTGTACATTCCGCCTGCAGCGTGGCGATCGCAACGAACGATAAATTATCGCACGAGAACGCGCCATTATCGTTACACGTACTCCTCGCGCGAAAGGGTCCCCCCTTTCTCTCTCTCTCTCGATTCGTCCATCCCCAACGCGTCTCTATCTCCATCCCTGAATCGGTACGGGCGGAGATTAATTACCCGCGCATACACGAGGATTCGTCTTTACGTCCGATGAAATATTCACGACACGACGATACTGCTCGCCTTGTTAGCCCCGGTCAGGGATACAAATCGCGCGGACCTTGGGTGGAAAAGAAAAGCGGATTGGAAGTGGGAAACTGGGTCGTCTACCGATATTATTCGAGTGTACTCCTCGGTTGTAATCTTCCGTCCGGGGCTTTGGTTCGAAGCTTTGGTCCAGGTTCCATCCAGGCCCATTGAATCCCGATTAAATCCCGCACGAGAGGGTAGAATAATCATTTTCTTTTCTTTCCTTCCTTTCTCGCCGTTGTATTTCCAAATTCCAATTCTCTTCTCTTCTCTTTTATCGAGTGGAGTTCAACAATCCGACTGTTCGATGATTCGAATAATGAAACGAAATTATTATTATTTCCATAAAATCGCTCGCTCAATTTGGCAAGAGATGGAGACGCTCGTGTGAAATAAGTTGCCTCGAATCGACGAGCCACTATTAAGGATCCTCGTTCAATTCCCGTCGACCGATTTCTCGCTCTGTGATTAGCACTGTCTAACGCGGTAACCTCGACTTGGAAGCCGGGGCGGGTGTCGAGATTAAAAGGCGGCCAACGAGGCAGCGTATTATACGTCGTAGACAGCATCGTGGTGACACCGTGGCATGAATATGTATGACGCGAAACGGACGCGTGTAACAGCCTCGTCCTCCGTGGTTACGTATTCACGAATTTATAACCGCGGGACCGACGACGCCTTGTCGCAGATCCTCGTGTCGATTGCCCTCTCTTCGAGGACACACGCACTCCTCTCTCAAAGTATTTTCAAACAGCAGTGGTCCGTGGCTTGTAATCAACTAACAATTCTTTCTTGGAAAACGTTCTTGGAATATTTTCGCGCCGAGTGAACACGAATTCCTATTAATTGATTCGATAAATTAGAAGGAATTATTTATTAGCATCTCTGGCGAGACAGATCAGTTTTATCAGGATAGAATAGAAGAAAAATGATTAATTTAGAGAAATAAATTCCGATTACGAAAGCGAGAATATAATCTGGAGGAGAGATATATAGCGTTATTATTTCCCCGATTAAATACACGTAGCCACGGGCACAGTGTATTTTTCCTCGTTTTACCCCCGGTTCAAGGTTTCCTCCCCTCGAGGGAGAGAAGAGGGCTTTGCGGATTATCGAAGATAATAGTTTCATCGTTTAATTGTATGAGGGAAGTTGGTCATCTCGATATTCCGCTCTACTACCGATTCAACGTAATTTTTCGTAAGCGATACAAAATATACCCCGTCGCTTGCGCGTCATTACACGTTCCACCGATTCCATTCGCGAGGAGAATGGAAGGGATGGCACGTCGCAGGTGCGCAGCGCCGATGCAAATGGCGTTAATATTTTGATAAAATGATGGGGCGAAAATTGGCCGATCGGCTGTAACCCGATTTCCATATTCCAACCGGCCGGTTAATTTTATATAACGCGGCCAATGATCGTAGAAATATTTGCTATTTAACGGCGTTCAACGCGTTATAAAGTAATGGCTACTTGATTATCGGCCCGCTTAACGGTTTATTAAATTTCAACCCCCTCCCTCTCTATTCTCGTAATTCTTTCGGGCGATGCAAAAACGATCTTCTCGCGTGGGAAAATTATGGAAATGGGCGGGGATGCGACCGATTGCGGGACCAAGTTTTGCACGGCGGTTGGATGGATTCGATGCTTCCGAAGGAAAAATGAAATTACCGTTCGGGGACAGAACGAATCGAATCTGAAATGTTGGAAAAGGGTAGATGATTAACAAAGTTTTATTCCATCTTCCGGCGGTAAACTGTCGCCATTATCTATCGGAATAAAAGATGAGAGCCCCCCCCCCCTCTTCGTTTTTCCCTCCGTCCAAGATTCAATTATGCTAATTTCGCAACAGGGGATAAGTTAATATAACCGGAGACTCTCGGTAGATTAAGTAAATAAAAGCCACGTACGTACGTATAACATGTCGTTTCATTTTCTCGTCCGTTGCGCGTGATATCGAAGATGCGTGTAAAAACGTGTAAATTATCCGCCTTTTTATCGTTGCGTTGTGTAATAAAAAGAAAACTGTTATTACGTCTTCGTTTCGTCGAAGGGACGGGATGGATGAAAAATGAGATTCGCGAATTAAGCTTGTGGAGTTTTGCGTTTTTCGATATTTTTTGTTGTTGTTGTTTTTTTCTATTTCTTTTTATTCTTTTTTTTTTTTTGACGATGAGGAAAAAAAGCAATGGATATGGCGCTCAATCGCAATTTAATGGGAAACGTTACGTATAAAACGCGTTATAGTGTTTTTTGCTGGAATAATAACAATCGGGGGACAGGGATATGAATTTTGACTTGCGTGTCAGCGAATATTACGCGAATATTTGTCGTTTTTAATCAACGGTCCGGAGGAATGAGCAACGTGAAAAGATCGATCGTGATATATGGCCATGGACGCCTGTTAACTTCCACTTAAAAAGCAATAAATTTCGTTAAAGGAAAAAATATTGCAACCGAAACGTCTCTTTTTTTTTTTTTTTTTTTTTTCGAACGATACGCGAATACCGAAAATTATAGTCCCACAGGATAAAGCAATAATAATGCGATAAAGAGGTCGTATCCCAGCGTTGAATACATCGTTGAAATAAAATTCGTATGAATACGTGAGACGTTTATTCAGCCACTTAATCCTCCGAAGAAGAACTTTTAATTCTTCATTTGTATTTTTAAACCGGAATTATAAAAACGTATACTCGGATAAAACGGAATTTCGTTGAATTTGGTATTCCTTAATTTCTTTTTTTATACCTTTTTTTATTATCCACCCGATGTGATATTTAATGGTTTAGAAATTGAAACGGTGCGCAATTGGAAAAGAATTCTCCGAAAAGCAATTTCAAAGTACAATTTCAAGTACTTTAAAAAGATTCAATTGCCAGTTTTATATGATGAACTGATTTTTTTCCTTTTTTTTTTTTAGAATCGAGAAAAATACGAATAAAGAAGATAAAAACATTGGAGAACGATACGATTCCTTCGAAATAAAAGTTCGATAATTAGACTTGAGACTCGAGAGAGAGAGAGGATAAATTACTTTTCTTTTTCCTTTTTATATTTTTAAATCAAATCCTCGATCGAAATCCATATTTCGCTACTTGTCGAGAACAATTTCTCAAAAAAAAAAAAAGGGAACGAAAGAAAATTTAAAGAACAACATTTACCAAAACAATTCCCTTAATTAAACCATCCAACCGAAATTACGATCGCGTTAATTACCCGTTAAAACAATCCGATCGTTTTTAAACACCTGCTAACTCCATCCATCCATCCATCCAACCAATAAAACGCCTTTGAACCCAACGTTCCCTCGAATGTACGAATTGATCTCCCGTGACGATGATCGATTATCCGATGCCCATTAATATCGACGTAATTCGACGTCGTGAATATCGAAAAAAAAAAAAAAAAAAAAATAACGAGAGAGAACGAAGAGAAAGGGGATGGCCTCGTTCGATTTACACGAGGAGTCCATTTATCCTGGTTGGATGCGTGCGTGCGCCAAGCCCTCGAGGTTCTCGAATAAATACGATATTAAAAAACCGATGTTGTCGACCGACGCACTCTCTTCGATTCGAAAAGAGGGAATAAGAAAAAAACAAATACGACGAATAGAGGAGCCGCAAAACGTTTGCATCGATTCGCATATCGGATAACATATATATATATATATATATCGAGATCGTGGATTAATATCATATCGAAGAAAGAGGAATCTCTTTTCAGGAAAATAATTTGCTTAAATAGAAAGGATTCCGATCTTCTTCCCTTTCTATGTATCCTGTGTAATTAGAGAGCACGCAAGAAGTAACTACGGATCTGTCGAGATTTCTTCGCGATAAGTTTTCGGATCGGGCGTGGCGATAAGCTCGGGAGGGAAAGGCGCGCGTAACATTCTGTTCGGTAATGGAGGCGGTATGTACGTAAACGGTTGATTACAGGGGAATGCGTTCGGAATTTGCATTTAAACGCGAATCGATGCACCTTTGAAAGAGTACGCGATGTAGGTCTGTTGTTGAAACCGATAAACAAATCTGGTTAATCGATCGAGGGAAAAGAAAAAAAAAAAACAAATATTACTCAAAATAAAATATTACTCTTTCGTCTCGCGAGATTATTCTATACGAAATCTGTAATCTCCGCGGAAACGACGATCGTAAATCGTTCTTGGTAACCGTATCTTCGATAACTAAAGCTAAATATCTACCGGATCTGTCAATCGAATACGAATCGAGGAAATTGGACATTTACCCAAAATCCGTTCCGGGACGATCATCGCGCAATTCTGGCTTTACGTCCGAATTAACGTTGATTCGTCCACGACGCATCCTTCCAGCGTCATCAGCGCGGTGTCAAAATCTCTATCGTCGCCGGCTACAGCCGGCTAATTAAATCCGGCTCGGCCTTACGTGGCAATCGAGAGGGGGCCGCAAACAGAGTACTCCAACACCGAGCTCGCGCAGGGACGGCAAATAGAATTTGGCTGGTGTGCGAGGACACGAGACGGATGTTCAATCGGACGGGACGCGCTCAATGTCCCGAAAGGCTATCCGCCCCTCCCCTCGATACCGTCTGTTTCCACGCGTATAACCGGTCTGCCCCGATCCTGGCATGACGTTCGTAATGCGTGACAACGAGGAGGGGGTCGTATTAAACCGGTAATGGCGGCGTTCGAGGGATGCGCGGAGATAACGCGGATGTCGCGTTGCCATCTCCTTTCCATCCCCATCCGTTCGGATTTACTTTCATCCGCGATCTTATCCCTCTGCAACCCTTTTTTCCCTCTCTTTTATTCCATGATTCGATTAGAAGATTCGAGGATCACGCTTGATTTACGATTTTCGGATTTTCGAATTGGTTTTTGCTCTCTGATGGAGGGAGAATTTTTAAAAAATTTTGCAGGGAATATTGTTGTTTTATTCTTTGAACGGGAACGTCAATCCGATTCGAGGATAATCAGATTATTTCTTTTCGAAGAAAAATTTTTGGAAAATTTGCCCTCGTTTCGTATACAAATGAAAGTTAATCAAGCCTCCCTCCGATAATCGAGCTCTTTGATTCGATAATATCGGAGCGAGAGAGAATGGGCTTCGTTATCGAGGCTGGGTTTTTTTTTTGCACGGTTCGGCGAAACGATTTCGCATCCCGTTCTTCGTTCAACTTCCTTGCTGAGCAAGGACCACGTAACGTACACGGAAAAGCGAACGCAGCGCGGCAGGATGTGATCCGGGATGCGCTTCCGCCGACACCGATTCCGCCAGCAAACCGACCTACCAACCCCTCTGCGCCGCAGAGAAACAGAACTCGCGGCCAAATATCGCCTCCCTTCCTTCGACCTCGAATTTACCGGAGGAGGAATACGTGTACGGATATTGAACCGATCGAGGACGTCCCCCGCGTAGATTTTCGCTGAAACAGAGACGAGATTGAAACGTTTTCCAAGAATCTGCGTAAAGAGTTTGATTCTGGTGGAAGAAAAAATTTGCATCGAAAATTGAAGATGTTTAAGACGAAAATATTTTATCGAGAATTCAACTTGCTCTTCTTGCCAAAAATTCTTACGAGGATAAGTTCCCCCGTGAAAAATTTCGAAACAGTAAAATACATCGGTTCATCTTTGATCCTGCTTACCGAATCGTTCAAGAGAAAGAAAGAGACACGAATCGATAAAAAAAAATAAACGAAACGTTTCGTTTCGCCCAACTGAAATGATCGAAACGAGATTTCCCCCGAACGCTTTGCCTCCAACTTTGCCTCCCTCCATTGTGTTCGAGACTCGAGCGCGCGTAGCTTTGTTCAATTCCTGCATAATCAGGTCGAGTCGTCAAATCGAGCGGATAGAAGCCAGCAAAGCACAACTCGTGTAAATTTACGATGATCCAGGCTGGAGTTTCCGCCCGATCTGACGGATCTGCTGATTGGTTAATCGGGCTGACCCGAAAGGAAGAGAGAGAGTGAATCGGACAGCGAAACCGTGGAAAATAGCTTTGGCGAAACTTCTGCGGCATCGTTAACCGGCGAATATGCGAGGAAGCGTCCCTTCCTTCGATTCGACCATCGTCGTTGAAACAACGATTAAAACTTTCGCGCCCCGATAATGGCGGACGACAGGATCACGTGGGCTTGTGTAACGGCGGTGGGTGTTTACGTTTAGCCCCCCTGTTTCGCGTCCCGTGGCTTCGGTTTATTGGACGGGTATCGCGTTGTGTGTCGGGTCGGTAGGAAACTTTAGGGAAGGAAGAGGGGTTTACAGGGATTCGCAGTTCGATTTTTCGATACCGTTCGCGCGATTATCACGCGGCTCTACGTTTTTTCATTTCTCATCGATCGATTCGAGTGTTCTAGTTTTTTTTTTTTTGGAAGGAATTTTAAGAAACGTTTGACGTTCGAAGGTTTTTCGTTCGGGGGAACGTGATCCAGATTTTTCAATGGATTTGTATGCGGGTCACGTATCTTATTCCGATTCTAAAATTAAATTATAGGGGATTGAATTATTTAATTTTTGCCGATATATGAAAATCAGCGCAGAAAAATTTCTTTAATTTATTCGCTCGCTGTATCGCTGATCGAATATATATATATTCGATCGATCGGTAAATCCAATTTAACGATAATCTCGAGATACACGTGCTTGTAAAAATTTCATAAGAATCGATGAAATGTTTTGAAATAATTGAGAAAGAGTCAGTTGGATTCGAAATAGATAGTAGGAAAATATCAAAGTTGAATAATTTAGAGCGTGTCGGATAGTTTAGAGTTTCGATCGTTATTTTGAAACACCGATCGTTCGTTCTCGAAGAATCGGAGACAAAGGAAATTGAGTTACTTCTCGCGTGTTCGACGAGCGGACCGAGTGTACTTTCGCGCGTAAAATCGCACGAAGGGGCCACTTTTCGCGCGGGTGGAAAATGCTCGAGCGTGTCTCTTCGGGGATGTAATAAAAATTTTCCAATGGATTTTCGAATCCGTGTCGCGCGTTAATCCACTCGATTTTTGCCTTGCGAGAGAAAAGTTTGGAGGAAAAAAATTGATGCAATGGCGTGACGAATCATTGAACAGTGATTAATCGTATTATTTGAATTTTTCAGCATAAATTTCGTTCAGCAAAATTATCGTAGCAAATTTATTTAAATTTATCATTGGATAAAAGGTTAGAAACGAAGATTGGAAAAAATCATTCATTTTCGAAATCTAGTAAGTAAATTATTTTAATTTAAATGATTTTTTTTCGAAGAAGCGGAAAATTTATGCGAATAAAATGCGAATAAGATCATCGTGTACAACGCGGTATCTCTAATTCAAGCTTTTACAGCACGGCCCCTCCGGGGATATTAAGGTAGGGTTTAATAGCCACTGTAAGTGGTCACAATACGGATTAAAGGGTTTTCCAGTCTGATGTGGATATGTCCGGACAATGGAGGGAGAGTTTTAATCGACCACGAACACGTTTTCCTACTATTCACCGCGGACGAATACGACAACTTTTGGAGAGTTTTCAACAATTTAATATCAGTTCGTTTCCAAAAAAAAAAAGAAAATAACCACTCTCCTTTAAAAGAATCCTATAATAAATTTCCAAAAATTTAAAATTTGATTTTCCATTTGAAAATTTTGCTACATTAACAAGAAATTACAAACTCGCATATATACAATCGTATCGATAAAATCTCTTTGTGCCCTTTTTCATTAAAAATTAAAACATCCAGATGGATTCGAAAAGTCCTCCGACTAAAAAAAAAAAAAAAACAATCGATCCGCGCGAAAAGTAGGAGGGGATCGTGCCAAACCAACCTTTCTCCCCTCCCCACCCTCCTGAAATTTCCCCCGTGAAAATCGGTTTCATCAAAAGTGGTTACACGGGCGCAAACACCGAGTTCAAAATTCATTTTGCTCGTCCGTGCTTACGGCGGAGACCGCACTGTCACGCCCGTAAAATCACGCCGCCGATGGTTTTCCCGCGCCGGCCTTGCGCGCCCGTTCGCTCGCGGTTTTACGCCCGGCGCGATTTAATCATCGTTGTAAACGATGGTGGCTCCAAGGCTTTTCCATCGACGGGGAGAAAGGTGCTGAGGAGCGAGCAAGCGCGCGGCCTGAACGCTTCTTCTCCTTCTCTCCCTCGTTACACGGCGATAATCTCGTTGAAGAGGGCGGACGGCGAGCTGACATCCGATCGCCACGACTTTATACACCCCCGTTCGAAAATTTCGTTACGACGTCGATTTAACGTCGCGCGGCAACTTTGTATTTCCGCCTTCGTTTGCTTTTCGAATAGAAAAGAAGAAAGAGGAGGAAGGAATCGTTCCGTCGATTTTGTTGTCGATTCGAAATAATAGGAATAGCAGTGTCTGTGCGTACGAGGAGATAGATTTTGTATCGAAGAGTACGAGAACCGTTTATTGCGAAACTTGTTTCAATTGCTTCTCTTGCGAAATATCGTTTTCTAACCGTCTTCCATTAGGGAGACCTGAATTCTACGTTCTACGTTCTGGCCAATACCGATACTATCTACTTATTTATCCGAAATAATGATATCGGACTCGGTTGCAAAGTCGATCGATTTTTAAAAGGTTTATAAAAATTGGGGATACGGTTCGTTCCATTCAACGATTCCAGCGAGCAACAATATCGAGGCTTAATTTCGGTCTAGCAGTGTGCAGCTTTGGCGGACAGTTTTATTTACGGGTCTTACCGCGGCGACAGTGGCGCGTACGATCGATATCGGTGCGCCCTTGTCGAAAGAACGAAATTGGCAAATTGGACGGATCGCAGCCAACCACTGCGAGAGGAAGGAAGGAGAGGGGGGAGGGAAGGACAGGGGACCGTGTATGGCTGGCGGGGAAACAGAGGCTGGCATCGTTTTATCAACGAATTCCTGACGAAAGCACGATAGAGGGAGGGAGGAGGGTGGTACGAAGGGACCGAGACGCGATATCCCGATGCGGATTTTTCTATCTCCTCCTGGATGGATACTGGGCGGACCTTTGAACCCGATAGATCGGGCGCACTCGCGGGAAAGGACGGAGGAGTAGCGGATCGAGTAATGCGCTGGGCCGATGGACGGGAGGGGAGGGCTGGAAATACGGCGGGCGGTGTTGGAGGCGGCCGGGGCAGGGACGAGATTCGTAGGACAGGCCACTAAATTTCCCGTCCAATTTCGGTGTACACGATTCGTGCGCTGTTGTGCCCCGCGTTCCTGCCCCGGTTCCGCGTACAACGGCTTTACACCGGCACGGATCAGGCTTGTGTGCACGGCCGATCGAGCCCGCGGTGTCGTTCCGTGAACCCGCATATCCGGGTCCTTATGCGCGCACGGCCACCGTTCAATTCCTGGCCCCATAAACATCCACGCTTGTAAACGCGTCCGACGTAACCGGCGGCCGTGATTCCCATTTCTCCTGGCGAATCGTCGATACGGATTCCATCCCGTGCACGAGGGACATCGAGGGTGTCGTTACCTGTTTCCAGGGATTTCTCTTTTTTCTCTCTCTCTCTCTCTTTTCCTCCCCGCCAGGTATTACGGAATACGAGATTGGTTCTTAGAGCGATTTCCGGGACGAGTTTTCGGGGATTCCGGGCTCGATTTGAACGCCGATGGTGTAACGAATCGTTTGAAACGAGGCGATTAGTAATTTTCGGATTAATGGGAATCGTGTAAATTTTTTCGATTCTCTCTTTCGATCCTTCGAGCAAACGATGGATTCCCGCTACTCGATAAATATAAATACGATAAGAAAGTAAGAAAGTAATTCGATCGGATCGAAATTATTAGTCATTCGCGAAAATTCGATCCTCTATTTTCGAGATTCGGCGACACTATCCATCGTTGCGTGTATATTGTATGTAGATTATCGAAAATGGCGAGCGCTTCTTAAAAGATTAATCGGACAGAAAATCCTGCAGGATTTAGGTATAAGCAGGACGGATTGGACGCATGCAAATCCATAAACCCGCATATCAGATTCCTTTAGAGATATATATATATATACACGCACACTCAGTTTGAAACATAAACGGGTATTACGGGACAGGTGTCGGTGTAAACACACGGATGGAACCTTGTGTTTGCAGATCAATTGAGGGACCAATGAATATCTGATCGCGTCCCCCGATGGCTGCGAGAAGCGCACAAGTCAATTTCGCTGTACATTCGAAATATATTTGGCGAGCAATTATTTTTATTTGCAAATGTATTCCTCTCTCTTCTCCGAGATACGTATGCGAAATAATATCTGATCGTATCGGTGACGTCGTATTTTCAAATTTTCCGTTTCCTTCCCCATATTTTCTTCGCGAGCAAAACTGGATCGGGGCCTAGTAGTGGTGGTAACCTAGGTGGTGGTAGTAGTGCATGATCGTAGTCCAATTTCAAAGCGCAAGGCTTTGAATACGAAATTTCGGCCGCGAGAAGAAATCAATAGACCAGAAACCAGAGTCGGCCGCAATCTGCACCTACGATACCAATTCACAATCAAGCTACGCTGAATCTGGCCCGAACCGATGGCTAACCACATGTAACTTTATATCATAGCCAACTTAATCAACGTCCAGCACATCTGTAACCTATGTCTATTCCACCTTTAATCTCAACTCGCCCTCGAACCGCATTCGACCGCATTTCCCTCTATTTCCAGACATATATATATATAATTCGACCGGATGCAAAACTTTTTCTTCCCTTCCGATCAAATTTAATAAATCGTCCCGATATCCTCGATTGTTTATCCAACTTTTTTTCCTCTTTCTTAAAATGCCAAAGAATCGTCCATTTATTCTTTCATTCCGTACTTTTTATATCAATAAGCGAATCATTATTGAGAATCCCTTTCGTTTCGCGCACAAAGACGGAATACTTTTCGAACGAAAGTTTCCAACAATTTTTTCAATCGCCAATTATCGTTGAAATATCGGGCAATTTAGCGCGGAGAAAGTGGTCCAATTTCATTTCGGATCGTCAGCGTTTCCGCCGATTAAGCCCGCAAAGGGAGGGCGATAGGCGATAGAGAATCTTCATGAGGCAAATCGATCGTGGCCGTTAACTGACCGAGCGAACGGACGAAACCGCAAACGCTGGTCCCCTTGATATGCCGGTGATACGAGGATGGAAGCCGGATACGGACAGTCTCAAAGCTAACGAAAGCCGGTGGAATTGCGGCAAATATGCGACCGATCTATGCCTCTAGTTGCTTATTAATCCGATTCCTCTAAATCCCGTTACATTCGTAAAGATTCGATCGTGGAATCGCCGCTCGAACGGATAATTATTCAACGGATCGGTAAATGAAAGGAATTTTATATTATACATCGTTGCGATAATGGATCATGGATTGGATTTCGATTGGAGAAAAATCGATGAAATTTATCAACTCGGATTAAATTTGTATCGATGTAATTTTCATACGAGGCTGATCGAAATATGAATATTGGGAAATAAATGAGAAGACCTTGCTCTTTTCCATCTTATCGAGCGAAATTTTGAAAGTAGAAGAGTGAAATGTACGCTACTTAGAAAGAGCGACGAAGAGACAAATTGTGTTCGATAAAATTAGAGACAAGGACGGAGACAACGCGTTCCAAGGGATGCGCACGGGGTGGTGGGATTTTCTTTTACGTGAGACGCGTTCCGCGCGTATTTCGATGTAACCACCTGTTGCGGATGACAAAGCATTAGGTATGTATATCAGCGAGTGTCTAATAATGCTAATTCATTGCTCGGCCGAATGCCGCAAACGCAGCGTTAACGCGAGCAATCGCGGCTCCAACCCGTGGAAAAGGATAATTCGTGGGAAATTGCAAGTATCGTGGGACCTTTCCGCGTTTAAAATTCACCGTAATCTCTATTTAGATTCGCGATTCGAATAATTTACGCAAAGCGTTCCGCTTACCATATCGCTTACCTATCCTCCTTACTCCCCAAAACTTGGATCGATACAGAAAGTAAAAAAAAAAAAAAAAAAAAAAAAAAAAACCTTCCATTTCCATTCAACAGGGAGAAAGCGTGTTTCGAACGGGGGCCCTCATTATCGTCACCGCGAAGATATATCTGGCAAACTGGAAGCGACACCGGTGTGTTAATCATCGGGTATATACGAATAATATACACGGATCACGCGAAACTTGTTTCCACGAGTCCAATGCACGATGGATGCGTCCGTGCAAATTGAAACCGCCTCCGCGCGGGGCGACCTCCTCCTTCTTCTTCTTACGGAAGAATGACACGGAACCCGTAATAGCATAAACGTCTTTCCAGACGGCCATTCGTGAAACGGCAACTGTCGTGTCTTCCAGTCGTAAACCTCGTTGCTCGCTAATTCGCCCACAGCCACACGCTAATTCTACGTATGAACGAGTGTTTTCATGTCGGTGGACAACTGTCGGGGGAAAAACTGCGAGATAAAACCGACCGAGGGAGGGGGAGGGTGGAAAATATGGCTCCCTTTCGTTATTCGACTTTCGCGAAACGGTTTTAATTTTCGAGACGTCGCGGGGACGTGTCGCAAATTTTATTAAAGCTATCCCCTCTTATCGCTTCGTTTTCTCGATACTAACGACGCTCCATGAGCTAAGGAGATCTCGATTCCTCAGATCGATTCCCGCTTATCGCGAGCCCCTTAATCTGTAATTTTCCGTCATTTACAATTTTTTTTTCTTATTATTCAAATACACGCACAAATTGGACGGGACACGAATGAAGGGGAATAAAAGTCTATTTATTCGACTCGTATTGGCCGGACGTTAATCTTTATTAGAATTCCAATTATCCCGCGCCGTGTACTTTTCCATGATTTATCTTTCTCATACCGTTAGTCTTCAACTTTATTCCAGTGAAATCCAATTTCTCCTATTTTCCATTGTTTCAATCTCTTTTTCCCCTCCTGTCACCATTCGCCGCTTAAAGGATGCGCATAATTAAGCCGATATTTCCCATGTTGTTAAAATGAAACGTATTATGTTTGAGCTCGAAGATCGACACGAAACAATGCCAATTTCTTTCAACGCGAACGAAATCTTCCTCTCAAAAATATATTTAAAAAAAAAAAGCAATATAACTTTGCCGAATCACGATTTCGAACTAAAAAAAATTAACAAGAGGAGGGAAACGTTCAAAGATCGAAACGTTCGATTTGACTCTCTCCAAATGAAGAGACCGAGTGAAGAAATTATCGTGGCTCGCGTGGGCCACTCGAGGAATCGCGATACTCCCCCCCTGAAAAGGGGTTTCGAACAACCGCCGCGGTAATTAGAAATCGAGCCGAGCAACGATATTAACTTCTTCGATGAGCTTCATGTTACGCGCTCGAGAGAGAGAGATAGAGATAGACTAATGCAGATTGACACGCTACATCGGCATTACAGGTTAAATCCGTGGTTAATACCGATCGTGTTCACCCATGCCTCTTAATTTACGGGGCAACCACGGGGCGCATGTAATCAACAATAATGACCGTGAATATATCGCCGTGAATAATTAGTTTTCGAGCGTTTCGTAGCCGGAAAGTTTGACTTTGAACGCACTCGCGAATTATCTTCGCTTCTTTCTTTTTCTTTCTCCTTTTTTCGCGATGTAATTCTAATAAAAAGATCCGTTTGTTCGAGATGGGAAGAAATAAGTCCTGTTCTCCTTCTCAACGGTATGATGGATGCGAGAAGGGGTGGTTCGATGGAAAAATGATGGCGCGTATCCATCAGGGGAAGCGTGATCGACACCGAAATTAGAAGCAGTCAGGCTAGGCTCGTGTTACCGAAGTTGCAACTTTTGGATTGCCGGTTCGATTCGTTTCCCGCGTATTTATAGCGCCGGTTCACGCATCCATCGGCCGATTCGTGCGCGGGGCGATTAAACGGCACGGTGTGTGTTGAAAACTCGGTTCCCGCCACTCTCCGGTTTGCCGGACGCTACCGATCCCTCCGTTCGCTCTTGTTATCATTCTAGGGTTACCGTTTCGTGGCGAAAAGTGGTTTTCGTCGGAAATTGGCTCGAAAGAAAAAAAAGAAAAAGAAGAAGAAAGGAAAAGTAGGTTAATAAATAAAGTTGGTAATAAAAGTATTGGAAAAGTTTCCCCTTCCCTTCCCTTCTTCTTCGAGTAATTCTCCGGTTTAAAGAGAGTTTAAAATTTAATAAATCGTATCTGGATACTGGCAAATTATCCAAATTTAGATCCGATTCGAGAACGGTGTATCTGCTGTTTAACCATCCGCGAACACGCTTAGAAGGGAAACTTTGATACGCTCTAGAAATTACGATTAGCATTAAGATTAGAACAATTTCAAACTCATTAGAACTCGGTAACCAAAGCAATTAGAACCGCGTCGAGTTGTCGTACGTTGTCGACTACTTGAACTGTCGCAACTTGAATCCTCGCTATTTTCTCGATATTATATATATATATATCCCCTATATCGCGTTACGTTGTGAAAATCATCTCGAACCGGTTTCCAAGTAAAAATCGAACGAACGAAATCGCGAATACATAAAGAAACATTTCTTCGATTCGATACCTACGAGCGAGCATTAAAAAAAAAAGGGAGGGAAGAAAAAGTCCAGGTTCCAAAGAAGAAGAAAGAAAGAAAAAAAAAGGTAAAAGGAAGTCGATTTATCAACCGTCAAATTCAGTCAGCAACAATCTGGCGAACTTGTAATCCCTGTGCCATCTGCATGATTTGAACAAGACGACCGAAAAACTTTCTCGTCGAATTTCCCACGTTTAAACTCCGCGGGGGTGAAAGTTTAAATCGTCATGGACTACCCCCCTCCTACTACTTTTCCATCCTTCTTTCCGTTCTTTCGCTCGCTACAGTTCTTCTTTCCACCTTCCTTTTTTCTTTCCACCTTTTCTTTTCTTTCCTCCGCCTCGCATTGAATATTTATGAATCGACTGTAAATTCGCGTTTATGAGAATTCTCCGTGACGATGGCGAATAAGGATAAAGCGTTGTAATTCATACATACGGGTCGGCATACGAACCTCGGACGAGAATTTGAAAAATTTGCGGCAAGACGCGATACGTATCCTCGTTTCTCTCCCTCGAGAAATTTTGATGACGTTGTTCCTCGCATCTACCCGCGAGATAAATCTTCCAGACTTAACCGTATGAATGTCTCTCTATCCGAAGTATGAAGAAAATTGCTTCGGCACACGTTAAAATTTTCCTTCGCGATGCAATTTTTCCCTCCCTTCCCGTAAATTAGAAAATATTCGTCGAATTAACCATTCTCCATCCCCGTGGGGAGTTTCGAGAGAGAGGGAGAGAGAGAGAAAGGGAGAATGGGTTGTCGATCAATGAAGGGAAGCGAGAGCAAACGAACGAGACACAATTCCGCGGTCTTTGTACTTTCAACAATATTTGCAAAGGCATCCCACGAGCATTCTGCAAATCGTGGCTGCAAGGGATCGCCGTAGGGAACCTACGTGACGGATGAAAATTCCCAAATCGAAAATTCCGATCGTTTCGCGGCATTCTTTCTATGTGCATCGTGTCCCAGATCGGGTGCTGTGTATCGCAAAAATAAGTCGTTGCTTCGTTATCGAGAAACTTTCCATGCAGCAAAGAAAAAAGAAAAGAAAAAAGAAAAAAAGAAAAAGATACGTAATACTTTTCGCAGTGTTTAATTATATTCTAATACGTTCTTCTTTGTGCACAGGAAAATTTCATCATCTTCGAAAATTACGATATATAGTTTATCGAACGAATTCTTCTATTCTTCTAAAGATATTATTTAGATTTCTTGCAACACAAGAATCAGAAATTTCCTTATTTAATATTTCTGCGCGCGTATAAATTCTAGGATAAATAAATGTTATCCCAGAATATCCCTCTTCCCTTTTATAGGCTCGCCACTTCCGCTGCACTCTGAATATTTAACCGAATCCCGCGTGCGTCTATCGGATGGCAGGATACAGGAATTCAGTTCAACGGGGATAAAGAGCAGAGACGGATAGGACGCGTTATCAAAGAGAGTAGAAACTGATTCTCGAACGAGGGAGGAAACACGGAGGAAATACGAAGGGTTTTCCTCTATGGTTGACTTAAGCCGGAATATCGCCGACCTTGAGAGATCTAGTTTGCATTTCTATGACGGCGAGATGCGCTATTGCTCGTCCATTTGACAAACGGAATTCGCTATCGCGTTCGCGTCGATTAATATTGAACGCGGATCGAGAAAGGAGGAGGCACGTGATTTTCAACGTTTGTTTATCTTTTTCTCATTTTCTCTTTTTCATTTTCGTTCGCTTCTTTCGCACCCCTCTTTATAATGCAGAGACGTAGAAAAATCGGAATGGTTCCATCCATTCCAGGATGAAAAACTTTACATCGACCGAAAAAAATCCCAAATTAAATGTGAATCTTTATCATCTTAACGAATAAACGAATTTATCGTCGCGATAACAAAAAAAATAAAAAAAATGGCGGAAAAACAACGATGAAACGGTGGAATAGCGCGTTTCCAATTACGCAAAAGAATAGTCGAATCCTTTGAGGAACGGTACAATCAATGGAGGCATGTCTTTGACTCCGGCCAACAAAGAAATAACATTTCTATTACACGCGACCACTTTGTGTAACGAGATTCGTTAAATCGAGCTTTCGCTTAGTTACATTTCCGCCAACTTGTCAAAGCTAAGCCCGACACAAAAGCGGCGGTCCCCTCTCTCTCTCTCTGATGGACGAAACCCTCGTCCTACAATCTCGATCTATTTTCCATCGAAAACTTGCCCTCTTCATATTAATCCTTCTCTCCTCGCAACAGAGAGGCGCCTCCACCTCGCCTCCCCACGTTTTCCCCTTTCACAAACAAAATCGTTGGAAAAGAGAGGGTAGATCCTTCATCGAAGGTCAATCCTCGAGTTTTATTCCTCGTCGGTGGTGGCAGGCCTCGTGGATATTCAGGATATTTGCGATGAGTGAAGAATGGAGGGTAAAAAAAGAGAGAGAGAAAAAAAGGAAAAAAAAAAGAAAAGGGGGAAAAAAAAGATAAATACATAGAGCTCGTTAAGACGAGTAAAATTACTTTTTGCCTCGGAGCGGCGAAAGGTCAAGAGGCCGTGGCTTTTCGCGTCGGCTCGCATCTTTTACCACTCTAACGAACACGCCGGAGGGAAACGTTTTGCCCATTTATCCCTTTGCTCGATAATAAGGGGCGAGATAGAGGTTGAAATGGTCCGTGGGATTAACATCTGTCCGGAATAAATAAAACTAACCGAGAGAAAACGAAACGAGATCCATCCTTGTTCTCCTCCTCCCCCCGATTTTATTCGTTTAAATATCAAACGGCAGGGATAAAATACGATTGATAGGGAAGGGGGAATAAATGTATTCCGTGATGGCCGATTAATTGCGAGAAAAGATTGTCAGGAAGAATCGAAATTGATTCCTCGAGAGAAAGAGATAATACGTATATAATTAAGATAAAGATAGAATAATTTTAACGTGCACAGTCGTTAATAATTTTGAAATGTTGGAATACGGAGTTTGGAGAGGGAAAACAATGCGAGAGACGATAAATATTTTAGAAAGAAGGAACGGACGTTGTTTCTCCACGTGTCGTTGCTCTCTTTCTCCCTCTCTCTCTTTTTCTCTCTCTTTATTCATTCCCGTTTGTGAATATATATACGGGGAGAAATCTCTGGTATACCGGTGTCTGAACCGGGACGGGTGAAAAGAACCAGGTCACGCCGTGCGAACGTCTTCCTGATGCATCGGGAAAGAAGTTGGCTCTTGCGCTCGCTGCTCGACGGGAAAAGTCGGGAAGGAGCGGAGGGAAAAGAGGCGAAAAGAAAACAAGGCGGAGCGGAGGAAGAGAAAAAGAGGGGAGGCAGCTTTGCGTGGTTTCATCCCGTTCCACCTTCCAGTTTTCGAGCATTTTCTGCGCGAGGTGCGGCCAGAAAATCGAGCCACAAAAATTACAAAGCCGGGTGAACGTGAGAGGAAACTCGGATCTCGCGTACGTGCAGATTTATAATGATTATCGTTCAACTGCGAGGAGATGGTTTTTGCGCTACGAGAGTTGCTCCTCTTAAATAATACAATTATTTCTCTAACCGGGGATCAGCTCGCTCGATCGTCGATCCGATATCTTGCTTCATATATCATCACATACCAACGTCGATACGTTTATATAAAAAAAAAAAAAAAAAAATATAAAAAATCGAACGAGAAAAACGAGTCCATACCTCATCCTTAGTTCTTAGAAATACAATTTCCAATCGTATATTTTCCAAGAAAAAATAAAGAGCAGAGAAAGACTGTTTCTTCCGCTCTATAATCGTTTAACTGGAACGAACACGTTATATCCTCCGATAACGAGTGAGTGGCCCGGTCGGTAGCATATCATAGGCACACCTCTATTCTGTTTTCCCCCGGAAAATCAATATCGGAGGTCGGCAGCGCCTCCCGGGGGTGGCTCTCTCGCCGGAGAGACAAATCTCAGTGTCCGGAAAATCCGTGGCTGGCGCCAACCGAATCGTCGCGAAATTCCACCTCCTGAAAGTGGGCGACCCGACCGATCGTTCCGTTCCGTTCCGTTCCGTTCCGTTCCGTTCCGTTTCGTTCCGTTTCGTTCCGTTTCCATCCATCGGACGAAACCGGGAGGGGGGACTCTTATGTCTTACGTGAACACGGTATACGCAATTCGAGAAGGACTTCGTCACACGGATCAGCGACGAAGGTTGCGGGGAAGAACGCAACGTCCAACGTCTGCTCTCTTCCGTGGAAGAGGAGGAAGGAGCGCTAACTAACCTATCGTGGTAACCCCTCGTGCGACCGAGTTCGGTGTGTGCCTGTGCGTTTCGCTCTCGAGAGTGAAGAGTGGGGAGGGGACAGTGCGGTCGCCATATTGAGCGCCACCAGCACTGCCGCGACGACATGTTTCGCGCCATATTTCAATCTCCTGCGAGTGGAAATTTTTTCCAAACTTTCCTCCCTTTTCTTTCTCTTCTTTCTTTCTTTCTTTTTCTTTTTTTTTTTTTAAGTAAATCGGTGTGAGGTGAACAGGTGAAGAGGATTATCACGTCGAATGCAGGTGAAGGTTGGAGGGATCAAGGGATATGGGTAAGGGGGAGGGGAGAGGAATCTGGAATTTATGCGGCTAATCGTGTTAACCTTGCGCTACTTGGATCGAACTGCTCGCGAGTTCAACGGCGAGAGCGTTATATACATTTCTTTTTTTTTTTCCTCTTCACGTTTACGGATTACACGGATATCGTTTCATTGTTTGAACCGGAAATTACGAGTATAATATCAGGTCGTTGGTTATCGAGCGTTTCTCCACCGCCGTACGCGTGTACGGGACACGTGTCTGTTTTCTGTAATCCGCGAAACCGAACCGCAACACGTGCTGAAATTAATATATTCGTCGTTCGCGAATTAGAGCCTAGAGATATTTCTTAAACAACCACGGTATATTTATACGATTATTTAACATATATATATATATATATATATATATATATATATATACAAATGTATATTTGCAAATGGGATAACCTGTCCGAGATTCGGCTCGGCAATTTCTTCCTTTGTGCACGCGGCGTGTTTAATTAATCGATCATCCTGCCTTTAATTACGGTACAAAGCCACCGGCCCAATATTGACTTTGTTAATTGGGTGTAGTCGGTGAATCGCTGAGCAATAAAATATTGACGATAAATTGCGTTCGCGACTCGGCCGACCAAGAATCTCCTTCTTCTGGCGCAACCGCGGCCGTTTCCGTGTCCCTTTGATGTTCCAAAGCCTTTTCCATCTTCTTTGCCTGACCCCGTCTTTGTATCTGTATTTAGATTATGGGAACACAGAAGACCATGCAACCAACCTTTTCTCTCTCTCTTTCTTTCTCTTCGCTACTCTTCTTTTTTCGCCAAACTACTTTTTGACCAAAAGGCTGTGCCCCTTTTCCCAAACGGGGCTTTGAAATTTTTGAACCGTTGAAGCGCGCTAAAATCAAAACTTAATCCTCTTTACCTATGTGTGTGTGTGTGTGCGTGCGTGTGTGTGTGGCGGTTGCACGCTTTTCGCTCGTAAATTTAGAGAATTCGTTCATTCTCTCGCGAAACGGGAGTAAACAGGTGAAATCAATTTTTTTAAAATATTTTAGAAATTAAGATAGATATTTTTTAAAAAATATATATTGCTCTTTTCTTTCTATATTTTAATTATAGTATATTATATTTCTTGCTTGTATATATACGATATTAATTTTGATAGTTATAGAATGAAAGTTATAAACGGATCTTTGGAATTTTTAAAAAGTTTCAACAATTACTGCCTTAACCTATTTACGTGTATATTTATATATATATTAATGAGAAAGTTAATTGTGTAACAGGATACGAAATGCGAAATATTCGAAATGAAGTAAAACGTTTAAAAGGGGCGAAACAAATATTTATTTGATTACCATTTACCGGCACGTTTATAGGATATTTAAACTGCTCGGAAACTGATTCGAAATGTATTCATTATACATTCTAAAATTGTATATCCAAACAAATTTTATTACAATTTTCTTCCATTCGTAAAATCCGTATCCGATATTATTACAATCTTTTTTTTCTTTCTTTTTTTTTCGATACAAGAATTTCTTTCTCTCGTTTCCCAAACTTACCAACCAAACCATTCCATCCCCCACCCCCCGTTTAACGCGATACACGGTAAATCCTTCCCTTCTATCCGAAATTAACGAGATTCGATCTACCGTGGAACAAGAATTTAATTATAGCACGTGACGAGAAACAGCGGCTGTAACAGGTCGCCACGACGTACAAGCTTAATCTTTCGGGTTAATTTCAAAATAACGCTTGTCTCGGGCCAAATTTCCTCCCTACGTCCGTCGAAAACGACACGCTCTGGCCACAAATTTCGGCCGGCCATTATACCTGAGATACAGTGGACGGATAAAAACCAGAGAGAGAGAGACTTCATTCCTCCACACACGATAATTGGTACGATACGCGAGTGGACGGGTAATTTTAATCGAACGTGCACGCCAAAATTTTCATCCGATACATCTCTAATTTATGCTCCCATAAATCTGCTCTCTGATCCTCTTGTCCATAGGGATTGTTACAACGATCCCTAATTTCTTTCTACTGCATACAGTAACGTGTATATATAGATTCTATCAATTTTTTTCTACGCATTCCCACAAATTTATTAACGTGTCAATTACTCGTTACTCGATCGCGTAAATATCTTTCGGAATTATCGATTCGCTGCCAGTTAAAAGTTTCTCGTAATTTTGGCTCGATTTGACGAGTAATGTAATTCGGTGTATCTCGCGCAACGTTTAAACGTTTCCGCCCGTTTTCGAGGCGTCGGTCGGTCGTTCGTTCGTTCGGGAGCACGATTTATACAAATAAGGGAATTCGTACAAATCTCATTAATGGATCCCCGATGGAAATCATTCGACATTGTTTTATGACGACGGCATTGTCATTTTCTAGCGGCGCCAGCGAAATCCAATTAGGGAGAGCGAGCGGGAAATGGCGGGCCGGGGTGGAAAGCACGGACAAATAAATGAGCTTGAAATGAGCGAGAATTATAAATGAGATGCGACCCAACGCCGGACAAACGTTCAAACACCCGTTCAAACGTTAATAATTAATCATTGGGAACGTTTGACTTCGCGTAATCGGCTTTCTTTCCCCCTTCTTTTTTTTTTTTTTTTTTTCTTTAGAAGGGATGAACGAGGGTGGAACAGATCGAGAAGGGGTGCGTGAATTCGGTTCCCGGTTGCACGGTGATTCGAGGATCGTTATTCATTTCGTTTATAGAATCTTGAGGATTCGTTTGTTCGTTTTCATCGATTTAATTTTTTGTTTTTTTATTTTTTTTTTTTAAGGAATAACGATTTCGACGCTTGTCCGTGTTCGAGTAATTAATTTTGCGAAATTAGGAATCGATTTAACTCTGGAAAGCAGAGTTCGTGTGAATCTAGTCACGCTGTTTATAAATTGTATTCAAAATCTAATTTAAGCGGGTGAAACTTAGAAGGGGGAGGGGGAGGGAGTTGCCTGCGTACATGGAACTCTATTCACAAAGTTTGGGTACGGGGACTCGTTTCGCCTAGGCGAGGTGGAACAAGCGAGGAGATTCGATTCGAAGGAGTTCGGATTCAATCCTTCTTGTTTCCCTCCATAGAATTACTTTATTTACCAACGATAAGTTCCCCCCGTTTACACCGTTTGCAATAATCTTTCCTAACTTTATTCCAATTTTACTCGTCTCATCTTACATCGAGGATTTTCATTCCTTGTTTCCTGGATGTTTCGTTTCCAGTTTCCAGTTCTCAAAATCAACAACACAGTTGAACGCAACGAATAAATTGGAATCTTATTTACCTTAAAAGTTGATGGGAATAAAGAAAAGAAAAAAAAAGAAACACCAATTATCGAAATTAAATTCCCACGAATATTATTCATTCCTCTGCTTTCGAAAAGGATCGCAATTAGACGCGGTCATCGTCCTCACCGTGAAATCAAAGCTCGTTCGCTCGAAGAATCGAAGAGCGAATCCTGCATCTCTTCCGTAGACAAAATTCAAGGATTCTCGATTCCTGTCTCATGAAACATTCCCCACGTCCCCGGTAAACGAAACAGAGACAGAGGGAATGGGCGATGCGAGTCGACTATGGAAAAAGAAGAAAAAAAGAAAGAAAGGAAGAAAGAAAGAAAACTCTTAGAAGAGGGAGAGTTTAACTCGTTCGAAACGCGTTTGAGAAACAATCTCCAACGAGGCATCCCATCCGAGTCCCGCCACGTGCGAACGGTCAAAGCTTTGAGCCTCCCCTCCCTCCCTTCTCCACTCAGCTCGAAACTCTTAGTCAAATACAGTGAGATTTCTAATGAGTGAGACCGAACGTGAGCTTTCAACGCCGAGCTTCGTTCGTCCGGAGGAGAGGAGACTTTTCGAGGCCGGCCGCGAATAATTCCCACCTTTTCCCTGCGTAAACCTTCATCCTCGCTCCATGATAGTCCTTCCGTTCCCGAAATTCAACCTAGAGAGAGAGAGAGAGAGAAAGAGACAGAGAGAGAGAGAGACAAAGAGAGAGAGAAAGAGAGAAAGAAAATTATCCAAAGATCCACTCTTCACTTTTTCTCTCCTCTGCTTCCCTCATCTATTTCTAAACCTCGACAATCATCCTGGACAAAAGGTTAGGCTCGCGTGGCAGTGAAGGTCGTGCAAAGGAGAGGAGGAAGAAACCGTGCGATTGAGACGAAGTGGAGAGGCAAGATTGCGGCGATACAATAAATCGGGATGCACTCGGGATGGTTTGCTCGCGGCGGCGAACACTTTGGGAGAGGAAGAGAGGAGAGGAGGAAGGGCAAGAGAGAAAGAGAGAGTCGTTGGCTGCCTCGGATATGCCATAAATAAGCGAGCGCACCCGGTATAAGCGAGGAACGTTTATGGCTGCCGCATACACGCCTGGTAGTTTCCTAGGCCTAGTTTCCTTCTAGGAAAGCTGCTTTAAAGTTGCACGATCCGCCAGATGTAAGAGTGGCGCGTTCTCTCGTGTTTTCTTCTTCTCCTCGTTGATTATTATCCCTCGTCGTTCGAACGAATTCTCTGATGCGATGGATTGCGATTTAACGGACGAAGGTTGGGACGAAAGGACGATACGTGCATTACGTGGGATGGTTAAGAATAATATCGGACACATCGGGCCGATAAGAGGATTACGTAAATAATAAGGCTTCGTTCCCACGTCTCCAACACGATGAATCGTTTATTATGCGATAAGTAATCGTGTTACGTGAGCGATTTCAACATCGCGCGACACTGTGACTCGCGAAATATCCAATCCCCTAATGATTCGAGGATTAAATTAAAAATGAATTGGAGGGGAGAAAAATTAAAAAAGAGAATTTCAGAAGAGGTTGTTGATGGGGATGCTGATCGAACGATCGAATAGATTGGGTTTCGAAGTTTAGATATTGGAAAATCGATGGAGTTTGTTACGTGGTAGTTTGATCGGGAATAAAGTCGATTCAGGTTAAGTTTATTCCTGTATGAAATCCAAAATATATCTATTCAAGTACGGAAAATCGATTCGATGTATCCTCGTTGATGCTCGATTATTCTCGTAGGAAAATAATATTCGTTCTTGAACGCCTCTAAAATTTAACCCGACCGATTTCCAGCCTGCTGAAAAACGATTCCGAACGTTTGTTATCCGGACGATAACAAACCGGCTAATTTTTCGCTTCGCCGCGTTTCATATTCTACAACCCGACGATTTGAAACCCGCAATATCGTTTCCGTTATTATTGAACACGGGTTAAGCGAAGGGGGGAGGGGAGGGATAAAGGCCGAATGAAATTTCTGCGGAAACTCGTTGACTCGTTCCGCTTTTATCCACCGACAGACAATGTTTCC
Source organism: Apis mellifera (assembly GCF_003254395.2). Classification (NCBI taxonomy): domain Eukaryota; kingdom Metazoa; phylum Arthropoda; class Insecta; order Hymenoptera; family Apidae; genus Apis; species Apis mellifera. The sequence continues at coordinate 10,421,825 of NC_037649.1, forward strand.
CATTCATATTCGATAATAACAATTTCTTGCGGCGCGCGATTGAATTGAATTTTTAAAAACTTCCTCTCCTCTCCTTCTCCCCCCCACCCCTCGTCCTCCCATTATATCGCCGTTTCTATTATTGGACAAATAAGGCGATGATATCGAGCTTCGAAACGACAACATCGGTCGCTGCGCGAGAGGGGAGGAGGAGAAGAGGAGGGATGCGGTGATAAATCGTAGAGAGGGAAAGGGAGAGAGAGGGAGGGTTGGAAAATAATTCGAAACGACGAAGTTGCGTCTGAATCCGGGATGAAACGAAAACTTTCATCGTTTACATTCGCTCTCGACTTTTATCGCGGAAATACGTCCATGGACGTATCCATGGCACGCCAACAATCACGCCTTTATGAAATTCCGTTTCCGCGATTTCTGCCACACCTTTCATTCACCTTTTTCAAACACGAACGAGGAGGAGGAGACACGCGTGCGACAAAACGTTAAACTTATCGTGTACAGTTTCTCGTAATCGTGAAACTTCGATGAAACTTTCTTCCTGTCACGGAAAGAGCAACAACCACTCCTCCCCTATTCCTATACTCGTTTCTTTACCTCGTTAGCACGGAGGAGGAGGAAGCTATGGAAAGCTTTTTCCCAACTCTGGCCGATCTTCCTCGAGAGGAAGAGGCCTCGAGAGCCACTTCCTTCCATCGCGCGGAACGAAACTGCGCCCACTGATTTCCACGCCAACCTTCTTAATTGGTAAATCGTTCAACGAGAGACGATTACTCCCGTCGTTGTTGTTGTTGTTATTGTTGTTGTTGACAAGAGTCCAGAACGATTTCTCTCGCGAAGCCTTCCCTTATTATTCTTCCTGATTAAAATATTTCCATCCGACATTTTAACTGTTATTTAATTCCAGGATAATTGAAAAAGTTTCTCCAGTAGTTTAACGCGATAACGTTGAAGAGAGAGAGAGAGAGAGCGTGCCGGAAGCTCGCCGTGAAATCGTCAATTTATCATCATCCTCGGCACGAGAATATCGTTGGCGTGCTCGAAACTGAAACTGGCCCGCGAAAACAGTAAGAATAGAGTCTGATCTGGTTCGAGAAGTCCCCGCGAAGTTCGACATCCGCGAGACGAAATCAATTTTAATTACTCCACTGCTTGCAGGAAGAACAGAAAGGTAGGACGATGATTTTCTCGTTCAACGGGGTTGTAAAAACTCGACGGATTTAACAGAGTAGGCACGCACTCGGCCTTTAACCGGCCAAGATTTCTTACGTGTCGCGATAATATCGATCTCTCTGGAAACGGAGGGAGGTGGATAGGAAGGGGAAGGGAAGGAGAAGGAACGGCGAACGAGCGGGTTAAGGAGAAATGGGGGAAAAAAAATAATCATCACCCTGGTTTCTTTGTTCGTCGAGCCGTGATCGAAGGCTTTTTCTCGAGGCGTGGATCGGTTAAAATTAAGCTCACGCGACTCGTTCGCCTTCTCGTGTCGCGATATTGCGCGCCTCGGGGGCCTCGTGTTATCGAATTAAACCGGGAACCGTGGCGAACCCTCCCTCCTCCTCCTCCCCCTCCTCCTCTCCCGAAGGACGAGAAAAAATGACGGGAAATCGCGTGACGGGAATGAGAACAGATGTTAATTGTAAATGTGACTCGCGTCTCCGATCTATTTTCCCCTCCCGCGATTTCCCTTTTGATTTATCACCGGCCTGTGATCGATAGGGAAACCTGTTCCTTTCATTTGGAGAATCGCACGCAGAGAGAAGGAGGAAAGTTTTTCTCCCGGACCAAGTTTATTCCCTTTCGATTTCTTCTTCTTCTTCTTCTTCTTCTAAAGATCGAGGATTATTCGAATTCGATGTATCGATCCGATGCAACGACAAGTTCATTAATTCCCCCCCCTCCTACTAACCCTTTATCGAAACTTCACGACAGTTCATTATTGAAAGTTTAATTAACACGGCGCAATTCTCTTAGAAACCGATTTTCATTAAACCGTTTCTTTAAAACTCTATTCCAATAATATCCTACTGCGATTTTATATCATTTCTTTTTTAAATCTTGTCGGGGCATAACTCGAATCGAACGAAAAATTATTTCTATCCTATATAGAATAAGTGGAGGACGAGTTTTCGAATTAAAGTATCTCTTCCCCTCTAAAGTAAATCTACCCCCGGTTGGAAAGGAAGCGAATTCTGGAGATCGAAATCGGGCAAACTGCGTGGGATGATGATTCCGGCGGCGGTGTAATGGCGAAACGATTAATGCGATATTAATCGGGCGTTACGTGACTGGTTCTCGAGTAGCGGCCGTTGTAATACGTTGCGCCCGTACGTATCGATCGCCGCTTGTCTTTGCACTCGTGGCTGGCGCGCTAGCGCGTGTAAGAAATTCAGCAGCCATTATCGACTGTTGATGGAGGAGGAGGATGGTCGAGGATGCACGTTGTACGAGCGCGCGCGCGTGTGTTGGGATATCGACGAAGGGATTAACGAAAACGGTAACGTGGAGGGCGGGTTGGAGAAACACCGATTCATTTCGAATGAACGTTGGATGGGATTGCGTGTGCTACTTCGTTGTCGGCCATCTTCCTCCCCTCGCTGTTGCTGTTCGCGTTACTCGGTCGCGTTTGTTCGAGGAGCATACGAGGGATGTAAAGTTGAATTGCGAAACGAAACTTTTTGCGTTTATATATGCGACATACGTTGGACGAAGTTGCGCGAAAGAGGAGGCCGCCAAGTTTCGAGTTGCGAATAATTTTTCGGTTCGGTTCGTGGATAGGGAGGAGGAAAAGTTGGACGAAACAGGGATAGGAAATCCGTTACTTTCTCGAGATTTGATCGAAGAGATGATTTTGAGCGAAGAAGTGATTTTTCGAGGGAGGGTTTTTTTTTTCTTGGGGATAAAAATGATTAAATCGAGTTGACAACTATTGGATATATGAGAACGACAATAAATGTGATAAATATTTAAAATATTATATTGTTTTATAATAAATATTAAAATTAATATTTTCTCGAAAGGAGATTGGATATATATATATATATATCGTACACGGGATTATGAAAACTCGATGATGATGAGGCCGCGCGAAAATAATTCCCGAAATTACTTTTCTTTCGATGAAATTGCTCCTGTTGTTTTCCTCCTCGTTTTAATCATCGCGATAATACCCGGAAAACTGGGTCAAGTTAATTGTTTAAATTGATCGGTCGGTAATCCGGAAGAACCGTCTGTTGTAGGTAGTTGCGATACTCGCCAATTACCGTAGAAAATTAATTGCATAAGTACCCGATGAATTAAACATACTTACGAAATGTTTCAATCCCGGGCGCAAAACAATATCGGTATCAACCCGCCGTTAATTAACACAAGAATGTGTTAAAACGCGGATAAAGCGCGATGGCACCGACCGTGCGCGTTCATCAGCGATAGCGGCCACGTTAAATGCAACGCGGAGGAAATAACCGCGCCAATTTAATACAAAGCAGACCGGAGAACTGGACCTGCCACACGGAAAAGGGATTCAATTAGATCGTTTTTGTTCTGCGTTAATTGGCGGAGAAACTGATATATATATACACACATATACGCGAAGAACCAGTCTGTTACGTCGAAATAACGAACGAGTAATGATTCATAATAACGATTACGCGTATACTATTTTATTTCGAATGGATTGCTTTACTGCTTAATATAACGATGATATTTAATTTATCAGGGAAATTGTGTTTTAAGGAGGAAGAAAAAAAATACGAACGAAATGGACAGACGAAGAAGAGAGACGTCAGGATTATTTCGTTGGATCGTGTCGCAACGCCCTTCGAGACGGTTGTACAAGCGTCCGGTCCTCGCGCCGCCTCCAACCATCTTAATGCGGCGTTCCGCGGTGGAAATAAATTAACGAAACGCAGCCACGTATTTTCAGTCGTTATCGTCACGGTGTATATGCCGTATACGCGTGCACACGCGTCCCGATTGCATCGAAATTTATCTCCATCGGGCGTGATTAATACCGTTGCCCTCACGGCCGCTATATATCACGCGTAATGATGTAATAACCGGTCTGCACTTTCGAGTAACCAACCTCTTTCTCTCTCTCTCTCGTCTTATCCTCCCCCATCCCCCTGCCCTCCTCACTCTTATCTTTCCTTTCCTTTGTTAATAACAGCGAAAGAAAACCGGGCGCGAGATGATAGACGAGAACCACGGAATCCCTTTGGCTCGATCGATATTAAATAAACATCGGCGATTCGAGAAAGTTAACGATCCGCCATTTGCATCGAGCGATAAATGCGCTTCGATTCTCCCATTGCCCGCCCCTTTTTCTCTCCCCCACCCCCTTTCCTACTTTGCTCGTCATCGGTTGCCACCGCGGCTCGTAAACGACGCCATTGAAACGCAGCGAGATAAAAGATTTTATGGAGATCGCGGTGAATCTTAATCGCGATAACGAGTGGGACGACTCGAGCCGCCGGCTCGACGTGATTTACGACGTACGAACGTGATTTCGAGATAAAAATGTCTCTAGTTTGATCAACAGACCGTAAATTCTGTCACCTTTTCACGCGTGAAAAAAAACGTTACGTGGAAAGGAACTTTAAAAAAAAAAAAAAAAAAATAGAGGAGACCGTGCCATTGAAATTGCTCTTCGTTTTATCCCGATATCTCGAACGGTTGTCGAGACGTAACGATTCAAAGTTTTCGTAACGCTTACAAGAAGTTATGAATGAGCGCGCCATCTGTGTTTCTTCCTGGAAGCGAGTACTACGAATCGTACTAAGAATCGTACTACTTTATGTTTTTCCAGGGATCGCGTCTGCCACTTGTCTATAGTTTGAGACAGGGTCAGCGAGACGATGCCCGAGAGAAGAAGAGAAACGATTAAAAATTACCATTCTCTTTACACGACGATATCTCGGGAACCGGAAGTCGTATCGAGATAAATCAAAACGCGTTTCGAAGGGCAAGATCCGACGCTTCTAACCATCCCTTGTTCATCGTCCGGAAATTATTATTTTCAGAATTAGAGCGATTCAAAGTTTTCCTAATTTCAATAGGAAATGAATCGAATTTTAAAGTACAGCACGCGACAGGTGTGTTTACTTTCGAAGAAATACCGTTTATCGTAACGATTCTGTTATATTGGGAATAAGAGTATCAAAGTAGAGAGGAAAATTTCGAAATTGGATTCATTAAAATTCGCCCGGTATGGAAATCACATTCCGCAATTTGAGCTCGAGTTTTTCAATAATATTCGCGGATGATCCGAGATGTTCCATTGAAAAGTAACGAGATAATTACCGGCCCGTGACCCAGCCGGCCCGGAATCCATTCATTATCGAAGGCCGAACGATTCTTTTGTACGAACACTCGAATCGAGCGGAACAATGGAGTTTTTAAAATTCGCCCCTTACGTCGATCCTACCAGTTGTAATTACTTCGCTCGATAAATGTTTTCAGAAGCGGCAACGAGGTTTGGAAAAAGTGGCGGGTACTTTTCGCTTAATCCTCCCATAAATGTGTGTGTTATTTTTAAAACCATCGCGCTACAATCCTATCTTTCGTCTGTTTCTCTCCTTTTCCCTACTTTCTCTTCTCCCTTTTTTTCCCCCTCCCCTTTTCCTTGAAACTACATCGAGCACCTTTTTAACGACACGAGCCGAGCACGAGGCACGACGCTTTCATGAATTATACATTCGGTTTACCTTACTCGGTTCGGTATAATTTTCCATCGTTAAATTGCTCGTGCGCATAAACTTTATTGCTTTTCAACGGGTCTTCTTCTTTCCGCGGCGCCGATGTTTCATTGCCATCTGCGTACACAGCCAACGAGCGCTGTTTGCTTTTCCCCGGGAAAAGGACAGGATAATTATTACACGAAGGATGTAGGAGGATGGAATTATCGTTAGAAAATTGCGCAGCAGACGCGATGATCCAATGACGATAATTATACACGTTGCGCATTGTACATCTCATTCCATTCTCCCCAAACAAACCATCTTATCTTCTATCCCGAAGAAACGATCGATCCTTTTTCTTCCTTTTTCTCCTTTTCCATCCCCTATTTTTTTCTATCCACGTTTTAATCTCGCTTTATCGTTTTATAATATGTATATACACGTAGCTCGCGATGAAAGGAGCGGCGCGTTCTCTTTGTTCCCCTCCTTTTATTATTCACGTTCCGTGGCCATCTTTCGACCTTGTTACTCGAAAAGTTGCGCGGAATTAAAAGGAAGTAGTCGCTCATCGTACGCAGTCCTCGCGTTTCTTTGTCCTCGAAATAATTCCCCTTCCTTTTCCCTCCCCCGTTGAAACTTGTCCAACGGCATCCTGCGTGCTCTCTGTTCCCCTCTTCTCCCCTTATTACTAACGGTGCGCGTAAAACTGAGGGTTCAACTCGAGAATCTATTTCACGTATCTCTTTCTCGCGTTAAACGTCTCGAAGTTGACCAAGTTTAATCGGATCGACGGGATCTTCCTCCTCTTTCGTGTTACTTTTGAAAAATAATCTGGAAACCATTTAAAACAAAGTTTGATTAGGAAACGAAATTGTTGGATTAAATAAATTTCGAGAACAAAGGGCAAAATTGTATTTTATTTCTTCGAAGATTGATTATTACTTTTAATTTAATTATCCGAGAGGATCGATTTCTCTCTGGGGAGACATTCTATTGGAATTTTCGAGGAAACGCGACGCAGGAAAAATCTAGAACCATGGAATGGAAATCCCGCACACAGTGGATACGGTACGGCGCGATGCACGACGCGAAAGAAACCGCGAGGGTGAGGAAAAAGAGAAAGGAAAGAGAGAAAGAAAAAGAGAAGAGAGGGTGGGAGGAATGGCGAGGATAATGGCCCCTCGACATGTTGCGGGAAATACGGGCCGTGAAAATAATGCAGGACTCGTTTGTTACGTGTCGGACAGTGATTCGTCTGGTTGAGGTCAGGGGGGCGGTGAGAAAATGGCGAGGGCCGGTGAAAAGTGGTGAATTTTTCATCTGCATAGTTAGTGTTACGTTGCTGGTGGCCGGGTTCCGAGGTAAAAATTTCCTTCTTTTCCCCCTCAGGAATTTGCTGGATAAGGAAAAAAGAGAGAGGGAAAAAAGAAAACAAAATAATAGAAACGGAAGAGCAAAGGCAAAGATTTTCAAGGAAGGGAACATGTTTAAACTGTACGCCGAGTTCCGTTCCTGGATGACCGAGTCTATGGAGCGAGCTAAGAATCCTCTCTTTCTTATTTTCACTTGTTCCACCCATTTGTACGGCTTCTCTTTGTATCTCCACTTCTCGTTCCCCCCATTGTAGGGAATAACGTTCAAGAACTAGCGAAGAAGTATATATTTAAAGCAAGACCGTTTGTACAGGATGAATCGTCTATTTATCGATAATTTCTCTCTCTCTCTCTTTTACGCACGTGCGTATTTCTTCAAATCGTCAACAAAATCTCTCGTTTCCCTTCGCAAATTTATCTATTTCCATATCGTTCCAGAACAGAATACAATAGAGAATCGAACAATCGTGCATTATAGGAACTTTTTCCACCTCTACTTTTCCCCTATCCTATCCTATCCCTATCCCTAGAATGTTTTGCGAGCCGCGATAAATCGATGAAACGGCGATAAAAGTCAACCGGTGGGGATCAAGTTAACCAGCCTCCTCGAACGAGAGGAGGGATTTAAAGCTGTGGAGCGTCTTACGCTCTTAAGAAAAACGTTCGCTCGGCTTTTAAGAGAACGCGTCCCAATGTATTCGGTGAAGAGCGAGAAGAAGTTGGTAGTAATTCGGTAGGCCGTGTACCACGCGCAACGGTACTAACAACGACGACGCTCTATAATTCTCGTATATACGTTTATCTTAACGCAATTACGCGAATTCGCACGCCGCACGAAACGGTATCGCTTACCGTGTTTTACCTTACGACGAACAAGGAACACAAGGAACACAAGGAGAGGAGCTCGCGCAAGATGTTCCAAAACTATTGTTGCTGGCTGGAGCGCCGGTAAATCGCGTTTAATATACGCTTTCCTGAAAGAGTTTGAACGGCCGCTAGGTTGGGGAAGGAAAGTTGGTGAATGGAGGGAGCGAGAGGAGCGTTCGTCGTATCGTTTCTTGGCGGGGATAAGAAGAGGAGGGGGAGAGTATATAGCCGAGTGTAGTAGTCTGGCTTTTGCGCGCCAAATAATTGAAATAGGCTCGCGCTTCGAGTTTCGTCTTTTTCCTTTTAAATCTCTTCGAGAGAGGGGAGGAAGAAAGAGAAACGAGTCTCGAGGTTAAGACGCGAAGATGAAAGCAAATTGATCTTCGATTCTTACACTTTTATTAATTTTTCTCTTTTAATTTTTAGTCTTTCCTTTTTTTAATTCGGATAGAAGAAAGAATTCTTTTGCCCCCCTTCGAATTCTTTCGTTATGGAATAATTTTCCGGCGGGAAACTGGCGCTGGATGTTTTCGAGGTGACGTTGAAAATTCGCGGAAAATCGTACCGTTTTCGGTACGGTATGATAGCGAAAGCGACAGAGGTGGCGTCGAATTTTGTAAATTTTACGGATTCTTCGAATTTCACGCGGCAAGGAATGCCGCAAATTAAAACCTGCCAGTTTCAACGTGGGCTTTCATCGAAATCAGGGAGGTGTGTGCCCGCGTTAGAAAACGAAATAGCGCCGGCAATGGCGCGGAATGTCGCGAATTTCTGAAATTCTCCCCATGATTTCCGGGACAATGTCACGAATTAAAACTTTTCAGACGTTTTCACCGTGGAACCCGTCGTTCCACCGTCCCGATATCGTTACTTTGTATCGGAAAAGTAAGAGGTGGCTTCGAGGATGGCCGTGCAATTTCCTTCCAGTTCCTCCCCGCTAATTATAATCAATAATAACGCGACATTTTTTCCTTTTCCTTCTTTTTTCTTTCTTTTGTTTTTTTTTTTTTTTTAATGAAATAACATTACGCTTTCTACGCTGCCCTTCCCTTCGATATCGGATGATATTGAAACAGCCAATACGTTCCTTTTTTCTAAAAAAAAAAAAAAAAAAAGGAAATAACATCTCTCGTTGATATTGCGAAGCGTAGCAACGATAATGCGCTTTGCCTCGAATCGATATCTCTATTGGTTCCTGAGAAACAAGCTTGTAAAGAGGAAAACGTAAAACGCAAACGGCGATGAATAGTTAAAATTCTTGGAACTGGCGTACTTTTTTTTTTTTTTCTTCACGAGGAAGTGCGTAACAGCTCGAAGAGAAATCGCGTGTTTCAGCGTATTGGCGACATATGTGCGCAAAGAAAAAGAAATTTTTACTAGAAAATTGGTATCTTAGAAACGAATAATCATCGTCATTATCGATTCAAAAGGGGGGAAAAGTTCTTCAGGTCAATTTAATAAATTCTAAAAAATGGAAAAATTTTAAAGTGATTTTAAATTTGTCCAATAATTTCTGTCTCTTCGATTTAATTAATAAATATTAATTGGATAGATATTAATTCTTTCATGAAGCGATGATATCGATCGAGCAGATATAACGTCATAGATAATAATTCAGGGATCTCGACGAATCTCAAATAAACGATCCACAGTATCCCGATACACGCAGATGATGTATATACATCGCGCGGTATTTTCGCGATATCGCGATGCAAAGTTAGGCGTACGAAAATAGCAGGCAATAGCTATAAGTTATCGTACAGGTATCGAGCTGCCATTAGAACTCTCATAAAGCTGTAGTACGTACTTGTAATACTGCCGAAACCCGAGACACTTCTCCAAGAAAATACACCTTACACTAGGGGGGTAGGGGGGAGGAGGTGTCTCAAAGTTCAACAACTTACCCTATGAAATCCCATAAAGTCTTGCTCCTCGCCTGCTCCGGCTTTCACGCTGCGTTTCAACCATTTCCAAAATAGCTTAACCTTCCGTATCATACAACCGAAATCCACCTGAAGCACATTTTCATTTTCCCACGAGGCTCGAGGAGTGATGAATAAATTAAGAAGAGAAAAAAAAATATTTCAACAATTTTTCCTTCTTCTTTCTTCCTCGAAACGACGGTTAAAAGCACGATCGCAACGAGATCTGATCCAGCGTTGTTCGGCGAAATATTAATCGCCCCGCAAAATCCACTCGAGAACCAGATTCAGGAAGAGATAAGTGAATACGAGATCCGAATCTCAACCCCCTCGAAAAATCCAAGGGATGGCTCCGTGCCTCGCGTTCCCGTGTCTGAATCAGATAACGGCGTAATTGGGCCTTTATCGAGCCGAGCCTCGAGTCCTGCACTCTGCGTATCGAGCTTATCCTCTTTAACCCTTTCTCCTTCTCTTACGCAACACACCTATGTTCCTACGCGCACCGTGTTCCAGATCGCCGTCACCTTAATTAGCATAGATAATGGAGCGGCCTTGACGCGTGAACCGCCCCCACACGCTCTATCGAGAAGCTAGTGGAACGAGTCCGCGATACAGTCGGCCGATAAGCGGAGGACGGTCGTCGAGTAAGATCGAATCGCCCGTCTTTTCAAGGTTGCCGGGAAATGGGTTGATTGATCGATCTTCCCTCTCGAAACGGGATTTCGATACTTGATATTCATTCGAAAAGGGAATCTATTCTTTCGCTTCTAATTAAGGAAATTGAAAGTTGTTACACGTATGTTACATGCGTAGAGAGATTCCTCTATAATAATCTCTCAAAACTAGAAAAGAAAAAAAGGATTATATATCCGACTTATCAAGGCGGAGGATAAAAGCTTCCGGAAAGCTTTTTAATTTGCCTTCTATATATATATGTGTATATATACTTTTTTGTCCTCGCTATATTTTCATTTTCGGTCGATAGATAAAAAAAGAAATCCTGTTTTTCATCTTTCCCCTTCAGCACCATTAACTTTAATGAAATTCTTAAAAATCGATGCATTTCCACGAAGGAAAAAAATTATTATTATTACAAGCATCATATTGTATTTAACGCATCTGTAAAAAATTTCCATTCAACCCAATCGTTCTCCAGGAAATTTTCATGACTTTACCTTTTACGTAATTGACCGTGGCCAATTAAGAAAGAAAAACACGAGGGGAGAGATTTGCGTCTATTCAGTTTTGCGCAACGATTCCGGCGTCAAATCTAGTTACAAGCCGGGGGCCATCGAGTGGATAATATTCAATCCGGTCCGTGCCCGATTATGGGTCCGGTATTAAACCCATTACTGGTTTCGCGTGGTTACGTTTAATTATATTTGTTGCGCCGGCTGCGCACGCAATTACAATATTGCAAATTATAGAAATACGGGAGTAAAGTAATTAATTTTCGAAATGTTTTACGGCAATTGCAAAATTTACAGTGTGTTATCGTGTATCCGTGTTTATTTGTCCCGTTTCGCGCCGCGTTCACACACACCGCACGAATCGGCACGATAATCCACGCCACAATCCGCGTAATCGTAATCGACTGTGAAAACACGGCCCCGAATCATTAACAATGAACAAACTCGCTAATCTCTGTGTAAAATTACGGGCGGCGGTTCGAACAAAATATTTTGACCGATGTTAATTAACCTTTCCACGCCATATTATGAGGGGGAGAGGGAGGAGGGAGAAGGGCATAGCGTGGCGTTGTTTTGTGTTCGAATTGAGGTTACTACTCTCGCTTCCCTTCCCCTCCCTTCCCTTTTGAAACCGAGCGCGCAGATAAGTAGAACGAGGACAGCGGTGGTCAGCCGAGCAGATAAGCGAGCGGGACAGTCGGGAATCGATTGTACATCTAAACTTAACCAAGCGTGACCCTTTTGTCGTTTCAACAAAAGGGACGCGAATAATTATGCTCGCGAAAATCGAGCCGATTATCGAAAACGGCAAGATTTTCGAATCGAGGATGGGTAATTTTTGTTATAAAAACAGAAGAGAGAGAGAGAGTATGGATCGATTAAATTATCGATTGAATTTTCTAAAGAATTAATTTTAACGCGGGGATGCAAAATACATGAATCGCGTCGAAACGAGATTATATCGTTCATAACGGTGCACACGCTTGTTGATCGAATCAAATTATCATTATGTACGTTTAATATTATAACGACGAGGGAGGAAGGGAAGGGAGAGGATGAAGGTAAATGGATGAAGGAACGAATGGTGTTTTTCATTGTGACTGTTCGACCGATTCGGCAAACAGCTCGGACGAGATGTTGCATAGTAACGTGGAGCCGGCCGGGATAGTCCCGAATGAATACGGAAATACGGGGGGCTATATAATTACTTCCCTGCGTTAATTCTCTTTGTTACGTTTTAATCGGGCAAATGACGCGTTGTTAATTCCCTTAACAACAATCATCTCGCATTTCGCGACATTTCCCTGTTAATCCGTCGCCGAATTAATCGACGACGAAATCGGAAGGAAGCCCATTTTCCGACAAATGGGCGAGAGGAATCCGAGAAATCGGTGAAAATTCGTCGATTTAAAATAATTGATTTCCTGGCAGGAAGATATATATATATATACAACGAATTCGATTCGTCGAATGAAAATTTCGAGAGAGAGAGACGATATATATAGTCGCAGTATTTCTTCCTCTCTGCGAAATTAAAAATTTTCTTCCCCTATTGTAAAAATCATCCGCTCTCTACCGCGAAACAAACAATCCTCCGACCCAGATTTACACGCTTGTCGTGCATTTTCCAGGGAAGGAAATTCTTCGGAATGTTGATATATCGGACGGCGAAGCGAGCCACGTGTCGCTGGGAAGGAAAAGTACTACTGTATAAAAAAAAGAAAAAAAAAGTGGAGGAACGACCTAGAGCCGACAGCGTTTTGCCCTGAGGCGGTGGACTCGTTCGATCCACGGTGCGTTGTTACGTCATTACATCGGCCAAGCTTGAATTTCCACGATGACACGACCCAGAAGAAAGAGGATTCTCTCTCTCCCTCTCTCGGTCAACCTATCTACACGGTATTCGTATTTTTCGAAAGCCTCTAGGTATCGAACGTGGATAGAAGGAATGGGAATGGGAATACGAGAGCCAGGACTCTGGAGAAACCTCATCTCCAACTTACCGTTAGAATCGGATCCTCCTGAGATATCTTAAAGTCTTATTACATTACGCGATGGGATTGCAGCGATAACAAAGAGTTTTTAACGTCGGCTGGTAACGAGACACGTCGTTTCGAAGGGAATATACGAAGCGTTCGATTCATTGACAGGATAGTTTAAGAGCGGAGGAGTAGTCGTAAATAGATAGAAATGAAAGAAGGAAATTGAAGCGAGTTTTTAGAAATGTCTAAAGGGGAGAAAAAGTGGAGTAGGATGAAATGGTGTTTAAAGTTTAAAATCTTGCGAAAAGTGTATATATATATATAGATAATTTTTAATAGAAAATTTCTAATGGTAGCAATAATATCGCGATCGATAAAGTATTTTCTACGCGAGCGCGAGAGGGAGAGTTGCGCAATCTCCTCGCGAGGATTTTATTGACATCGTAAAATAAATCCTTTCTCGTTTGTCTTAACAGTCGAGCGAGCGACAGGTTAAGATTATCACGTTTGAAAAGCCAAGCGATGTCACGATGGGGGGATGGGATGAAGAGAGAGTATTTTCGTGGAATAACGTGGAGGAAGAAAGAAAGAAGGAGAAAAAAGAGAGAAGCCACTGTGATGTTACGAGAGCCTCGTAATTAAGCCTCGCGATAATTGCGCTTTTAATACCTCTTCCTTCTATCTTTTTCTCTCTCTCTCTGTTTTTCTGCGACAATGTTAGGAATAGCCGAATAGAGAGAGGGAACAAAGTCTATTGTTTCCGTTGAACGAGGCGAGAATTGATTAGTGAACGGGTGCCACTCGATCGATCTGTAAAAATTCTGTTCGACGCGCCTCCTCTTCGTTTTTAATCAATAAAACAGGCTAATTGGAACCTTTTAAAGGTAATTTCCTTTTTTTTCATTTCTCTTCTCTCTCTTTCTCTCCTTTTTTTTTTACGGGTACATCATTTTGACTATTAATGGAATGATACGAATTGGATCGAAAATATAACATAACGGAGAGAATAGAGAAAATCGTTGGGAAGAGTGATTCTAAACAAATGGAAGCGAAATTGAAGCGTAGCGGAAGGAATCACAATGAAACGGTTTTGAAACTGAATGCGGATATTGTATTGAATATCTAATAGGGAAACGCGTATATAAACTCGTTTCCAGAATAATAGGTGTAAAACGAATTTTTTACTTTTTTCGCAATAATAAAAAAAGAAAGAGAAAGAGAGAACGTTTATCGAAAAGAGAATAGAAAATTTCGAATTATCTCCATTCCCCTTCAAATATCTCGAAATCTTTTTTTTTTCTCACAGCCTTTTTTTTTGTAAAGCAAACCAATGTTCCATTTTTCCGCGGAACGAGAACAGAGACGAAAGAGCGAGTGTAAATCTCGATGGGACACGTGCACACATAATTTCGCAACGCGGCCTTATCGGCGTGGCACGTCATCCTCTCGATCCTTTCGCTCCTCTCAATCCCAAATTCAATCTGATGCCTTTACTACCGACGCGCTCTGACCGAACAGCCCATATCCGCTTACGACCATAGAAACGTCCGCCTGACAGGCGAAACTCGCTCGTTAATCACGACAGTTGGATTCTCTCCTCCCTCCTTCGATCTCGTTTATGCGGATTTGATGCTCTACAGTGTTGTGTGTCGGGTCCACAGCTGTTTTCTCTCTCGCGCGTGCATGTAAATTCTCTCTCTCTCTCTCTCTCGTTCTCTCGCAGAGAGAAGAAGGATAATTTGTTTTCCAGCTCGTCTTGAAACACGTTCAAAAGGACGAGGCGAATTTATAGCGTCCGCGAGATTAACGACACACGCATCGACTCGGGATTGATTAACAGCCGGATCGAAATGGAAAAACGTCGGTTTCCTTTTTTTTTTTTTTTTTTTTAGGTTGAAAATTTGTAACGGTCTCTCATCGCCGCCCGAAGTCGTTGCGGTTGTTCAGAGAATTATTAAACCGGTGATCCGTTGTTCGGTTCGGACAACAACGTTTGGAAATATAACGTCGTTTCAGACAAGTTTTAAAACTCGTTACTTTTATTTCGATATTCCGTAGAGGAAAAAGAAAGCGACCTCGACTCGTCTCCGCTCATTTGCTCCACTTTATACCGCTCGCACAACCACAAAGGTCAACCGTAATCCCTCAAACGCTATCTTCCTCGTTTCTCTTCTGATTCAGCGTTTCTTGCGATCGCTCGCCTCGACTCGACCCGACCCGACTCGACCCGATCCCCAAACGAGGTGGTAAATAAATGGAACAAATAAAACTTCCCCTCCGGTGAAAAGGCGCCAGTCACAAGTAACCGATAAAAAGGCGGTAACGGTCCGCCTTCGCCTTAAGTAGCGGCCCATTAAAGTGGATTAATGGCCACTTATACATTACGATGGGCCAAATTATTGAATAAGAGGGAGGCGAAGAAGGAGGAAGAAATTCTTATCCGGAACGACCCTCGTCATCGCTCCACGGATCGAGTCCACTTGTCTCTCTCTCTCTCTCTCTCTCTCTTCCCCTCTCTCCCTCGTGTCGAACAATATCCTGGATGTTCTCAAAGTTTGCCTAACGAGGCTCATTTGACACGGTCCGAGTATACCGGCCACACACAGACCGACCCTTCGATCCCATTACTCGCTCCTCTTGATCCTTCTCCCCCCTTCATCTTCCCCTTATCTATCGAAACGTTCACCTATATATCGGCCATTTCGATAATCACCCACTAATTGGCGATCATCGCTACCTAAGCCGGCGATACAATCGTCGACGACATATCGTCGTCCGTCTACGAGACGAGATTTTCGAAAAGATTTCTCGAAAAGGGAATCTCGGGTATAATTTCGGATATAATTCGAAAAATTTCTTTAATTTTAAATAATAAGGTGGTTGGACGGTATTATCGTCGAGGATATATAATATACTTGCTCTTGAATTTTCGAGTATGGTCGAAGAAGAAGAAGTGGATATCGTTTATAATAAGAAATGCGTTCAAAATAACGCAGCGGGGATTATTCTTTCTACGAAGTTTTTGCCGCGAGACTTTTGCAGAGTGAATTCTTTTTTAAGGAACTGAATAGATCAGTGGCTGGCGGTGGTGGTGGTGGAGGGTTGATAAAACTACGGCGGAAAATTAATGGCGAAGTAATTTCGCCGTTGCTTATTTTATCGAGCTTCTCTCTCTCAAAGAGAAATTGCCAGGATTGAAATGGGAATAAAATAGACGCAAAAACTGAATTATCGAAATACTATTTATATCGGTCTGCGAGGTATATATAACGGGAGAAAGAAAGGTTGAAAGGAAGATTTTCCTTTCGGTTATTAATTTTCGAATAAATGTACGGGCGGAATAATGCGGAACGCATCTCTAAAAAAAATACATATTTTTTTTGTTTTTACTAATGAAACGGTGGTGATTGAAAAATTTAATGCTCTCTCTTTCTCTCCTTCTCTCTCTCTCTGTAATTTCAATATTACTCCCGTTTTTTCATTTACTAAAAATTTATATTTTTCACGAAAAATGCAAAAGGTAAAAGTAACGCAAATTTGATTACGTGCAAATTCTCCGATATTTCATCGAAAAATTTTAAATGAGTATTTAATATACGAACATAAAAAAAAAAAATATATATTTCGTAAATAAAAAATGTACGTATTCCGTCCCGAATATAAGAAAAATTAACACATCGCGTCGTTAATTAATAATCTTCCGTTCGAAAATTCCGTGTAATTGAGGGAACGCGTTACGCAACGCGATATCAAGCCACGAGTTAATTTACGTTGAAAATAATATTAATTGCTAAAAATTGCTCGTAATCGAAACGAAGTAAAAAAAAAAACCCTCGAAACGAAATAAATTAAAATAAAAAAAAAAGAGAGAGAAATATTCTCAAAATATCTCGAAATCGATCCGAACAATTATCGGCAAGAATTATTCGCTCGAAATAATTCGAACTCGAGATCGATCGAGTATTCGAATAATAAACGTGGAAAAATAAGCAGACGGAAAAATGCTTTTCAACCGGTTGACCGGTGAAACGATCTATCTGTCACGCGACAAAACTAAATTACGGTCGAGTTTTTAAACGATTATCGGGGAGGGGAAACGCGAAAGAAAATAGGGAAACCGCGGCGATATGGCCATCGACGTTTGACAGACGTTTCGACGAGGCAGGGTTGTGGTGTACACCGGAGTAATGCGGTGCTCACCGATAATAAATTATCCGTAAGCGGGCGTTCGCGGCGGCAAGCTGCGACGGTCAGGTGCACCGGGCAAAAACTGGCAAAATGGATTATTAATTACGATATCACGTCGCCCCCTTGCGGATGAACGAAACCAGAGGGAGAAACTTTGCCCGGCTTTTTTCCCTCGAAATTCGATCCACGCGGCCTACGCTTTAAAATTACTCCATACTTTTACCCGAGATAAAATTATGAAATCTTTTTTTAAATTCAAACAGGATCGGACAAGATTTATATTTTTATATCTTTCACGCAACGTGTCGATTCTTAACGCCGTGAGTGTTAAAAAAAGATCAGAAATCAGAAAATTCGCGCAACTTTGACGCGATACCACCGTCGAATCGGTCGTTCCATTTTCCATGAGCGCGCGTAAGCATGGCTCGGTACAAGATTGGTTCGCCAGCTCGATTAAGCTGGCTTTTTCAATTCTATTCCGTATGTGACTAACTGATATCCGATGTTATTTCGTTGGCCGAATGGCCGCGCGATAGTTTTATATACACAGAATGTTAATCTTCCATCCGTTCAATGAACGTATGCCGCGGATTAAACGTTCGACCCGTGTATCCTCTCTGAAAAAAAAAAAGAAAAAATGAAAATTTAAACGCTGATCGATCGTTTCTGCTTGTCGACACGCGATAAAAGTTTCGCGATGGTTTCGGCATTTAAATATCCTCCGATATTATCAGTTTCGAAGCAAATGTATTATCGTATTCCTGTTTAATGTCGCGTTTATATCGAGCGATAATTAGATTATTAAACGCCTCTCCCTTTTTTCCCTACAATTTATTCTATCGAGTGAATAATTAAGTTTGAAAATAAGTAAGAAAAGTTTACCCTCCTCTTCCTCGCGTAGCCGAGACGCAGAAGCAATAAACGCCGTGGAAAATTTTTAACTTCGAGTTAATTTAACTTTCAAATTGATCCTATCAAAATTTCTTGCAAACCTCGTTCAAGCGTATGGGCCGAGAACTCGTTCCATGCTTATTCCAAAGATGTTTCCCCGAACAAATAACACTTTTATAGAGCGTTCGTCTCGCTCGCTTCTTGCCCGCGTGACTGCCACAAGTCGACTGATATTACACGTCGAGACGTATTTCGAAAGATAAACAAATCGATCCGATTCCGAGCCGAACGACAAATTCCCACGTAATACTTAAACTGTCGAAAGAAATGAAAACAAAAACATTTCGAACGTTGCCTGAATCCGTAGAGAGAATATTTAATATAATTGCTCGCTTAACAAATCTAAACTGCGATCAATTTCGATCTATTTCTTTCTCAGAAAGAAAAGAAGAGGATAGAAGAAAAGATAGAAAATGTGACTCTTCTCCACCATCGAAAATTCCTGAAATTCGTGAAAATGGTGGACGAAATTCGATCCGTCAGTTTTGGGAAAAACTCGACTGTGGAGGAGGGGAGGGTGGCGTACGATTTATTAGGAGACTGTGTCCCGTGCGTTACATTAGGAAAATTCGTTCCATTAGGAAGATTGCACGATTGGACGGAAAGGTACGGAAATCGAACGGCGTTCTCCAAACCTCTCCTCCCCTCCTCCTCCTCCTCCCTCCCCCGTTTGGCGTCGGATAACCGATTGCTAATTGCTTTTGTCATACCGATAATTAATAATGCATCGATCGTGACGGAGGAGGGGTGACGATGAGTGGCCGGCGAATTAAATGCGTTAACGAGGATAATCGGGTTGCGGTGAATGGTAAATGGAAAATACACCGGTACGGCAGTTATTGAATACAAAACGAGGCTGCTGCGATCCATCATCACGGGTTTGAACTGCACTGCCTGTTTCGATACAAACGTTTAGCGCCCCGCTATTTGACTATTATCGACGAACGTATCTCGGTGGAGAGGGGGAGGAGAATAAAAATTACTTACATAATTTATAATCGTATCGAATAATCGTAAATATTCGATCGATGTGTATACATAGTTGACGAATAAAATATTTCAAAAGCGTTTTGAAATCATAGAAAATAATGTTCAATGGTGGAATTAATGTTCGATATGGCGACACTATACGAGGAATAACGATGATGATAATTTTTCTTCTTCGTTATTTCACGCGTGTAACACTGTTACCCTCGTTCTTGAAAAGATGAAAAGAAACGTGCAGGTGGTCGTATAACGAGGAGGGATGAATGGCGGTCGGTGGTTTGATTTGCAGAAGGAGCGACAGAAGCGGGGAACAATGATAGGGAGAGCCGTGTTGGCACTTTGCGGCGTGTTGACGATATCCAACTGCTGCTACATTTTTCCAAAAGGTACTTGAACAAGTAACGAGGGAAACGACGACGCCTCTCCGTGCATGCGTGTATTCCAAAAAGGTGGAAATTCTAAACTCTCCAAGGCTACGTGCGAACATCGTAATAAAGTAGAAAGAATTTTCCCGAGAAATCATTTTTTCTTTTTCTTTCTCCTCTCTTTCATTTCCCCCATAAGAGGGGAGGGAAGGTCGAGGCGATATCGTCGAGGCCTTTTCGAAACGAAAAGGATATTTTAATTGAACTTACCGCCCCTCCCTTTCCCTTTATCAGGAGGTTCCATTAAAAATTTTCACCGGCTTAACCGCGGCTTAATATATCGCGGGCGGCTTTTATCTGTTCAAATCCGGGGAAGAAAGGAGTGGCGAGGAGGGCGGCGGCGGCACGGTTCGTATTTTATTATTCGCGCCAGTCTAAATCCTGCCCACGATAGTAGACGATACTTTATTCATCGTGAATCGCGCGGATTTAATTTCACACCGTTTTACGACACGCCCCCGTGTTTACGGTTTTGTAATTACGTTTGATGCCGGAAAACGAGCGTGACCTCCCCCTCCTCCTCCCTTTAGGAGAAAAGAGAGAGAAGAAAAAGAAGAGATCATCGATTAAACACGTGGCCGCTCCTTCGATCCATCGTTTCCATCGGTTGTAACTTTCAGATTTCAGAGGCGAGAAATGAAAGTGAAAGTTTGTTGAGAATTTTTCCAAAAGATCGCTTGTTCAAGTCGTCAAGGGAGAAAAAATTTTTCCCATCTAGAATAGGGATGAGAAAGAAGGGATGGATGGTAAAAGTTGAAGAAAAAAATGAATGGATGGGACGTATTTCTCTGTTACAGAGATCAAGGATCCGTGCACGAAACTGAATTGCAGCCAGGGCTCGCAATGCGTGCGAAGCAGGGACGGGAGCGAGGCATCCTGCGAGTGCCTGGAATCCTGTCCGAGTTTAGGGGATCACGAAGGATCGAGCCCCGTTTGCGGCACAGATGGGACCGACTATCCGTCTCTCTGCGAGATGAACAGGGCCGCCTGCGCCAAGGGTGCCAACATCACTATGGCGTTCCAGGGGAAATGCGGTGAGTATTGGAAAAATTCCAAAAAAATAACATTTCCTCGATCACGCGCCTTCCTAATCCGCTTTCCATCTTAGCAACGTTGTTATTATTAAACTCGATTATCCATCCGTATATTGGAATTGAACGAGCAAACTTAAGAGACTTAAGAAACGGATTTTTTTTTTTTAAGAAACTCGCGATCGTATTTATCGAGAGGGAGAACGTGGCCGGATAATCCGGCGATCCTCGACGTGGAAACAAATATTTGTCGAATCGAAGCGAAGGGGTGGGGGAGGGGAGGAAGGGGTTAAATAGCGGTGTTTGTCGGTACGTATTTACTCGCGTCTTTATGCACGCGATCGAGATTACTTCCGGGCAGATGGCACGGGTTTACACACTCGTGTATGCGCGGCACGATAGCATATCGCTGGAATTCTTCTATGAAGCGAGCTCGGTAAGCTCGAAACGAATCCCGGGGAAACCGATCTCTTCCGCTTAAATTGCTTCTCCCCGCTTATGAATATAAGGGAATCTACTTTGAAAGAAATATTGCCTTGACCCTCGTGCAGGAGATTGCGTAGGAGTGCGTGTTTAATTCCGCGAAAGATCCTTTCTACGAAACGGATCTCCTCTTCTCCAATGTTAGAGAGTTAATTCGCTCGTCCATAAGATAAACTCTTCATCCTTTCGCACAATACGCGATTGTTCGACGAATATTCGATCTCTGACGTTCATTGATTAAACGCAAAAGAAAGCGCTATTCAATCAGGAAGTAAAATTCCTTAATTTTCTCGAGTATGCTTACTTTATTGAAATAAAAAAGAAAAAGAAAAAAATCTGCTTTGCGCAATCGACAATCGAATGATAAGAAGAAGTTAAAGTTGAAAAATCACGAACTGCGGAAGAAAGCGAAATTGGAGAGCCCGTACAACGGCCGAGAGGAAGCGAAAGACAGTGATAAATTAGCGGCATGCGAGCAGCGTTTTCCACGAGAATTTGTTCAAATGCAAGTTAAATTGTTGCACATACATACAAACACGCACAAACAGTATCAGGGAAGAAATCGTGCGAGTAAATTGTAGAGCAATCGGTTTGCAGTCGAGTGAAACGCGCATTGAGTAGTAATTACCGTCCGATTAAACCGATCCTTTTCTACTGATGATAACGTACACAGTTGACTATACCGTCGGTATTGTTGAGCATTGATCGATCGAAGAAGTAAGTAACCAGTTAAAAAGTTAGGGAACAAAGTTACTTTGAGTAATTATTCGCTCGCACGTTTATTTATAACCCTTGTTATGTAATTATTTATTCGATTATTTCGAATGATATAATCTTCTTAAACTTGAATTATTAAATTTTTCTCGTAATATGTTAATGTTGGATCGCTTACCGATGCAACGTAATACAATGTGTTTCTGTGAGATGCTGAGAAGAACCTAGAAGAGAGAGAAGAGAGAGTGAAACGCTTCCTTTCCTCTTCGTTGTTTCGAAATTAAAAATGACTAACCAGAAGAGAAGAAAAGAGGAATCCTCTTCGTAGTATCCCCTTTTTCTTTCCTTTCGTTCCTTTCGCTCGTTTCCAATGTTCGTCTCTTTATAACCGTAATTTTCTTTTTCTATCTAATTCTCTGCTGACCGTGGTTTCTTCTTTGATACAGCTCGCAAGAGTTCCCCTCCCCCCTCTTTCATTTACGTTAGACACGCTTTACCTTCAACCATACGCATTTCTTCCCTACCGTATCTTTTTCTCAAAGCATCTTTCTCTTTGCAGCTTTTTACTCGATCGAGTAATTTCTCCCTCTGATCGAGTTTCTTCCTTTTTTTTAATTCTTAACATATTATATTCGCACGCCCGTTTGATCGAATTTATCCTTTCACAATTTCCTTTCGAACCGACATTATCATTCTCTCTTAACATTTCTCGTCTCTTTTTTCTTCTTTTCCTTTTTCTCCAAATTTCCAACCTTTGATTTTTTCCCCTTCTCTCTTATTAACCTCTTCTCCTTTCCACTTCGCCCTTTCCTTACATTCCCTGTCAGAATCCGCGCGATCGACTCTCCCTTCAGATCCCTCCCTTCAGATTTCTTCCAACCCGTCTGTTTATCCCCCAGTCCAACCCTGCTCCATCCCCCCCCGTATCCACTCGGCCGGAAGCGACTCGAGCTCGGCGTAAACTCGGCGAGCGTTTTAATCAACCGAACAGTAAAGACAAATGTTTGATCGGACAGGTCGTAGCTGCGAGTAAAGGTGACGATGTTTACTCGGAATCGGCCAGGATCCACCTACGCCTTCTCCTTGCCTCCTTCCATTCTTCGAGTCGCGCGAGCAACGCGAAACATCACGAAAACTCACCCTTCTTTTAACCTTTCGATTATCGCGTCGCGTCGTTGGAAAACATGTAAATAAAAAAAAAAAGATCATTTCGAGATTTCTATAGAATTATCCGCAAGGATGGTGAAGAAGAGGGGAAATTTCACGGGAAGAGCAGGACGAATCCGAGAACAATGAAACGTAATAATCGAGGAAAGGGGGGGAGGGCGAAGATACTCGTGGAAGATTCGACAAAAGATCCTTCAATTTTTCTCGGCTCGATTCTCATCGAGGTGAAAGTCACGAAGGATGGAATGGAGGGGGAAGAAGAGGGAGAGTCAAGGGTGTTCTTTATCAATCGTATTCAGCCGGCGGTCCCCCCTCGGCGTGGTGAAATCAATAATAAATTCGAGCGCGGAAAAAGGAGCAAGGATCCAAAGGATCCCATCCCTGACCCCCCCTAATTCCTTCTCGGCAACGGGGGGCGCCGAGTCAAGGGGTGGAACGAGGGCTGGGTCGCGAATCTCAAGTGGCTGCGACGATAAATCAAATTAGCTCGAAACTTTCGAGACTTTTCGATCGTCACCACTCCCTTCTCGCCTCCTGGTCCACTCCCGAGTCCCTCTCCTGCTCCGCTCTGTCGGGGACGATTGGCCCGAGGGTAAATTGAAAAAAAGAAAAAGAAAAAAAGGAGAAGAAGAAGAAAAAAAGGGAGAAAGGAGAGAAAAGATGGAGGAAATGAGTTTTCGAGGCGGACCAACTTTTTCAATGATTGAAAGTAGCAGCGAGCAGGAGAGAGGGGAGGTAGGCGCGATGAATTGGGTGTGTTACGATCGAGGATATTCTTGTTAATGTTAATCGAAGCCGGAGGTGAATATTGTCGAGTGAATCGCGCATGAAAGGAAAACTAGAGGAAAGTGAGAGGGATTAATCTTTCCTGGGTGTGCGCGAGAGGAGAGAAGGAAACTCGAAACGGATGGGGACGAAATCGCCTCGTTTCCTTCCCAATCGTCGTTTAATATCTCGTTTAATATTTTTGCGAGACAAAGCGGCGCCAAGAAGATTCGAACGAAAAATAACAAGCAATACGATCGATCGTACTTTTCTTCTCCTTTTTCTTCATTCTTCGAGTCCGTCGAGTATCAATTTATAAAGGAGAAAAGGAAGAAAAAGAAAAAAAAAAAAATCGTGGCATTATAATTGCCATCCAATTACATTTCCGATCGTTCGCAATGAGAGACAATCTCCCTCGCGATCTCCCTCCCGTTTAATTCCACGATTATTCCAGTCACCGTGCAGAGTACCGATCGTTAAGTAACCTCCTCCAAGTGGAGGTCTTTGAAAGATAAGCGAACGTTCTTCTTTTTCCCTTATTCTCTCTCTCTCTCTCTCTCTCTCTTCTTCCATCTCGACGAGAAGAAATTCGCTTTAGCCCGTTTCCCCGTGAATATCCAGAGATATCTAGATATCAGAATAGGAGAGGGTGCCGTTTTCTTCACGCTCCAGCGTGCCGAAATAAGGGTCTTCGTAAGGGAAAGGGGGGAGATCGTTGGAGAACGTTAGCTCGCAGAGCGAACATGGCTCGTTCGGGGATGGGCTCGGCTAAATTCTCACGCTCTAGTCGATATTCGAGGGATTCGAGGGCACGCATCGAGCGAGGGAAGCGTGTCCCGATCGCTTCGATCCGATCTGCAACCAGCATAGGCCGTGTCGGAACGAAGGGATCATCGTGTTCGAGTGGAAAATAGCGAATCGATGGAAGAAAGGGATATTGCTACTGACTTTCAAGCTCGCTATTTTTATGTTGCCTAGGAAATAAAGAATATACGAGAAATTTATCGTTAAAGTCGTTTGGAAGCTACATCTTTCTAAAGTCGACGTTTCATCGATCTCTCAAGATCCTGGGAAACTCCCAATATGTTGATACGTCCGTGTATATATAAAGGGTGTCCCAAAATTAACGCGAGATTTGAATTAAATATAAAAAAGAGTTTTTAGATATTTTTTTTTTGAATCATAAAGTACATAGGATAGGGTTATTTATGGAATAACACATCGGGCACATAATTTTTCATGATTTTTCTGCATAATTCTGAATTTCGTTGATGCAGCGTTTAATTTCCTCTTGTAATGCACGTGTGGTTGTGGAATTGTTGACATAGACTTCAAATAACTATAAGAAGAAATCTAATGGTGTTAAATCGCATGATCTAGCCAATTCTGATCACCAGAGAAACGAGAGAGTACACGACTACATCGAGTACCATTAACAGTTGCTGCTTGACCAGCCTCATTCTCAAAAAAGTATGATCCTGCCCAAAATCCGCACTAAACAGTGTGGGTGCATTTGTTTTTCGCTAATCGCATGTGGGTTCTCCGAACCTCAAACACGGCAATTTTGGCTATTAACAAAGCCATCGAGATGAAAATGTGCTTCATCGTTTAGGATTATTTTGCTCGAAAAACCAATATCCACTTTTTGATATTGTTCAATAATGAAGACACGTTGTTGTATCGTATAACGCTCCATTTTTACTAAACTCTCAGCTGTCAAACTGTTCTTTTTTCAGGCTTGCCAACAACTTAATGCAAAAATGGCGGCAAATTCAAATCTTGCTTTAATTTTGGGACATCCTATATATATATATATATATATATATATATATATATATATACATCCTCCTTCTCTCTCAAAAGAGGCAGGATCCATAAATTATCTTGAAACGGTAACACCGTCGTAATCGCGTCGTAATGAAATCAAATCTCGATGCACGCGAATAGGCAAGGAAGGCGAGTCGGGGCCGGAACAAGCTTCGAATACATCTGCGTTCACCGGCGTGTAATCGCTCATAATTCAACAGGCACGCGTCTAATCGGGCTGCGCGTGTCTCTTTGCGCAGCTATTTCGCCTGGGCAAAGTAGCCCGTTCCCGACGCAACGTGCACGTACGATGTTACGTACGCGGTTTCCCGAACCAATCCCAACTCCATCCTCGGATCCGTGCCTCGTAAATTATGATCGTTGCTCCTTGGCCGGATGCTGTTACGCCGCTTGTGTTTACGCGTCTCGAGCCTAAGTGACTGGCATCCCCCTTGCGCTGTTGCAAGGGTTTACGGTACACTCGAGGGATGCCGCGGATCGAACGGGAATGGCTTGCTGCCTGCGCGTTGCACAAAACCGCCAAGCTTCTGTTAACGTAAACTCGCTCATTGCGCGTAATTTGCCTCGACGATGCTCCATAACGCTCCTCCTTTCGGTGAATTCGATTTCGCTACGATTGAGCGCGGTTAATGGGGGAAAGCGTCTTGGTTCGATTTTCCCGAAAATGGATTTCAAATGGAGAGAAACGGAATCTGAATTCGTTTCGAATTTGACGCGTTTACGTTGGTTAATCGGAATTTTCGAAAGATCGGTGGTGGTGGATAGTAGAGGAGATCGTGTATATTCTTTTTTTCTTTTTTTTTGTTACAATTTCGTTCTAATAGTACGAATACGTTTCGCCTCTTTTCAACGTTCCAACTTTCCGGTTTTAACAGGCCTTCGATGAATTTTCAGTTTTACATGAAGTTGCGAAATTTTCGAAACCGCAGCGAAGCTACGCGAAACCGCTGCAGCTATTGAAAGCTGCGCAAAACTACCAATTCTATTGAAACGGATAGTGGTACACAAAGCTACAAACGAAATTTTGAAACCTGATCCCGGTGTTTCGAAAGCGCCCCGCGTGTTTGCTGCGAAATTGTAAAATGGAATAAAATAAAATAAAAAAAGTCACGATTCTCCCGCGATTCTGAATCTAAACTTATTTAATACACACGTAATAATATACCCGATAAAGAAAATCGTTTATATCCCTTTTTCCACTTTTTCTCTCCCTCTCGTTTCGACGCGCTCATAATAGATAATACTTAAACGTCATTTATACCCGGAGATGAAAATTGTACGTATTCTGCTCCAACGCCGGACGAGGCGTAAATAACAGGGAAGTGGTAACTCGCGAAGGTGCTAAAAAGGATAAACCGAGCGGAACAATAACCGAGCACGAAATAAGAATGCGGAAAGAGAGAGAGTGAGAGAGAGAGAGAGAAAAGTTAGCGATCTTTCAATTCGTTGACCAAACTCAATTCAATTCCCTTTATCCGCCACTTACCACTTTATCCCCGCGACAACTTCTTTCTTATTCCACCCCGTCCGCTTATTATTCCTTTCTGAAAGTTATTCCGCGGGAATGCAAAATACGGCGCGCTGCAACGAGAGGAGGTCACGGGTACAGAACGAGGTAGAGAGAGAGAGAGAAAGAAAGATGGTGAAGAGGTGGTGCGAGGAGAAGAGAGGGAGGGGGGTGTGAAAAAAGTAGTCTACGGGCCACGTAGAAAGTTTCGCGTAACTCGGAAGATTAGACAGGAGGAGAGGGGGAGAGGGGACGTGTTGCCGTTGGAGACAGCCGTCGAGAGGGGGTTGAGTTTGGAGAGTGAACGAGAGAGTTCGAGAGAGGAGGAAAGGGGGGTGAGAAAATGAGAGGTGGCGTGGCTCTTAGCGACGGACTTAAAAACAATTGGCTCGCGGCGACGCGGGAATTTTAAACACAGTTTTATCGACGGGCCGGATGGCTTTTGTTCGACGAAATCGCCCGAGGGGGGTGTGGAACGGGGGAAAGAAGGAGAGGAGGAGAGTGTGAATCGAGCGACTCGACGCACTCTGTCCACGATCGAAGAGCTTTAAGGCAATTTACGAGGTGTTTTACGGTTTCAAGTGACGCCAACCTGTCCCGATCTTTTTTTTTTCCATTTTCTCCCCTTCCTTTCATCCGTCCACCTTCTTCCATCCCCCTCCCACCCCCTTCTTCTTTCACGCCGCTTTATATTCAACGTTGTTTTAATGCCGACCGTTTCTCGCGAGATCTTTTTTTTTCCCCTCTTTCTCTTTCTTTTTTTTTTTTCCTTTCCCCTTCTACCTTCTCGAATTACATTCACGAGAAAACGGGGTCGAGTTGTTGGAGAAATTATCGCCAGAAATTCGAACCGTCTCG
This sequence comes from Apis mellifera, assembly GCF_003254395.2. Taxonomy (NCBI): domain Eukaryota; kingdom Metazoa; phylum Arthropoda; class Insecta; order Hymenoptera; family Apidae; genus Apis; species Apis mellifera. Next base: position 10,449,734 of record NC_037649.1, read on the forward strand.
AAAATTATTCTCAAAAATTTCCGTAGAAAGATAGAAGAAGGCTCTCTCTCTGTTTCTCTCTGGTCGGGATACGTTCGAGAAGAGTTATTTAGTCGAAGGGATGAGACGTTTCGTGCACACGATGCGGCTGCATCGTTACGCGCACTCGCGTTCGTCACCCGTACTTTTCTCGGATAACGACGAACAGACGCCGATACCTGGGGTATCCTTAGAGCTTGCTTTGATGACGATACAAAGAAATTCGCATCAGGGTAATGTCGCGGAAAGTTAGAGCCGGCAGCTTGGAGAATCCCTCCCCGGTGTCTTTGAGAGAAGGTCGCGGGATGGCGTTCCGTAGGAAGGGAACAAGTTATCGTAAGAAGACAGGGGAAGTTTTCCAACCAAGATTTCGACGTATCGTTCGAAGACTACTTTCCTTCCTCTCGCCGCAATTCGTAACGGAACGTTCGTAACAAATAACACGATACGCAAAACAAAGGAATCGCAAACAGCTCTGCCGTCCATAAATTATCGAGGATAGAATCGAACGATTCGTTGGAGGAAAAACGAAAGTTTGACGAGGTGTGCGAGAAAGGGGAATATTTGCGTGGTCGGGGGACTTGGATTACAACTCTCGAACGAGTCCGCTAAACCGGCGGCGGACGAAAGGAGGAAGAAACGGGGGTGGTTGCGGAAGGTTAGCCGCTCCGCTGGGCTGTAACTCGAGCCAACCCCCGAGAAACATCACCGCCTCGCCAAGTTGCCCCGTCAGGCCCCTCTCTAACCTCGAAACCTACCCTACCTACTACCGCCCACGGACAGGAAACGGAATCCAACTTCCTTCCTCCGAGGGCGAAGATTAATCTCGCCGCGGCCATGCTTCTTCCACCTGTGCCGCTGTTCGACCTCGCCTCCTCTACCCTCCTCGGCCTAGTTCCATCCGCCTTTATCAATCCTCTCCTTCTTCGACCAACTCCTTAACGAGGACGGGACAACGAAACGTTTGTTTTTAATCGAAGCGCGTAAGTTCGTTCGATTCGCGCAAGATAAAGAATCGCGTGGATTTTTTTCCATTTCTCCTTTCTGCTTCTCAATTATCGTGAAAACTGCGGAGAAAATTCATAGGGAACGATTTATTTCCGGTACGATATGGATAAGCTCGCGTCGTTATCCCAACCAGCGAAGAATTTACGATCAAGAGCGTTTGATTAACAACTCGCCGCCTTGATCCGCCGCATTGTTGGAACGTGACTCGAAGCGAGCGCTTGCCGCAATTTAATTTTCCAGATCCTTGCGGCAACGTGGAGTGCGTGGAGCCGGAAATCTGTCAGCTGGACGAGTCGAGGCAACCTGGCTGCCGTTGCGGCGAGCAGTGCGGCCTCGAGTTCGCACCGGTTTGCGGAAGCGATGGTAAAACGTACTCGAACGAATGCAGCCTCAGGCAGGAAGCGTGCAGATCCAGATTATCCCTGAGGAAAGTCTACAATGGCGCGTGCAGCTCAGGTAATTCACCTCGCACGAATAATATCACGTTTCGTCATCAGAGAATCATAAAAATCAACCCTCCTTCGTATTTCTCTCGTCCCAATTCGGCCCAAACGTTCGAACAAACGTTCCCAATAATACCCTCCGTTGTTGTTGCTGCCGTTGTAGACAGGACACGCGTGACACGCGTTGAAAACGTGATCCCGTTTTTTCTTTCCTTCCTTCGCTCTTTTAATCTCGATCCCCATTGTGCGAGCAGGAATCAATCCGTGCGACGAGGCGAAGTGCGGCCCCTACGAGCAGTGCGTGATCAACCGACAGGGGATCGCGAGCTGCGAGTGCGGAGCGGAATGCGAGCCGGTGATGAGGCCTGTATGCGCGAGAGGTGGCAAGACTTACACCTCGTTGTGCGAGCTGAAGAGGCAGGCCTGTTTGACGAGGACCAACATCGAGGTCGCGTACACGGGTACATGCGGCTCAAGGGGCCCCTGCTCCGAGAAGGTCAGTCGGAGAGGTGTAAAGTGGAGGGAAAGGGGACACTTCTATAAGCCAAATACTTGAACCGCGACGAGAGAGAATCAAAATAATTGCTCGAACGATAATTTGAAAATCTCGTAATGAGTTGAAGCAAAAGTTAGAAGGAGTTTAATAAAGGAAATAGAAGTAAACTGTGCGTTTCGTACACGAATCGTGCCGATGCCTTTCTTTCACCTAGAATCTACGAAGAGGGAAACGAAAGAATCTAAAACGACGAGTTTACATAATACATAAACTCATTCTCGCGACTTGTCGGTTTCTTAATCCGATTTCCTGGGAGGAATAGGGTAGAATCGGCGCTTCGCCCGGAGCAACGCGACGTTGAATCCCGCGAATTAAAGTGGCGCGCGTGGCGATAAAATATCGCGGCCGATAAATTATCGGGTTTGCGAGCGAGGCGGAGGAAACTTACGACAAAGGGGCCGCTGTCGCTGAGGGGTGGAAAAAGAAAGAAAAAAGGAGAAAAGGCAACGGCGCGATTAATCTCCCGTTTTTCTTTCGACCGGAAAAGGGAGGGGGAGAGGGGAAATGGGAAAATTCGAAATTTGAATTCTGTCGCAGATCTGCCAGTGGGGCGCGATTTGCGCGGAAATCGGTGGGACGGCGATTTGCGAGTGTCCAACCTGTCCGGCGGAATTTCAGCCGGTTTGCGGAGACGATGGAATCAGCTACGGAAACGAGTGTCAGCTTCGCCTCGAGGGTTGTAAACATCGACGAGAGATACGTGTGCTTTACCAGGGATTGTGCAGTGAGTACCCAGAAACGTTTATTTCCCTCCAATTTTCTAGGCACTTAGAATTTAAAAAAATATATCAAAAATATAATGTACATTCCTCTTCTCGCGTTTCATCGCGTTCACGGGAATCATTCGTCGATGTTTCATTATCGATCGATGGTTAAGAATCGAACGTTCGTTACTCTCGACACGATAACAATTTTATCGACGCGTCAGCTCATTGCCAATATCGATTGGTTAAATTTGAAATTTAACTTGGGTATAATTGATCGTCGGTGAAAATGAGTTTAGAATTATGCAAACGAAACGCGTTCCACGTTAAATATCTAATAATATAAACGGACGGACACAAAACTCGGAAATAAATAATCGGTAATTTCGAAGTATAATTAAAGAGGGAGCTTTTTCTTCTTTTTTTCTCCTGTTAACTGACTAAGATTTTTCCACGCGAAATTCGCCGAGTATTGATCGGGCGGGAAAGCGGAACAATTAGAAGGAAGGTAGCGGGTAAATAATTAAGAAAACTTTATTATGAAACGGGGCGGTTGCCGGAGAGAAAAATCGAACGAAGATCGATTCCGACTCCGGGCGAACTCGTTACATCGAGCTCGTTATATCGAGGATTCGCGCAATTAGATTTGACCCACGACGACCATCCTTTTTCCCCCCCCCCTTTTTTTTTTCTTTAGAAAATCAACAAGGGAGATTGAGAATTTTTTTATAAATATTCGCTCGACCACGAGAGATATAATTTGCATACATGGAACCTTTTGATCTATCCTCTTCCACGTTATCATAAAAGTATTTGCATATATCGATCAACCGTGAACCGTTTTGCTTTTGTCTTAAGAATATTTCGTCAACGGCTTTTTCCAACCGAAGCATTTTATCGAAAAAAAAGAGAATAAGAAGAAGAAGAAAAAGAAAATGTTAAATAAATTTGCGATTGAAATTTCTTTCCCCCGATTAAAGATCCAAATTTCTTGGTATTCTGTACGAGAAACGAAAATGTATCCTCCCCCCTTATCCTTCCACGATGAAACGTTAAATTTCCGACGAGATCTTCGGGGCGAAAATAGGTTCGCCGCAAAGAGAGAGATCGGGGCAAACTTTTCTCATAAGCCGACCCGTGACGCGAATAACCCGTTCGTTCCCGGCTGCTCCGGATCCGGGAAAAGAAATCTCGTGGCCGAGATCCGAATTTCCCTCGCCGGGCCGGCCGCGCAGCATAATTTGCATGCTTTAAAATCGCGTGAAACTTGCGAAACGTAGTGGCATTCGGGATTCGGTTCCGTGCACATCACGGTTCACTGGAGATACTACTTCGTATGAGTTGTTACCCCACGGCATGCACGATGCATATGCATGCGCTCGCTCTCCGCACGTATCCTCGAACGTTTCCACGACTCTCGCGTCTTTTCCATTTCGATACGAAAGCCAATTCTCTCTCTCTCTCTCTCTCTCTCTCCCTCCGTCTAAAACACCGATGAGAGAATCAACTTGTGCATACACGTTTCCACCTGCTTAAGTGAAATCGAAAGAAACCTATTACCTTCCTTACCTTAAGTTGGCTTGCAACGGAATGGATTCGATCGATCAAATCGAGGAGGAATGGAAATAAGAGGGGGAGAAAGAGCGCCAAATTTATAAAGCCGCATAATCCATTCCACTGTTTTCCTTCTCTCCCCTCGGTCGTACGCAATGGACGGGATGGAAAGGAGGGGGGATGCAGTTATGCAAATAGCCTCCGGGGAAGGAAGGAATCTTTATCGATGTCGGGTCGAATGGTAGGCGGGCAGAAGGTTTTCGAGTACCGCAACAGGGTACTTCGGCGTCGAATATCGCGGAAACGGAAGGGGCGCCGCCTTAAACAATTCAGTCACGGACTCGAGTGGTGAATTAGGAGGCCCGTGAGGAGAGAATATCAAGGAATCTCTGAGATTTCGAGGCTGTGCTCGCTCGAACGAACCAACGTACGTTCCCGGTGACGAATGGGTCTGTCTCGCGAGGGGGGGGGAGGTTTTTGCTTGCAAGGGCAATTACGGAGGAAGATGGATGCGTTCATGGGGATAGAGGGATGGTGGGTGCTACTCGATGAAGGTTTTGCTTGTTAATTGGAAATGTTTCGCCGTTTGTTCCCAGACGAGTGCGAGAATAAGAAGTGCGAGTTTTACGCCGAGTGCAAGACCGACAATGGCGGGGAAGCCAAGTGCGTTTGCCCGAGCAAATGCGAGATTTCGGTAAGTAATTTTTTGTATTTTAATTCTTCTCTTTTTATTATCTTATTATTATTATTATATGTACTTTTTATTATATCGTCCCGTCTACGCGTAATTTCATCCGATGTTTTTTTTAATTATTACGTAGATGCACGTATTTCGTTCAATCTTGAATTTATTTTAATAATGATGATAAGGACGAATGTATCTTTTATAAGTTGATAATAGGATAAACGATGTCCTATAAGAAGAAAAATTGTTTCGTATCGATTATAATATAATGAAATATATATATATATATTTACAATCGTTCGAGGTGGATGATAATTTACATCGAAGCACTCGAAATATCGAAGAATCGAATTAAGTCATAATTCTCGGAAGAGAATACCGGTGCTCGAAATCTACTTAACCTTTGCGCTGAAACTCGAGTACACCAGTGGAAATTAATCCTTAAATCGTATTGAAGTAATTGAATTAATCCTTATCAAAGTGAATTGGAACGCATCGTCAGAGGCTTAGGTTAGCCGATTCCAATTTTCAGACGCGCAAATCCGTTCGTGAAATGATAATTTTCATCCCGGTTTGCACGGTAGCCACTTTCGTTCCTTTAATGAAATAGAGATGAAGAATCTAAATAGAATCGGCCGCTTGGAAAGAAAATAAAAAACATTGTAATTGAAGGATTAAAGATTTGATTTTGATAAAAATAAAGTAAAGTTTCGTTTCGGTGTGGAAATCGAGATTTAAAAAAAAAAAGTTTAAAATCTCTTTCTTCTCGAATTTTTCCTATCATAATAATCGTATTTACGATGTTGTGAAAACACATGCGCCTCGTATAAAAATTTACCAGATAATAATATTGCGTTTAATCGAGAGAAGAGAAACGTAGAGAAGGGAAGAAGGGTATCGTTGCTTCAAAGTTGAAAAATAGCGAAAGCTGTTATCTAAACGACTGCCCACACTGCAACGTGGGAAGGGGTTATTTCAGATAACGGTGCTTATTTACCACTCTTCCCTTCCCTTTCCCTAAAAATCTCCATGTTCCACGCTATAAATTATTCTCGACAATAAAACAGCAGTTATCATATTTACGAGATTTTTCGCACCTATATATCAAAGATGATAAATTTATCTCTGTCGAATCCTTGTTCCTCACGAGCTAGGCTAATGCCCTAATTGTAACGAAAGAGAATATTCTATTAATCGAAACAACGATGGTTTCACGTTGGCATTAAGCCTCCAAGTAAAATATTCACCACGTGGTATCGAGCTCGTGGATAAGATAATTAAAAAGAAAGTGTCGATAATTTTTAAAGTAAAAGAATTTTTCGATTTATCAAAAGTTTACTTCAGCGAGTCTATCTCGATAGTTAGGAATCCTTTCTTCCTTCACCCTGTATATACACAGGAAAGCAGAGAATACATTAGTAGCGCACGATATTTCTCGTTTCCTTTACTGAACCGTTACGCAACCGTGTAATGAATCGGCTCGTTTCATCGATACCTTTTCAGATCAACCGACGTGCACGCCATTTTCATTAAAGCCTTTCTATCAATTTTACCCTCCGCTCTCTCTCTCTCTCTCTCTCCCTCTCTTTGCGATTCCCTTCCTTCTCGATTCTAATTTCGTCGATATATCTTCCCCGCGAGGAGTTCGCCTTCGATTTTTCTCCATCATTCAAATCGTTCCCTTCGAATTTACCACGATAATTGAAATTTTTCAAAATCGCATTTATACTTCGCTTTCGAAACTCCGACAATTTACGTATTCGCATATCGCAAAATTCCTCTCTCCTCCATCATTTGTCATCCCTCCTTTGTCAGAAAATTTAACAAGCCCGCAATACCACATTGCGGGTAAATTCCTCGCTTTTCCCCATATCCGGCTCGTAACAATCAATCTATCGGCGCGGGGATGGATCGAGCCGAGGTTGACTCCCTACGAGAGAAGTAAGAGAGAGAGAGAGAGAGAGAGGAATAGAGGAGGACGAAGGAGAAGGCGGGTTTATCGCTGGTAATCCGCGATTCGGTTCTCACCGAAATTTCCTGGAGCAGAAATATTCGTTGGGAATGGATAGCACGTCAGGGCACCCTGAGATAGCGGTCGGGAGGGAGGTGAATGGGCTTCTCTGTTCCTCTCCCTCCTCTTTCTCTCTCTCTTTCTCTCTCCCTTTCTCGGTCGATCCGGTCCAGGACACACACCGCCGGTTCTCCGAAATTCACGGATTCGTGAAACGTCCTGCTGACAAAACCACGAACAATTCTCAACTCTCTTTCCCCTCCCTCCCTCTCCGTCTGCCCATCTATCCTCCCGCTTTATCCCTTTGGAACTCGTGGAGGAGGACTCGTGGTGGCGGACTCGTAGTCGTTCAGGTAACTGCCGCGGGCGCATGCTTCTTTTTCCAAAAAGGATCGGCGGAAGGTGGTCGAACAGAGAGGCTGGACGGTTGGATGGCTGGCTGGCTGGCTGGCTGCTGGCTACACGAGCTCGCCCCCTCGAGCTATCTGAAATTCAACGAGGTCCACGTTAGAAGGCGCTTATGGCGGAGCAGCCATCGACTGGAATGGACTCCTCGAACCGTCCAATGTTCTATCGACTCTCGTACAGGCGAGATACATATACATATACATATATATATATACTTTTCTATTGGTTGTTTCGGATATATTTAACTAACCGGTATCTGTAGTATCTGAATATCCGTTTGAACGATTGTAATTAAAGTGAATATATGTATATGTACTCGTATATTTAGAATCGTGAAACGGGAAATAACGAAATCGCTTTCTTATTTCTTATTCTGGCGTTCAAAATCGATACGCGTATTTACTCTTCTCAGGATGAAAACGCTCAACTATTTTTATCTTTACAAGAAGTAAGAAAAAAGAAAGAGAGGAATTCGTTGCGAGCCGATCGCGATGCATCAGCATAATTCCTGGTACGGGATGGGATCCTCCCAGGTTTTTCCGTTTTAAAACGTGAAATCACGTCTTGCTCGCATGGGCGCACAAACGTTCCCACGAATTTGACGCGTCAGCGTTTCCGCCGGAAACGGAGCGAGGAGGGAGACTTTGAAGGGAAAGAAGGGAAAGAAGGTGGGATGAAAGGGACCGAATCAGAGGTAGGAAGGAGAGGCGGCGAGGGGTTGGAGGGCATTGTTTGAACTGCAAACGAGGAATATCGGCACGTCCCAGCTATACTACACCCTCCTCAGCTCGGATCCTCTCCCTCCTCCCTGTGAATCCCCGCCTATAATTGTCCCGTAAATTACAATAAGATGGAGGGCAAGGCGCGTAACAACTTGTCGCGAAAACTAATTAAAACGTATCGACCCGAGCTACGAACATTTTCCAACGGGCGGAGCTTCGTTATTATATCCCTGCCACCCCTCTCTTTATCGTGGGAGAGGAGGGGAGAAATAAAATCGTGATATTTATTAAACCGCCGAAACGGATTAAAGAAAAAGAAGAGAAAGGAGGGAGAAAAGGATTCGAAGACTTTCTCTCTCTTTCTCTTCCCTCTCTCGTCGTAATTGCTTTTCTAAATCAATTATATTACCGTTTATTGTGGCTAACATTCTGTTAAATTTCATATAAAAATGTAATATAATAGAAATATAAATTCTTTTAACGGAATATTATGCAGTTTCTTTCTTTCCGTGAAAGTAATTACTCGAGTTTAATTATTCGCTATCCGGTAATACGTTTCCACGAGAGACTCCATATCTCTCCCTTGGAAAAGGTTAATGGTAACCGTTTAACCGTTTCACCGCTCGCGAACGGTGAATTTGATATTTTATATTCGGGAGGAGAAAAGAGAGAGAGAAAAAAAATAAAAAAAAAAAAAGAGAATCTTTCGTTAGACGGTCGCACGCGACGACGATCGCCGCTGTGACGTTTCATTGAGAAAGGAAAGGCGCGGTTGCGATGAAACAACGCGAGGAAAAACGGAGGGAAAAAGGGCAGGGGTGGGTGACACCGCGCGTAATAAGCAAACAACGGCGTGGCTGGATAGCAGCCGCAGCCGAGCTAATTAAGTTTCGCTCTTTCGCGTATTATTTCTCATCCCCCCCGGCGGCGTCGCGACGCCAACGTGTGTCGGCCGCCGCCTTGGCCCCGTGCAACAAGTGCGATACGCGTGCAAACTTGCTCGTTTCCCCCCTATTTCCCCTCCCCCTGTATCCGCCAAAGTATCGCGCAACCAACTTTTCATATTCGAATTTTCTCCTCTGATACATGATTCTATTCATAATTTTTTAGACGAAAGACGCCGCCCAAGCTGCGGAGAAGATTTGCGGATCCGACGGGGTGACGTACGCCAACGAATGCGCGATGAAAGTGGCCTCTTGCACTTCCCAAGCGCTGATCACTGTCAACTACGTGGGCGATTGCGGTAAGTTTGAGACTTAATCGGATCGAGAAAGGATCGATCCGAAAGAGGCGTTTTCTTTCCAGAGCTTTGCGCGAGGGTCGAATGCGAGCACGGGGCTCACTGCATGGCCGGCGTGTGCGTGTGCCCCGACGAGTGTCCCGAGAGCGGCGGGGAGCCAGTGTGCGGCAGCGATGCCAAAACGTACCCGTCCGAGTGCGAATTGCAGAAGGCGGCCTGCGGCAGGGATCCCAAATTGCCAGTCTTGCACGTGATATTCTACGGCGATTGCGGCGAACGATTCGCCGTCGCGGCTCTCAGTAAGATTCTTCTTTTCTTCTCAATTTTCAATCGCGAGCAAAGATCCGATCTGGAAATTTCGCGATTTTTAACTCGTATTAACGTCGACGAGCCTGTTACCGAGCTCGTCCACGAGACATTAAACCTCCCCGGCAACAAACTCTCTAACGAAACTAACTATCTAACGACATCTTGCGTCTAACAGCTTTAACTACTTTAACCATCCCCTTAACCGCTTCTACTAATAGCCACGATGTCGACGCCTGCGGTCGTTCGATTGGCCACCACCGCGGTCGACGTGACCAGCACCCAGGTACGCGAAGCTTGCAAGAACATTAACTGCGACTTCGAGGCGACCTGCGAGCTCGGCCCGGACGATTATCCAAGGTGCAGCTGCAAGTTCGATTGCGCCTCGATATCCCAGGAAAATATGCGCCCTGTTTGCGGCAGCGATCTCAGGACCTATTCGTCCCTCTGCGCCATGAAAATGGAAGCTTGCCAGAGGCAGCAAGAGCTAAGACCCAGACCCCTAGATCTTTGCCAAGGTTCGCAAGAAAGCTTCGCCCTAATAATAATTCGATGTATCCTCCCTCTATTTTCCTCTCCCCGTAGACAAAATTTTCATTATTTCCGCAATTTTTAACCTCGTTGATATTAAAGTAACGCATTAATATTTGGATTAACTTTGGGATGGGACAGGATTGAGAAACTGGTGGGCGAAATATTCAAATACGTCTTCGTGCACGCAGGTATGGAAGTGAAACCTTGCAATGGCGATCCCCCGTTGGTCGACGCGGATGGAAAGGAGTACGATTGCGGTAACGGCCCGGAACGACGAGATTGCCCCAGCAACAGTTACTGCCATCAGACGACGCGATTGGCACGATGCTGTAGAAAAGGTAGAGGAAAATTCTTAGGGTATCGCTCTTTAAAAATATCTTGACGATTGATAATATTCTTTCGATTTATTGTAACGTGTTATCTCAAGTGTATCATAGATAGATATAGATAGAGTGAGATAATACGCGAGTCACGAATGGAAATTATTACCAATTATCTAGCCCAAGGAACCCAAGTCGTCAAGTGCTCGGATTCCTGGCATGGCTGCTGTCCGGATGGCAAGACAGCAGCGCGGGGACCCAACGGTGCAGGTTGCCCGAGTTTGTGCAATTGCAACAGGTTAGGCAGTGTTTCTGACACCTGCAATCCAGAGACCGGACAGTGCGAGTGCAAACCGGGCGTAGGCGGCCTGAAATGCGATAGATGCATGCCCGGTTACTGGGGTTTGCCTAAAATCAGCGAGGGCCATCAAGGATGCATACGTAAGCACACGTTTTGATGGATTATTATATCTCCATATTAAAGAGACAGAGAGAGAGAGACTGATCTATTATTGGAAATAAATTCTTTTTCACTCGATCGCTTCAGCGTGCGGCTGCTCCCTTTTCGGCTCCGTCAGGGAGGATTGCGAGCAAATGACTGGTCGTTGCGTCTGCAAACCGGACATCCAGGGTCAAAAATGTACCATTTGTACCGATCACAACAAGATATTAACGCTTACCGGTTGCTACTCAGGTATTACGAGCCTCTTTCTAATGAACCCTCCTCGACGGTTCGAGGATATATACATATACGTATCCTCGTCCCATTCCATCTGCCAAAATCACCTCGTATAAATCACGATAATGCGGGATCCAATAATTCGCATCGATCGGTTTAATGGGGTTCGTTCAATGTGCTTGCAGCCGACACGATACCGCCGATACCGACGTCTTGCAACGAGCTGGAATGCTATTCGGGCGGCCAATGTTCGGAGATCGGTGGCCCGCACTGCGTTTGTCCGTCGTCTTGTCCATCGGACATACCGTCCGTGCCGGTTTGCGGTAGTGACGGACAGACATACGACAACGAATGCGAGCTCAGGCTGTACGCTTGTCGCCACCAGGCGGACGTGGTCACGCAGGCCTTTGGCCACTGCAGAGGTGGGTTCACTGAACGTACGCCGTACAGGCCGCCTTATATTCTGCATTACTAAACTCCCCGTGCAACGGCCGAGAATATTCTCGGGCGAATATAATTGGATTCAACTGTCGGAACACGGGGATTCGATCGTCTTGTCTATGAATATTTCGTTCCCTTCGCTCGTACATGTGTAGCGTGGAATAAATAAGGAGAGAGGATTCTCTCTCTTTTTCCTTTCTTTTCTCTCGAAATTGTTCTCGAATTTTTTTGTAGATCGATCGATCTCGTAGTAAATATGTATAACAGTAAGGATAAATGTGTCTGTGTTTGCGATAATTAGAAGATGACGAATATACGTATATATACATATGTATAATATTTAAGAAGTTAGACGATAAATAAGGAAGAGCAGGTTTAAGTGATACGTCGTAACGATTTCGAGGGTTCGCAGAAATTTTAGAATTAACTTAATTAGGGACAAGCGTATTATATGGAATATACTGGAGCTTCAAGTAGGAGAACTAGGAGAACTAACATCTAACTCTTTGTGTATCCATTACGTGATAATAAACTTATCAACTTTCTACTAACATGTATACATATATGTTTATAATCCCTTTACACCCGAAACGTTTGCCGCTTGCTTTCTTTTTGCTAATTTTTTTTGTTTCCGTAATTAATCCTCCGCGGACGATCGATTTCTTTTCAAAGTGAAAAGAAGAAGAAGAAGAGGAAAGAGAAAAAAAAAATAAAAGAAACCGGAAGCATACCGGATTAAGAAGCGGTAAGAAGAAAGCAAAGCAAAGCGAGTTTAAATTTCACTCTTACAACCACCGTGGTGGAGTGGAATTATATTGGAAAGGTGGAGCTGGCTCGAACGAAATCACGGGATTGAAAGGTACGAAAGATCGAGGCTTGATACAGAATTCCTCTTTATCCCAGGAGCACGGTATCCCCGGTTCGTAGGTAAATTGTAAGAAAGTTGGTGACGTTAACTCGTGAAACTAAGCGCCAAAGGTGGATTTAACTAAATCACCGTCGAGCTCGAAGCGAGCTCTCCTCTCCGTCTTAAGTGGTCCCTGTGTGAGATATGCCCGTGCCTGGAACTTAGCATCGCAAGGAACGTAAAGGAACTGTAACGAAACGTCTTGAACCGGCCGTTAAGCGCAGTTCCGCCATCAAAATAAATTAGCCCGCGAGAGATCTAAAGCTTCCTCCCTCCCTCCAACCAACTTGGAACGAATGCGGTATCGACTGCTTTTTGATACCGTTGTCCGCCATAAATTCACCGTAGAAGGATTTCGCTCGGGTGTCGCGCTTCCCCGATAAATCTGTCCCGGGAACAATTCTCCTCTTTGCATGCCTCTGGCCACGAATTCCGCCAACTTCACGTGGACCAAGTAATTGGGAAGAAAGTTCCGCACTTTGGCTTCTTAAATCTTGGATTAGCTCGAAACTTTATTTTACTTTCCCTTTGTATCCTTTTCTTTCTTTCTTTCTTTCTTTCTTTTTCTAGAGAAACGTCTTTAAAAAGTTTACGCGCATTTATAACAAGCGAGCCAAATAAAAATAGTAAATATGACTCTTGTAACTCGTCGCACAACTTGTACATCTTCTTCCAAGTTCATTTCTCATTTTTTTAACTTTTAAAAATAAACTCTTCCCTCGTTCTTTCTTTTTTTTTAAATAGAGCGAGCCGTGTTCGTAATTTCGAAACCGAGAAATCGATCGAAATCGAGAAGCTTCTTTTCTTTTTCCTTTTCTTTTGCTCCTAAAAGCAAAATCATCATCAGAAATCGAACGAAAAAGTGTATAGCGGAATTCGAAATCGTCTCCAAGTTGGCGGCTCAAAGTCGATAAATTCTCGGGACGAGGCGGGAACGAGGAGAAGGTGGAAAAAAAACCGTCGTCCCCAGCTGTCGCTCCTCCGGACTATTCCGCGTTTCCACACTGACAAAGTTCGCGAAACGTCGGAATCTATTAAAGAATCCCCTCCCCCTAGTCTCCTCCCCGTAACCTCTCGCCCCTTATTTTCGATTGCTCAGCTCTCCTCCCCCCTCGTAGTCCTCCTCTTCGCTGAAAGTCAATCTCTTAAAAAGTTCTTCTTTCCCAGGACTCCTCGTCTCCTACGGAGAGTCAAACATAAATCAGATTACTCGGTGCACGCGAACCAATCCCCCTCTTCCCATCTCCTCCTCCTCTTCTTCCTCCGTTTCACGGGCAACGAGGCAACGCGCCCTTCTCCTCGAGAAGGAAGCGCAGGTATTCCGCGAATGGGGGATGAAACCGCGCGTGGTCGACGTCGATTTGGTAAATATCGCGATTTCTTCGAGGAAAGAGAGAGGGGAAAAGGAGAGAGAGGAGGATAGACGAAAGAGGAAGAATGGATATTTCGTTGGGTGATCGAGGAGGATCGCCACGAGACGATTAAACGTTGTAGAGGATGGAAGGTGAATTGGTACGTCATGATTTTGGCCTAGTTGTTTTGCAAGAAATCGATTATTTCTCTCAAGGATGGCGAGTCGCGATTCATTTCCTCTATCGACTCGAGAAACGAGAAGTTAAGTTGTCTCGCGCCAATTATATTATTAAGAATAAGAGAGAGAAAATATTTTCACGCCGAGGCAATCTCCTCCTCGTCTTCGATATTCAATTACGCGTAGCGAGGTCGTTCACCTTTGAACTCGTCGCCGATGCGCTTATTTTTCGTCGATCAACGTCGAGTCGTGGTGGATTCGATGGAAAAAAAAAAGAAAGAAGGAAAGAAAAAAAAAATTGGGGGAGAATGAAAACTAGACTCGTTCGACGCATCCTCCTCTCCAACTTCCCCTCTTATCCCAACTTCCAACTTCATCGAAATTCCACGCTTCGAACGGATAAATACGAGGCTAATCCCGCTCCCGGTTCTTCGCTGCTACTCTTTGTAAAATAAACGGGAATGGAATGAAATAATGGAACAGGGAAATGTCGATAAAGCCTCCCCCGGGGTCCGATGAAAAGGTTCCGAGGAGGACCGTCGGAAACCGGATCGGGAAAGAAATTCTCGCCAAGAACGTTCGTAAACGTCAACTCGCATTCCCCCGTCAGATTCTCTTCCCCGCCAATCGCCCAACTCTTAAATTGACTGAATCCATCCCCCTCTCGCAATTCTCAACCCCCTCCTCGATCGTTTCCTCCCTCGTATCCCTCGAGTGGAATATATTTTTATCGGGGACCAAAGAAGATAGAGAGAGAGAGAGAGAGGAAAAGTTTGTCTCGCAGTCGATAAAGGAGTTGATTTTATCGAGAGAAGTGTACCGAAGGGGGGTGTATAGGGCGGCGCGTAGAAAAGTCGAAAGGGGAAGGGGAGGAAGTGGAATGGAAAATGCACACAATGGAATAACAGGAAGCAAGGATACGATTGGAAAGTAATTAAAATCCTATCAATCTGTCTTCGATTCCTTCGTTTGTAGGGATTTGCCATCGTCGATGAAATTAGCTTTTCGATTTTCATCATTTTCAGAAGAATTCGCAATTTTCTCTACTTTTCCCCCACCGGGGAAACTCTCCTGTTGTGTATACATCGGTACGCGATTTGATCGGCTCGACGCTTCGATAGGATTCGAAATTTATCACGGAATTTAGCGGTCGGGAGGACCGTGTGTCGTGTCGTCGGGGCATGGTAATTAATTAGGTCGAAATGTAGCGAGGACAGTTGTCGCGGTTTTTAATTAATCTGCAGTTATTGATTCGGAAGAGAATTTAGGATGGGGGTTTAAATTACCGTACGGTGTGTTTCACGCCTTTCAATCAACGACGATCTGAAAAATATTCGACGAACGATTAAAGAGAAAAATTCGAGAAAATGAGAAAATTCGATTGCGTCTCTCTGAAAATATACATACGTTAATAAGCGTTACGTATTACGATTTCGCGAAATTATCGCAAATTATTGCATCCTCCACGGCAACAGAGAAATTGTGGAAAATTTTCAGACGATCCAATGGTGAACACGGACTTCCCCGTTAAAAGGTACACGGCGGTGCAGTACACCCAACCGGCGGCCGCCATTTCACCTTTATCGAAATCTACCAGGCATCTGTTGGTGCCGGAACCGGATCCACGCTATTTTTACACTCACAGGGCGCATCAAGAAACCATCACGATCGACAGGGATAATTTAAAGCACGGTAAAACTCGAGACCACATTTCCAATTTTATTCTCCTTATTCGCATCTATATAATTTAAATTTATGATCGTAAAAATTATATGTAATTCAATGAGAGAGAGGAATTTTATTCGACGAATTTCTATATCACTTTTATTATTATTATTATTATCCGTCAAACATCAATGTTCCGTTCTAACCTTTTGCGTTAACACGTAACACGGCTTCGTAATTTTCGTCGTTGCGAAATAATGCTTTCACCGCGACACAATTAACAGTTCGAAATAGGATAAATGCTACTGAATTTATATACGTTCCGCGGTTACACGCGGTGCTCTCGTCTGTCTACGTGCGTACGCGCGTACGTCTCTAAATCCTCTTGCTGGTTAACTCCGGATCCGCTCGACATCGGTAATCGGATCGATATCGTTCGTACGAGGAATATTTTCTTTTTTTTCCCTTTTTTTTTTTTTTTCCCCTCCTCGAGAGAAGCAACGGCAATTCGTAGACATCGATTCATCGGATAATTCTATTTCCAAGGAGTGGCAGCCGCGTACAGACCTACCCCGGCAACGATCCGCGTGGTCACCGCTTTGCTGGGAGATCTGTGTACCGACGACAAGGATTGCACCATCCCCAACAGCGAGTGCTCGAACGGGGGCTGCATTTGCTCCGAGGGATACGCGGAGACCAGCGACAGGCAGGAATGTTTCGGTAAATTCGATCCTCCCTTTTTTTCCCTTTTCTCGCTTATTACATACATATATGCATCTGAATCCCTTTCTCGCGAAACGTGGCTCGCGATTCTCTCTACTCAAGTAGAAGAGAAGTACGAAACGGGAGGAAGCGAGCAGCAGCAATTTTCTTCGAGTAAAAAACCGTTCTTCCGTATCAACTTTCGAAAAACGAGAACAAAGTGTCGTTGAAACTGGAGAAGAAAGAGAAGGAAAAGGGAGGGCTTTTTTTTCTTCTTTTTCTCTCGGGCGGAAACGACTCTCCTTTTCTTGCGCCCCTTTCCCCCCCCTCCTTTCAAACCAAGAAAAGAATCTAATTGACCCTATTTCCAGCTAATTACGTGCCCGTTACACCGACCGAGGAGTTCCGTGCCTGCCTGTCGTATCCGTGTCACGCGACATCGACCTGCATCGATCTGCCGAGCGCCACGTTCGTTTGCATCTGTCGGCCGAATTACACAGGCCGATTCTGCGAGGAGATGAACAAAAGGGATTACGAGGTGGCGTCGTTCGACGGTAAGAGCTACGTCAGGATGAACAGATTGAAGGCTTACCACAAGTTCAGCGTCGAGGTCGAGTTCAAGACGTACGCCGACAACGGGATTATACTTTACAACCAGCAGAAGAGCGACGGCACAGGGGATTTCGTCTCGTTAGCTATCGTCGACGGGTACCGTACTTGTGTTATCTCACGAATTAGTACACCAAACTTCACCACCAATACCATTAATTTCCATCTCGAACGATGCTTATTTCGGGGGTGAAAAATTTTATTATACTCTCTCACACAGGCACGTGCAGTTCAGATACAATTTGGGAAACGGGCCCGTGATCCTAACTTCCCCCGAAAGGGTCACAATGAAGACGTTCCACAGCGTGGCGGCGAAACGGTACCACAAGGACGGCGTTTTGATCTTCAACGACGGGGAGGACGTGGTCGGGCAGAGTCAAGGAATGTTGAAATCCTTGGATCTGAATCAAGACACGTTCGTCGGGAATATGCCCACCAATTACTCCAAGTAAGGGATCTCGAATAAAAATTCTTTCCTAGGGTTATAACAAACCTCGTTGAAAACGTTTGGACAGGGTTTACGAGAATATCGGGACCAATCACGGTTTCCTCGGTTGCATACGAAAGTTGAAGATCAATCGAATCCACGTGGATCTCCACGTGGGCCGCGACAAAGAGATCCTGGAGACGTATCGCGTGAAGGAGTGCGGGGAGAACGCGTGCGCCAATCTCCCTTGCCAGAACGGTGCCACCTGCCAGCCGATCTTCGAGGAGGACCTGTGCAACGGGCACGAGTGCAGGAGGATCCAGAAACGGGGCAAGGGGAGGAGCAAAAGCGGGATGAACATCGTGAGGTGCAAAGGGACTCATTGCACCCTGGTCGATCGTGAACGCAGGTCGAAGAAGAACGCGAGGAAACGTTGCGCCACGTCCAAGTGCGATTACGATTACGAGGTCGATTACGAGAACGGTTACGAGCATGGAAATTACGCGGTTGAGAAATACGAGCCGCCCAATTACAGATGCATCTGCCCGCCTCAGTTCACGGGTAGAAATTGCGAGGAGTCTCTGGATCCTTGCATAGGGGAGCCTTGTCAACACGGGGCCACTTGCGATATTCTCCCCCAGGGTGGTTACGTCTGCAAGTGCCCCCCGGGGAGGACCGGCGAACATTGCGAAATACGTAAGTGAAATTGTTAAATTATTGTTATTATTGTTATTGTTATTATTATTAATTTTCCTCACCTTTTATTACAAACGATCGGTGAATCGATGGATCTGATGGTACAGTGGATGCGGAGTTGACGGAACTGTTGATACCCGAAATGTCGGGGGACGGTTTCCTCGAGCTACCATGTTTGGAGGGCGTGGCGAAAGCGTTCTCTATCGAATTATGGTTCCTCACGCACGCCAGCGACGGTTTGCTACTTTACAATGGCCAGTTGAACAACGGGCGGGGTGATTTCATTAGTCTAAACTTGGTCCAAGCGAAACTCGAGTTCAGATTCAATCTTGGAAGTGGTATCGCCAATATTACTTCCCCGGACCCGGTTACTCTCGACACGTGGCATTGTGTTCGAATCAGCAGGCTGGGAAGAGAGGGTGTTCTCCAATTGGATGATGGAACGGTCGCGAGAGGTTTATCGGGAAGTCCATTAACGGAGCTGAACTTGGAAATGCCTCTTTACGTCGGCGGTCTTAAGTGAGTCGTGATAAACGAATTTTCTTTTCTTTTCTTTTCTTTTCTTCTTTTTTTTTTGAAATTTGAAGAAAATGTATTTTTGTTTTTTTTTTTATAAATTTTAGACATTGGCGAGAGATTCATCGATTGGCCGGCGCAAGGACCGGTTTGGTAGGGGCGATACAAAGATTGATGGTTAATGGGAAAACTTATCAGAATCTAGCCGTGAATGTTACACAGCATAACACGGAAATCTACGACGGCCTACCGTGTCCCAGCAACGAAAATCCTTGCCACAACGGCGGAGTGTGTCTACCTCTGTTGAACAGTTACCTGTGCAAGTGTGCTACCGGTTACAACGGCCTTCACTGCGAATTTTGTGAGTGCGCCAACAATTTTCTCCGCGAAATCAATCGTTGAAAATTCCTTTCTTTTTTTAATTCGAATTTTTCCAACAGTCATGGGCTACGACGTGTCGACGGAATTAACGGAGAGGCCGGTCCGTTTCAAGGGTGACAATTTCCTGCAATTCAGGCACCGAAACGGAAGAAGGTAAATCGAATCGATCGAAACTATCATGTCATATCGTTCGATTACGTTTCCATCAAAGTTTTCTATCTCGCATAATATCTCTCCTATAAAAAGTCACGTCACACTTGCATCACACCTTGTCAAGGTATTATTCCGAGATTAGGAGCACCAAAGTTAGGCTTTGTTCGACTATTAATAATTAGTTTCTTAATAAACTAGTAGAATTAATTAGATCCTTTTCTCTTCGATCATCACTAACCTTTTGATTGTGTAACACCGGCTAGTGTAACTAACTCGACTAATACTACCCTCGGCGAGTACTTTGAGGAGTTTTCCTACTCCGACTACGACTTGGAGGAGGATGTCGACTACGATTACGAGAGTTACGATTACACGGAGTAAGTTTCTACTGAAGAATTAGCTGTGATGTACTCGTTTGAGGGATATACGTATACACCTACGTTCTATGTGCCTGTAGTATCCGACCACTGTCTGTCTTCTTTCCTTTTTCTTTTTAATAAGAATGCCGATACCATCGCACCTTTTCTCGAAACCAAGCTTGACAGAGATGGGAAGGGAGGGATGGAGGGGTTATGTGATACTTTTTATCCCTATTTCTCTTTTCTTTCTTTCGTTTCTTTGAACACTGCTTGCTACGTTTTAAGTCCTTGCTATTCGGCACGTAGCTCGATGTTCGCTCCAGATGAACGTACACCTTGGAACAAAGGATAAACGATCGAACGATATTTTAGGCGAAAGGGTCAACAGTCGAATAAATTCGAGCTGAGATTGAGAACCACGCACCCGGATGGTCTGATTGCCTGGATCGGAAGAGGAAAAGTGGAGCATCTGATCCTGTCGTTGCACGGGGGCCAAGTGCTTCTCACGTACAAAAGCAAAAACGAGCAGATATCGCTGAGAAGCAGGGTTCGTATTTCTTTCGATTTTATATTCTTATTCCTTTTCTCTCTTTCGACGAAATGCCAAGAATTCTCGAATTTCGATTCAGGAACGGGTGGACGATGGCGTGTTCCATCAAATCAGAGCGTCGAGAAGGCGGAGAACGTCGATGATACAGGTGGACGACTCGGCTCCTGTCAAAGTGTCCACAGAGATGACGTTGCTAACGACGAACGGCAAGCTTTTCGTGGGCGGGAAGCCAGGCCATCGCGGAATCAAAGGGTGCGTGTCGGACTTCGTCGTGGACAAACGCCGTCTTCAACTTGGCAGGCGAAGGATCGAGTATTGTCACGACAACGATGTATGATAACGAATCCCGGAAACGACGATTGTCAACGTGACGTCGCCTCTGGCCACGCTTGTCGAGTGGACGACCCTCTTGTCCTCGACGAGTTAACACCAAGCCTGAAAAAACACGAGACAAAGACGGACGCGGGAGTGAGCGTTGGTGGTGTTCGTTTCTGGGTAAACGAGAGGGACGAGGATTGTAACGAAATGTAAAGAAGGAAGGAAGGAAGGAAGGAAGGAAGTGAATTTCCTTGGAGGAAAAGCCAGATCTTACCTATCCACGTGGATCCAATAACGTAGCGAGCTAATAATAATTATTTATTTTTTCGTTATAGTCGTAGAAAGAGGAGATTATCCCGAGTTTCTAGAAGCTAAAGAAGAATTAAGAGGAACGACCAGGGAAGAAACGAAAGGGTATAAAGAGGAGTAAAGAAAAAAAAAAAGAGGTTCTCATCTAAGGACAATAATATATTTTTAAGGTGACGAGATTAAAAATATACATATGGATATACACACACATATATATATGTGTGCGTATGTATAAAATTTAACGCGTATACGTATATAAACGGGGTGGGGAAGAGAAGAATGATTGTGGAACTCGGTTGACTCGGGCGACGGAAGAAGAAACAGTGGGGTAAGGGTAGGTTTCCGGGCGTGAAAGGGATATGAAAGTTATACGTTTAGACGTTTTATTCTGTAAGTTGAAATATATCGAAGCACCTATAAATGTTTTACGATGCCAAGACTGATTAATGAAAAAAATTAAAAGAAGAAGAAGAAGAAGAAGGAAACGAAATAGCGGGAGTTAAAGGAGAAAAAAAATATATAGTTAAAAGAGAAGAAAAAAAAAAACAAAGGAAAAAAAAAAGAAAAAACAAAGCGATAAATCGGTGTTATGTTTGAGTGTTTCGGTAGAGAGATTTAAAATGATCGTGCATTATCAGAATATAGAAGAATGTATTTTAATGGACTTGTTGATTTACGCCAGTGTAGAGAAAAAAAAATAAAAACGAGGAAAATAAGTAAGAAAAAAGAAAAAAAAAGGAAAAAAAACAAATGAAAAACGAAGAAAAAGAAGAAGACGAACGAATATGATATATATATATATATTCACATGTATACACACTTGCGTACACGGAAACACACGTAACACGCATTAAATTATACGAACGCGCCGTACAACGTTGTTTCTAGGCAGGCAAGGCTTTTTACAAATGCGCAAAAGAATAGATATATATATATATTATTATGATTACTATATATATATATATATATATATATATATATATATATATATATATATATAATACTATTGCAAATTACATTCCATTTAATGGACACCAATGCGACGAAAATTTTTAGATAGATACCAATGGAATGAATATGTGGATCGTGATCAATGTCTGGTTAAATCGGAATATTATAAAGAATGAATCGAGCTCATCTCGCTCGAAGACACTCCATTTCCGTTCGACAATCATCGACACACGCGCACGAGAAAAATAGTTTCTCCCCCTCCCTCCCCCTCCTCGAGCAACTTTCTAAAATGCTTACGAACCAATAAATCGTCTAGGATCGATTATTATCGTATCGACGCTCGAATCTTCGAGTCGAGTTCCTTCGTCCACGATTCGAACGATCGATAGTTTATCCTCGAAATTGATTCCAATCGATTGATTAAAACCATGGTTAAAACGATTCCAACTCCTCGAAAATATAATAAAATTGAAGATTGAAGAATTGATAATAATACGTGCGATAACGTGTATGTGTGCGTGCGTGTATATCTTTGCATGTGTGTGTGTGTGAGTGTGTGTATATATGATCGAAGAACGATCAACGAGAAGGAGTGTCTGAATGAAAGCGCGACGTATGGCTGGCCGATGATTTACCGTGATCGGGATCTGTCTGTCACACCACTACTTGTAAATATGATATAATATACGCCGATTACGTACGAGTTGATATATATATATATATATACACACACGTGTCGCTATCGCGGGTAGCGCGAAGAAGCCGGTCGCGCATAGCGCGCATAATAAGTCGGACCTAAATGAGAACAAATCTAACAAGGGCGACCTAAATATTAATAATAGCGAGTAATAGCCGTAATAACGATTCATCGAATCGAGCCTTTTACGAAGAAGAATTTTCCCTTTCCCCTCCCCTCCCCCCTTTCTTTTCCTTCGTTTCTTTCTATTCGTCGCTCGAACGAAAACGAAACCATCGCCTATATTCCACAATACCATCTATTCAGTTTAACGCGTTCTTCCCCTTCCCCCTTCCTCTCCCTCCCTCCTATCCCAGCCCAGTTAATTAAACGATCTCGACGCCGAACGACGTCGAGCAGAGGAGCCTAAGTTTTTTCTTTATTTCTTTTTCGTTTAATCGTTAATGGCGACTGCCGATTTGTCGCGGAAAGAGACGCTATCGAAGATTCTTTCGCTCGTCTCGTCGAACGTTTCCAGCGCCTCTGTTTAACCGAATCGAATAATAATCGAAAGTTTTCGTTTCATCAATGGGCGAAACGATTATTGAAATAACGAGGAACGTCGAGGATGAGATACATGTACATGTACATGTATATGTATATTCTAACTTTTAAGGTTCTTTTTTCTCTCTCTCTTTCTTTCTCTCTCTCTCTCTCTCTCTCTCTCTTCTTCTTTTTTTCGAATGCACACGTTTTAACGCGAGATATGTATAATTTTTAGAATCTAAGCGCGAGATATATAAAAATACATATCTTTGAGACATGGATAAGTTTATACATTTATAATATTCGTCGCGTACCAATCTCGACGTTTAAATCGACGTGTAAATAATGATAATGATAATAATAATGATAATGATAATGATAATTATAATAACAATAATAATAACAACAACAACAACAACAACAACAATAATAATAATAATAATAATAATAATAATAATAATCACAGTTTCTGTCTGGGAATGTTCGACGTTTAAAAAGTAATCGACGTACGGTAACTAAACTAAGTTCTAAGAGGAAAACGAGCGTTCGATCGACCAAAAAACTTTTTCGCTTAATCATTTTATCAAAGATAACTCGTTTCCGGCACGAATCGTCGGGTGATTTTAAACATATCTATTTTATTGTGTTCGTTCGTTCGTTCAAGAAATAATAAAGACGCTTATACAATTTTTATAAAACGAGCCGTTTTTTCCGAAATAATAATAATAATAATAATAATAATAATAATAATAATAATAATAATAATAATAATCGTTATGAACGTCTCTGAAAGCAATCGTATACCATTTTTCATATATGTTGCGCGGGAAAAGAAAAAAAGAAAAAAAAAAAATTTGAAAATGAAAAGCGGTACTCTCGTTCTCTTCGTATAATTAAGCCTTTGAATAATAATCGGGCAAATTGTTCCTCGTTAGCGAGAATTGAATTGAATGATCGCGAGCAATATCGTCACATATCCCTCCCCCTCCACCCTCCCTCCCTCCCTCACCTCTCTCTTTCTCGAAAATGTGATTCTTTGTATTCTTCCAATGAATATCGCTGTTTAACATATCGAAACGAATTTGTGGCCAGTAATATCTCCTTTTCCGGGAGAATGGAAAGGAAAAAGATAAAAAGAGAAAGAAGAAGAAGAAGAAGAAATACGTTTCATTGTAAAGGATAGGTTCAGCTTGTATCATACGATTTTTGCTCATATCGAGAATGAAGAGAAATCTATTTCGAACGTCGACGTTGCTTTCACGAATATACTGCGTTTTTATATATACATATATTTAAAAAAAGAAGAAGAAGAAGAAGAAGAAGGAAGAGGAGAAGAAGAAGAAGAAGAAAAAAATTAGATTTGAAACTTATTATTACAATTATATTTCTATCGAATGTATTTCAATTTGTAAGGGTTAAGAAAATGAAATTCGTAGATTTCGTTTATATATTATACGTATATGTAAGTTGATTATTAAATTTTCGACTATATTTTAAGTTTTTTGCTACATCGAAGAGGAAAGGCGAAAAGAAGAGAATTCTAAAATTTTTAAAAATCTTAATTTTATATTATATAAATATATATATATTCTTATTGTCGATCGCAATTGTTAAACCGGGTTTCCTTTGCGGTTAATATAAATTGAGACTAAACTGGAATCCGAATGTGTCCCGAATATTAAAATTTAAATATGTTATCGTAAAAAACAAAAGGAAAAAAAAAAAAAAAAAAAAAAAGAACTGGGATGTACAATGTGTAATCGACGAAAACGGTACAAAAATAAAGATATCACATCTGAATCGCTTTGAAAAATCGTTGGTCGAAATTTCACGAAACGCTTGCGTGTTTTTTTCTAAACGAAAGGGAATCGTTGCGCAAAGCAGAGTAGCGAAGGAAAAATTTCAATCCATATGCCTGAGAATCAACTGCCAACCTATATAAAATAGAGATCGCCGGATCGATGTTTTTCCCTCTAAAAGCTTCCCTTTATTCCCGAGAAAATTATCATCGTTGTAAAATCTTTGAAAAAAGCGAAAGAAATCCTCCTCGAGGATCGATAAGGGAGAATAAATCGATTTCTTGTTCCCGATTGTAAATGCGTTCATAAAAAACGTTCAGAGTCGTTTATTTCTCATTCGAACAACACCCATCGCGACAGGGCGATCGTCTTAATCAGTTTTTTTTTTACTTTGATACCGTCTTTACTGCGACCATTCGCCGTTCGCTGACCTAAAGTATTTGTGAGCTATACTGTATAACAAAGAGTACGCGTTGTAAAGTGACTGTATATACAAATATAAATTATGCGATTATATTGAGCGTATAATCTTTTTCTCTTATATTCATCTCATATATCCTTTTCGTTGCCGTTAATCGATTACTTTTCTTTGTACGATTCTTTAAACGATATCTGACAATCCCGTAGCGTGTTCGAATTACGCATAGGCGATATATATGGTACAGACAAGGACGGTAGATATCGAAAGAAGGACAGAGATAGGATAAAAATACTGCTTTCAGCGCCATCTTCAGAGTGCCGCAAATGAAACTCAGGAAGGAAGGACAGAAAATAGAAAGACAAGGATAGAGATAGGATAAGAACTGACTATCAACGCCATCTTTCCAATATGAGAGGAAACTTTTCGAGGAACAAGTTCGAAGAGAATTCGAGAGATGGCGTTGACGGTCTATTCTCGGTCGATTCGGTTTTATCCTATGCTCTTTAGCTTCGAAGTGTCTTCGGTATTCGAGAGATGGCGCTCCCGATCAGTTCTTATTCTATCTCTATCCTTCTTCTATTATTTTCCGTCCTTCCTCCGTGAGTTTCATTTGCGGCACACTGAAGATGGCGCTGAAAACAGTATTTTTTAAATCTATCTGTCTTTCTCTCAATATTCGTTGTCCTTGTTCTATATTTGTCCCTACGCAATAGCGGACGAGGTGCGGGATGTTCAATTAGTCAAACGATAAGATGTACTCGCGTTTCCCGAGTATGGAATAAAAGAGTGCATTGTAGAAAAACAGTGCATCGATTTTACTCTTATTTTATTCTTTATACGTACGATATACAAAATATAATTTGTTTACATTTATATTACATTACAGGAATTAGACATAGGAAAAGAAGAACGTACACGTAATATTAATTACTTCGTAAATATTACATATATTGTTATCTCGTGCATTATCTATTGCACTATTACAATCGAAAAACTATATTTATAACTACATTATTGTATTCGTAAAACTTTTTTTTTTTATTTAAACGTAAAACTTACTTCTACCACGCGACCATACAATCAATTACCCAACGAGCTCTCACAACGTACAAACGTTTCTTTCATTTTTACTTCATGGTATAAATACAAATTATAGGTGAAATCGTCACAATCCATTCATTTTGTACACGCTCGTATTCATAGTCGCGTTATTGCAATATTCGATAAAGTTATAAAAGTTGGCCAAGTTTCTTATATTGCACCTCATATCGGGCATTTGCGATAACGTAATCGATCTTGCCTGCAGCTCAACGAAATCGTTTTTACTTCCTTTTATGCTTCCCGATCTTACGTTTCTGTACTTTCTCGCGGTGATCTTTAGACAAGGATCGGAACGACAAACTTTCAACCAGCGGCGCGACACCTGTGCAGCGCGCAGAAGCGATTCAGGGTCGAGTTTTCGCAATATTAACTGCGATATCTCCAATGGAAGTTCGGAAATAAAGTCAATTTTCAACTTCGCACGATGGGAAGGCCGAATCGTTCGTAGAAACGATCTGAAGAGCTTCATGCTCGCTTCAAGCCCAACGAATAAAAACTGCGAAACGTGCGCAACTTCAGCCCGAATATATGCCGCTCCCATTGATACCGTTCCGACTGGTTTTGTTGTAGTTTAATGTAAATGCATTCATGCATTTAAAGATAAATATTATCGCATGTTTCTAATTATATATGCAAAAATAACACATCTATGAATTACAATATGTACTAGCTGTTCAGTTTTATATTACCTTCCCTGTTTATAATATTAAATTACGTATTAATATTTATAATATATATATATATATATATATATATATATACTTTCGTTATATAACCGAATTATATTATGCGTATATCATTACTTCCTTCTGTCTATACTCGATATACTCGCACTAATATTTATAAATAAATATTATATGATGCGTTATTAATTTTAATAAAAACGATAGCGCGGTTATTCATTAAAACGACCGTTTTTAATGAGCTCGAAATACCAAATCTTACCGTGATTTTACAAATAAACTCTGTCCAAAGAGGGTTATAGGCAAATAAGGCAGAGTTATCTAATGGATTTCTCGACAAATTTGAGAAAAAAAAAAGAAAATAATGGAAGGAAGAATCGGCAAGGTTGGTTTAAAATTCGAGAGTAAAGAAAAAAATAAAAAAGAAAAATTGAAACAAAAAGTGACGCAACCGTACGATTTGTTGGAACTCGATTTTTGATTCGGTTACGATTGACTGGTTAATCGATATTTCCGCAATCGGGACAGGGTTTTCGTCAATCGTTCGTTCTGCCGCGTCAACATCTCGATCTTCTCGCGGTTCGAGATCAATTGCTGCGTCATATCCGCGACAGGGTCGTCCTCCGGTTTTAAAACTGTCCCATCCTCGATCGAATCCCCGTTTTCGTCCCGTTTCTTCCCCGACAAAAATGCCACCTCTCGTCGAAGTTTCTCCACTTTTCCCTCGTATTCTTCCTTTAACTGAAAGAAAAAAGAAAAGAAAGAAGAAGAAATATTTAACGAGTAAAAGTTAGTTATTTTATAGGACAGATTTATGACCAAGTTTATTTATAAAACTTGTTATTTTAATCAAGTAATTTCATTTTATTATTTTATTTTAACGAGTCGAGCGTGAATAAGTCGTCAAGGGAATTATGATATTTATAAGATTTTAAAGCTCGTTTTTCTTTATTTTCTTCCTTTTCTTTTTTTTTTTTTTGTTTTTGGATTATATAAAGTCTTGCACTTTCTTCCTTTTTCAATGATTATTTCCAAATTACTTGAAGAAGAATTAGATACGAGGAGAAATTAAATTATCCTCGAGTATATATTCATATATAGTTTTTAACGAAATCATTAGGAAATTATCTGAAAAGATATATATATTTTCAATGAGACGTGATAGGGCGAAATTGGCAATTAACCGAGGTCGTAAATTCTACCCAACTAGTATAAGTTGATTTAAGCGAGCAGCAAATTAATTCACGGGAGTTTGGTCGTCTATGTAGACGATGTGCACGGTGTATATAGCGAGCTGACAGCGGCTTAAACAGCGAGCAATTTCTATCGTCTGGTGTATCATTAACGGATCGCGCATAGACCGAGCTAGATAACACCGTTAATTAATAATCGAGCAGCCGGTAAAAATGGCCGGAAACGGATCAATCTTGCCTCTGTAATTAACCGTCCCCCCGATACAGTGGCACGAATCCATCGAATTTTCCTCAAGGTGAACCTCTTTTTCCACCTTATGTAATTACGACGCGATAATATTTTTACAATTATCGAAATAGTGGAATTTTATCGCGGGGAACTGATAAATAATTTGACCGAAAATGTGCAACATATGTATTTCCATGCACGAAGCAGACGTCGGGCGTCAACTTGGTTGGAAACGTAATTAAAAATTTCGATTAAAGTTACTTGGAGTTACAATTCGTTTATTAAAATGCTCGTATTATTCGGTATAACCTCGATCGTGCAATTATCCGCGATTATCATCAACCGTTTTTACTTCGATAAATTATCGAAGTAACTTCGGCTATTAAATTTCACCCATCAAAGTTTACCTTTATGACCGCTACATCCGCTCTGCACATCCCATTTTGTTAAAATGTATGGATATCGCGTATGCAAAATCCGACTTTGAGAATTTTGCCCAAAAATGAAAGAGGAATTTTGTATTTTCGCGCCGAAGTCAATAATTTCGTAGGAGAAGAACGAAGAAACAATATCTCGAATTTTCCTTTCCTCCTCTTTCATCTTCGCCGTATATCTTTTACGATTCGAACGAGGAAAAATCGTAATCGAAACGAAAATCGCACTTACACGATCGTTCTCCTTTCTCGATTCGTCGAGAAGAGTTCGCGTGTTTCGTTCACTGTCGAGGCGCGCATCACGGATGTCGTCGATTTCCTTTCCAAGTCCGATCACGGTCTTCTCCAACTCGAATTTGCTCTCGGCCAGCGCAACCGCCTGACTTTGCAAAATCTTATTTTCACCAGCTGCAATGAAACGTTGCTCGAAAATAACACTATTCCCGACTCTTCTTCTATCCCTCCCTTCTTTCGCTTGTCAAATTTCGTTGGAAAATCCCCGTGGCGCGGAGCAAACGAACGGAGCGTCTCCCCCTCCTCTTTCTCTCTCTTTGTCTCTCTCGGTGCACACTTTCTCTCCCGCTTTTTCTTTCTCTCTTTTCTCTCTCTCTTCTTTTTTTATATATACTTACCGAGCATCGACATCTGTCTACGAATATCTCCTAGGGTTTCTTTCAACGTCTCGTTTTGTCGCTTCAACACGTCGTTCCCTCGTCTTTCCTCTTCGAGCTCTTTCCGAGCTGTGAAAATCAACGCGTCGATAAAAAGAAATGCCCTTCTTGTTCTTACATCTTATTATTTTAATTACAAACGATTATGGAAATGCAGAACGTTCGATGAGACAAGATTTAATGCGCGAGTGATGAAATTTGTGCGTTCGTTAAAATTTTTTGCGATCTCGTTTGATTTAAAAGTGCATCGAAAGAGGGATAGGCGTGAGTTTGAAATTAAAATTAGAACCTCTGCGTGGTGATGAACAGCGTGCTTTTATTTCTGATACCAAAGAAGTATAAAAGGAAAGTCTGCACACCATTTTTATTACTCGCTTCCTGCGATAATAACAGATGTTTGTGAATGAAAAAAGACGATGGTCTGGGTAAATTCTCTTTTATCATCTTAGTAAACGCGTGTGGGTATCTCGATCCATTCTATTGCTATTTCGCAGAGCATTCGTTCATATAGAATATATAAATATATAAATAGCATTATAGCGAATATATAATAGTTCACCTGGTTGGACGAAAGAAAGATTTCTCGATTTGAATTTCCCGGGTTATTCGAGCGCGATCGATATATCTCGATTTGCAGCCTATCGATTTGTTTCGCTCGAAACTACAGTGGCTGACAATCGTTGCAACTCCGCCAATTCTCACAGTTATTTGGAATTAAATCGGTGGACAGACGAAGCGACTCTCGGCAAATTCTACTGCGATTCTGTTGTGGTTCGAAATCGCATCGAAGGAGTGGCGCGATGAGAAGAATGGAGAAACTTTTGGAAAAATTTAACTTTGAATTGGTGAAAGAAATATTATTTTTATGAAAGAATCAATTCTCGTCCGATATTATATTACTTTCATTAACTCGTAAACATTCCAAAAATTCCAACCATTGCATCAACAACTGTTTGGAATTAAATCGATGGATCGATGGAATGAAAATTCGAGGAGGAAACAGGAAAAGAAAAAAGATAGGAAGGAATGGAGAAGAATGAAGAAACTTTTGTTCGAAAAACTTTGAATTGGTGAGAAAAATATTATTTTTATGAAAGAACCAATTCTCGTTCAATATCCATTATATTAATTTTATTAACTCGTAAACATTCCAAAAATTCCAACCATTGCATCAACAGCTATTTGGAATTAAATCGATGGATCGATGGAATGAAAATTCGAGGAGGAGGCAGGAAAAGAAAAAAGATAGGAAGGAATGGAGAAGAATGAAGAAACTTTTGCTCGAAAAACTTAACTTTGAATTTATGAGAAAAATATTATTTTTACGAAAGAATCAATTCTCGTTCGATATCCATTATATTAATTTTATTAACTCGTAAACGTTCCAAAAATTCTAATTATTGCAACAGCTATTTGGAATTAAATCGATGGATCGATGGAGCGACTCTCGAAAATTCGAGAAGGAGGCAGGAAAAGAAAAAAGATAGGAAAGAATGGAGAAGAATGAAGAAACTTTTGCTCGAAAAACTTAACTTTGAATTAGTGAAAGAAATATTATTTTATGAAAGAATCAATTCTCGTTTGATATCCATTATTAATTTCATTAACTCGTCAACATTCCATCAGTTGCATTTTTCATCAACTCTCACAGCTAGTTGAAATTAAATCGATGGACTTTCGAAAATTCGAAACTTGTCGAAGAGGAGGCAGGAAAAGAAAAAGGATAGGAAAACTTTTTGCTCCGAAAACTTAACTTTGAATTAATGAGAAAATTACTATATCTATTGAAAGTATAAGCAAGCTTTTTTTAATGACCAACTCTACACCTCTTTCGATAACTAATTTCATCAACTTGTATCGTAACATTGCAAAGAGTCGTCGTCAGCCTCTAAATCTAAATCAGCTTTGTAGAAACCTGCCATTCTCCAGTAGATCTTTCAGCCCCGAGTTATCCGCCTGCAACTCTTCCGTCCGTTTTTCTCGCTTCGTCAGACTGGCTCGTAGATCTCGAATCTTGTGCTCGTGATCTTGTCTGGCCGCCTGGCTTGTCAAATTGCTCTCCCTCGCAATCCTGAGCGCCGTTTCGACGTCTGTCCCTATTCCCTTCGTCAGCCTGCTCATCACGGCCCATTGAGTCTTCTCGTAAATGTCGTTCCTGCATTCGTCTCTGGAACAATCGAGCGATGGAACACCACCTACGTTTACTCCGAGTCTTTGTTTTATTAGTTTAGAAACGCGAAACGCTTTTGCCCCCGTTTTTGCCGAGGCCAAGCTTAACACTAGCTCCTAGGAGGACTACTCGCGAGTGGATTTATTTATCTCCATCCAGGGAGAACGAAATTTCTCGGTGTTCTTAGCGTTTTTTTTTAAGGCTTGAATACCCTATACTTTCCTCCCACCTTTATTTTTCTTTTTTCTTCAAATAAATATGAGAATAGATGCTATTAAAAGTTGCCTCTCTCTGGCGAAATGACGGTTTTAAATTTTTCTTGTTAAGAGGATGATACGAAATGCGCGTAACAACGTGCAGGTTTTTCGTTAAAATTATATATATTTTAATTGTGCGGCGCACGCATTTCGTTCTTCTTGGACAAAGATTTATTCAACTCGAAAAGGAAACGCGATACCAGAAGAGACGAAATGATACGAAATATAAATAATAATATATGGTTCACGGGGCTGTTTTCAAATTTTTTTTTTTTCTTTTCAAGAATCTCGATACGCGTAAATTTCACTCACCTTTGTGCGGTGGAGACGGAGATTAATTTATTCTCGACGAACACTTGCTCGATTGAATTTATCGCGTCGAGTATAGCTTGCCCGGCCAGAGTGCAACTCTCGCAATAATCCACGCAGCTGCCCGCCTGACAGCTCTGCGATACCTTACTGATTCTCGAGGGGTCGCGATCCTCGTCCTTGGCGCTATTCTTCACCTGTTGATGGGCTGCCGCTATTTTTCGGAGGGAACTTCCTCCGATCGAATAAGTGAGGAAAAAGTAAGGGATAGTAAGGAAATCTTAACGATCCCCCTCGTATAAAAATTCGTCTTCTCCATTTTTCTTATTATTCTCCTCGATGATCACCGCCCTTTTCCCCTCCCCTTCCTTATCTATCTTAAAATATCTTATCTTAAAACTCGGCCCGATTAAAAGTCAGGAGAGCTTTGAACCGCAGTAACGACTCTCGAGCGACGAATAAAGGATTGTCAGAGGCGGCGGACCTTCCCCTTTAAAACACACTTTGATACGACTTTCGGTTGGCGAGATATCGTCGCGCGAAGAGGATGGTAATTTTTAATCGTTCATCATCTCCCTCCTTACTCGGGCCTCTCGCTCGCGTCCCCCCTCCCTGACCTATCCTAAATTCCAGACGCAGACGGCAGACGCGATTCGGTACGCGCTTCCAAGAAAAAAATGTAGGCCAACGGGGGATCCATTCATAACCGCTGCCCCGGCTCAAGAGCTGTGCAAACTTTCAGTCCTTATATCTTGGCGATCGATCGAGATGAATCGAAAAGAGATTTCGATGGCACGGTTTTCTCTACTTTTTTCTTTTTTTTTTTCAGTTTGGATAAAAATATTTGTAGTTTTCTTTTTCCTCTTTTTTTTTTTATTTACGAGAAGCAATATATTTAAAATCGTTCGTATTTAAAACTTTTTGTATCTGGAAATATTTCTTTTCCAGATCGAGCGCGAGCGAGAAATGTTTCGTTCGTGTCACGCGGGCGAAAAGAGTTTAAAAATAGGACTTTTATTTGCTCGATCGAATTTTCCCCCCTGTTTTCTACGAGGAATCAACTTTATTTATTTGACTAACCGTATGACGCGAGATCGAATCAGGCATTGTTTTCATCCGATCCCAAACAAGTCGCAATAAGCTGGCTAACGAAATTTGTTTCGATCGAGTGACGCAGCTCGCTTCTTTGAAAAACTCGTCCGCCAAGCGGAACTTGTCCATGAATTCCACGATCAACCGTAGAACGAAATGAATTCTGCAATGGAAAATAAAAAGAAAAAATGTACACTCCCTCTCGAGATCGAGACTCCATCCAACGAGGCTCCAAGAGGTAAAAAGAAATTTCATTTTTTTCGAGACAAGACGAGAGGCCGCCGCTATTAATCGCGATTCGATGTTGCGATTCAACCGAATATCGTATCGAAAACGAATTCGACACGATTCATTAGCCGGTCCTTTAATCTCCCTCACGACTGCCAATGAGACGTACAAATTGAATGATATAACCGAACGATTCCCTCCACAAAAGAATACGTGAATCATCTTTGCCCCGGGTCCATTCCCCGACGATAAAACGCGAGCAATGGATCGTTCAACTGGAAATATATTTCTAGCGAAGCGACCAACCGCATCGAGCCAACGTTTGCATTTCGTCCGCCCGAAAAGTATTTCGTCCCCTTTGACGAAACATTTGCATGCCTAATTGAGTCGCGCCAACCTTCGCGTGGGTGGAAACGATTCTCCTCCACGATTCCCAACCATGGACGAAAGAAACCATTTTTTTTATCCTTCTCTCTCTCTCTCCGTTCCTCTGTATCGGTCGAGTTCGAGTATGATTCGTGGTTTTGGAATTTATGCAGATGCGAAACGATACCGAACGAACGAAAAGAGAATATAAAACGATGGAGAGAGGGAGGGAAAAAACGTGTTAAACAACCTGTCATAAGCCAACTCCAGAAGAAGAATATAGAATTCCCCCGCGGTTCCGTCGTGCTCCTTCACAATTTCCATAGCATTTATGTCCTTCGCGGTTTTCGTCGGGAATTTCCATGACAGATGTTCGATACCGCCTAGCCAGGAATATATCTCGTTCGAGACATGTACACACTCCTTGATATCGGCGATGATCGACGTGACCAGAAGCTTGTTCAGTTTCGGCATTATCCGAAAAAAGGTTGCAGGAGACAATGGTTAGACAAAGGTTAGGTTCGTGGATCACCGTGAATATCGTTTAGAGTTCATCCGTGGCTCGATTCGATCGATATCATCATCTCGTTCAGGATCGATCTCGTTTAACTCGACATCGCTCGCTGTTGAGAATATTAAAAAACGATGAATCGTTTCTTGTAGAAGAGAAGAGAAGTAAATTATTATTTAGGATCTATTACTTTTTATGATAATTTTTGACTGTATTAAAATATTTTAATTGTTATTTTATGCTATATATATATATGTTCATTTTCGATATTTATTTTTTATCATTCGCGTTCAGTTGCGATTTAATGATAATTTTTTGCATCGAGAAACCAATAACCGTGAAATACACGGTATGCAAGAAGTTGGATAATAATTCCGCGAAAACATTCGCCACGGATTGTCTTTATTCCACGCGTTCGTTCCATGCCTCGAACATAAAACTTTCAAAATTGTCTTCGTTATTACGATTTCTGTCCCCATATTATTCTTATTATTATGCGCATAAAAATTTCGACACGTTTACTCTACTTTCCCGTAAAAATTTATTTCCCGAAAAGACGATATCGTATTCGAAATTTTATTATTACTCTTGCAACTAGTCAGATTTATCGTTTTTATGTATCGTTATCCCCCAACTCGCGAGATGTACTAGCAAAATATTCTCTTCCCTTAAACTGAAGAAATGGTGAAATACGCATTTGTCCAATTTTTTGAATTCGACGCGATAAAAATGGTATAAAATTCAAGAAATACGACCTCTCGAATCAGGAATTCTTGACCAACCGATTTTAAATAACTTCCTCCCTCTCATCAATCGGATAACCATCTCGTGAAACACTTTTAAACTTACTTAACATACCCATTAGAATCTCGAATTAGCCTCTACTTACAATTTCCCTTTTCTTTTCTTTTTTTTTTCACCATATTTATCGCAACCCGATTAGCGTAGCCCGTTTCGTACCAGTCGGATAGAAATCCAGCCAATTCGCCTCGAGGCAATTTATTCGCCGAAAGGAAGCCGGAATTCAATACGTTCCTTCCTTCCTTCCTTACCTTACCTTCCTTATCGAAATTGTAAATCAACCGACGCTCGCGAACTCGATCGCGAAAACGTGTAAGTATAATTGTTCCGCGATTCGGGCGCCTAGTTAACTCGTTTGAAAGTTTCCAAAGGTGGTTTCCTCCACCCTTCTTTCGAACGGAGGAATCTCCGTCCGACGATTTTATGATCCAAGATATAATCTTTCCCCTGCACGGTTCGCTTACCTCGTCGATACTCGCATCATCCAACTGATGAGACCGTCTGAGAACGAATTGGGACGATTTCGCTTAGCTCGAAACTTTGATCGAGTTTCGCGCAACTTTGAATGACAAACGATCCGCGAGAACGCGATTTTATTCGCGGAAATTCGGATGAGAGAGAGAGAGTATATATTTGTAACGGAATAAACTGTTAATTAAACGGTTAATTTTTCGCGTGAACTCTTAACTTCTCGTGAATAAAATCGAGGGGGAATTTTTCGATAATATTCGTTCGTATA
Source organism: Apis mellifera (assembly GCF_003254395.2). Classification (NCBI taxonomy): domain Eukaryota; kingdom Metazoa; phylum Arthropoda; class Insecta; order Hymenoptera; family Apidae; genus Apis; species Apis mellifera. The sequence goes on from NC_037649.1 coordinate 10,485,663, forward strand.
TAATCGATGGTGTTAAAGTTAAATTCGATGAAAATTAAACGGAGCATTTTCAAAATTTTTCTCGTTTATTTCGTTAATTATATTTATCTTCGTACTTGGATTATATTATAAAGCATCGCGTTTACGATCCACGCAATAATTTATAACCGTTTGATAAATTCGACGAGCGGAAGAAAGAATCTTTCCACCCGGGGAATAATTTATAATCCAATTTGTAGCAATCGGCCGATATTCAATATCGATAACAACAATTTTGAAACGCGTATTTTCCACGGGAATCGTTAAACTCAGTAACAGCCAATCCGAATGGTAACAAATGTTGGAACGACCACGCGCCAACGTCATCCCGCGCCTCATGAGCGATCCGTCATTTCACGGTTTTCCGGCCACGGCTGTCGCGAATTTATCATCGGCAACCACCTCGCTGCAAGAGAGGGGGAGCCGTGAAACTTCGAAACGAGTAGTTTACGAAGTTTAGGAAACCCTTCGTGGCACGGGAGGTGGTTTAGAAGTAACACGAGAAGTGCTGCGCGCTACCCTTCTACAGTTTCCTAATCTATGCTAAATTTAAGCCCCTGGTATTATTCCCGGAGTATTATTATTATTATTGGATATTATTATTCGAGGCAGGTCTTCACGATTGCACGGAGGGGCTTAATTAGGATAACCAGGGTTTCGTGTTCAAATTCTCCGGATGCATCTACGTTGTCTTTCTCGGGACAGAACGTTTCTCTAATTAACGAATTGACAAACCGTGCATAGCTCGATTCGCGGCAAGGCGAGCAGTTAGCGAATTTGGGTGCCTGAATAGTTGGATGAAGGAAACGGGGGCACGAATAGGCTGCAACTGGTGAGAAACTCGGTTAAAAAATGGAGGCACGGAGATGAGTTGAGGATACGACTCGGGGAAAGACGGTTGATCGGTTGTTATTTCGTTTGTAACGAGAACAAGGACGGGTAAATTCGCAATTGTCCACTTTGCGCGAAGATAAATTGGGAGGATAATTTTGAAGTTGAGTTTATATACAAGTTGGCGAGATTTATGATGCGGGCGAGAAACGTTTGCTATTTTTTTTATTTTTTTCAGGGAGTTTTTTATTGCCAGGGGAACTGTATACAGCGAGCTGGATACAGCCTCGTTACCATTCCCCTCGCTCCTTCTCTCCTCCTCGCTTTCGTATCTTTTTTTCAATTTTATTTCTTCGAGGATCGCATTAAAGAGTCATGAATATTTAATAACCGATGGGAAAGTTGACGCACAAAAAATTGCCGATTTCGAATCTAAATTTTTAATCTTTCTCTTCCTAAAATTCAAATTAGCTGCACAGATTTAATTTACAATTTTCCTAGGATCATTGGATCCCGCCACAATCCGAACCCTGCGCCAAAGTTGTAGGAAGGCGGAGAAGCTTAATTAGAACACGACGTCAGTTGGTACGAATGCTTATGTACCCATGCATGAAGACGTTTGGAACCGGTCTTCCTTACTCGCTTCATTTCGCTTCAATTTAAAACCAACTTATTGCTATTATTCCCACGCTGTTACGAAGAACACGCGTGCATACTCGTTCAATTATAAATCCCGAACCAGAAATGTTGACCATCTCCGATGACTTCAACTAAAATCTCCCATATGAAACAATTGTCTTAATTTTCCAATTACGAAACAATGAAATCCCAAAGAAGAACTAGTTCCCAACCTCGAATTACATATTATCTCATGGAAAATTGCCTCCCTTCACGTCAGATCCGTGAATAGATCTCGAGGATGATCGCAATACTCCTCTCCCTTCCCGATAAAATATAAATAAACAAAACTTGGAACGAACCTCCCTCCCCGTTTAACCAACTTGTTAAAACCAGGATCTCGAGGGAAGCGATCATTTTTGCCCGATTAAACGTTTCCCTTCGAATATGGAGAGACTCGTTCCACGATATTTCCCTTAAATTATTCAATCGAAGTGTACGAAGAGGTCGCGAACCCGGTGCAAAGCCACCGCCGCATTTTGGCGCGGTAGTCGACACTGGTGGAAACTTGAGAGATCGGTATCTACGCGCCTTGCCTAAAGTACATTAGCGGAAAACCACGGGAGATGTACGAGTGCGCGGCGGAATATCGTCGGGTCGGGTGAATTATGCACCGTTTTGGAAACGGGCGCCGCGAGTAACGCCGGTTCATAATGGGCCCGCGCCCGATATAATTTACCGGTATTTAGCTTCTCCTATAATACGTTTGCTCGTTAAGTTAATCACGCTCTTCCCTGTTGCACTTCATTACACGGGGAACCCCCTCCTCCATAAGGGGGGGTCGGCGGCGAAAGCTCGGATGATGGATCCCCTTACCTAATGGCTAACGTTTCCCACCATCCGGGAAATTCTGGGAAATTCCGGCCATTGAACGGGAATAACTCGTTCTCGATACTTGCTCCTCAATATCGTTCACGTTATTAAAAAAGGCGTCGATGATAATTCATATCGATATTTATATCTCCTCTCCTAATTTTAAAATTTTATTGAATTTTTCTTTCCTCGATTGATACGTACCTTTTTAAGAAACTCGATCCAAAATAAGAGATTGATTTTCCTTTTCTCCAAGAATGAGATTTTTCAAGGGGGAATAAATGAAACGTGTGCGCACATTTCTGTAATCTCTTTTTTATGAAACAATAATATACAGATATCTATAGTAAATCCCATTTGTAATAATTCGTGTCCACATTATTTACAGAAATATATTTATATTTATATTTATATTTATATATATATATTTACTCCCTTATATGTATATATGTGTATCGGTGAGCTCGTTTCCCTAAGCCGCAATTTTGGTCTCACGAAATATCGTGCTTTCACAATCGACGACGATTAAAACTCGTCGACCCGAGTTTCGTCGTCGAGAGACGTTAAGCTAGGCTCACAATCATTGTACATCTCTTTACACGCACGTATACAACACGCACACAACATACTCGCACGCGCGCATCGTGATGTATAACAATTTCAATGAAACGTGATCAACGTTCAAACCCTCCGTTCCCTTCCCTTCCTTTTATTCCAATCGAGATTTCTTTTTCGTCGCTCTTAACGTAAACTTTTCGATCCACGATGGATGGATGGAGGGCGTGTTTAATACGCTCGATAAAGTGCTACGTGTAAAGTACGGATTGGTTGAAATGGATCGTTTCGAAAGCTCGGAACAATCGGGGAAGCGAGCCGGAAACGAGGACGCTCTATTCCTCCTCGACCTGTGTGACCCGCGCTCGCTCACGCGAAACGAAACATTTTCAAAGCTCGTCTTAATTGATAAAGTTGCTTTTCTAATCGCGCGGAATCTTGGATCGAACTTTAGATTCCATCCAACCCCTTCTACTTGATCCACCGTGTCTCCGTCTATCTTTATCTTTATCGGTTTCCAACATTATTGTCGCCTGCGATTTACGCTTCGATCGATCGCGTGACGCCTTTTGTAAATCGATTCGACGATCCGCCCGTTTCAATCAACGTGAAAAACGAAATGGATGCAAAGAATTCAATATCGATCTTAAAATATTCGTTTTCCTCTTTCTTCAACGATTTTCGCAAGAGACCCTGTAACGATTGATAAAATTTTTTAAATTTACGCAATTAAACGCAAGAACACTGTATAGTGAGCATCATACGTCGGATTCGTCGGTTCTACACCCCGTGACTTCGTTGTGTCAGTGAGCAAATTGAAAATATAAAACGTGTAAATATCTCGTCCGTAAATAATTATACAATATATATATATATATATATACATATACACATCTACCTGCTAAATCACGCATTACACAATTGTGAAATCAAGCCACGCCGCTCTCGTTACATGTCAACAATCGCATCGATAATAACGAAATATCGCTAATCGAGAACAATTGTGATAAATTTACAATAAAAATGAATCATCCTTTCTCGCTTCCTTCCATCTCCCGCAAACCGCTCCTCCCTCTCGTTATTAATTCTACCGATATTATTCTCCGATAGTTGGACGAATATATCGAACGGGGCTCGATATTTAATTATCCCTAATTACGTTTTCTCGCTTCGATTTTAAACACGAGTGGGGAATCGAGGCTATCGAGCGATCAATAATACCCATAAAAACCCCGAACTGTTGAAGCGGGCCAATCCGAGGCTGAACCGGTCGATAATAGAGATCGATGATAGTCACGTCCACGAGAAGTTAATTAACCCTCGAACCCTCGCTATGATTTCGCGTTGATCGATCCCGAAAGAAAGATGCCGAGGATCGGAGGGGAACGATATTGCGCGTCCGTCTTTTTCTGCTCGAGCTGCTCTTTAATCCCTCCTCCTCCCTCTCTCTTTCTCTCGATATTCTCGATTAATTCGTCGCGTCTTTCGACGAAAATGCGAATCGTCGATTCTCGCGCGATTTGAAATTAATTTTTTTTCTTCTCGAATTTTTAACCGACAAACGCTCGTGAGATAAAGGAAGAAGGAGGATATATCACGATTCAATCACGAGCGGCTCGGCTCGCTCGATCTCGTCGTCTCGAAATCTAGCAGCCGCTCCAGTTTTTTCCACTTCCGGGTTAATCCTCGAGTCGGGCCGATCCGTGGAGCGATTGCTTCAGGAATGGAATACTGTTATCGATATACGATATACGAGGAAGATTCGAGGATTTTAACTTGGATCGAGGGCATCTTCGAGGATGTGAAAATCGTGCGAGTGCTTTTTCAAAAGATTGATATCAGAGGAGAAAGAAGGGATTGTAAATTGTCTTTTATATTATCATTGTTCAAGATTAAATTTCGAATCGTCAAAGTTGGTTCAACTTGGAACCAGTCTTGTTAAGGATCCTCGACGATACGAGCGTTCTTCGACGTGGATCGCGAAAATTGTTTACACCATTATTTACGTCGGATGAATGGCACATGTTTATCGTCCTGGTTTTATTGGCCCTCGAAAATCTTTTCCCCATCGGAATGGACGATCAGCTGGAAATATGGAAGCGTAAAACGTGGATCGTAACGGAAAGAAGTTGGGGACGTATCTGCATCCTGCAACCCGGTACTTTCTTCGCTGGAGAAACGGGATATTTCGTTGCCCTCCCAATCAACCCAGATTGGTTCATTTACGCGGTGAAAGATACGCTTTTATCGGGTGTACGAGGATCGTTCTGGCGAATTTTTTGACCATTTTTCCTTCGGCTTCGAGATATTGGTTCCGCGTGATTGGTTTTAAAGACAAAGAGGCGCGTAATACGTCTCCTTTCGATGAAATTTCGAAAAAATTCTTTGTTCCGTTGCAATTGCTGTCACTGCAAATTTTCCTATGGATTTTTCTATGGATTCTGAAATGTGAAAATTATTTATCTTTCAGTCCCCCAATTCGGGGGAAGTTAATCTCCGGGGGGAGTTAATGAACACCGCTTTTTCACGTTTGATCTTTAATTAATGTGGCTAATAACTTTGAAGCCGACATTGAATCGAAAAAGCTAAAAAAAGGAAGAGAAAGAAGCTTATGGAGAGAAGATATCCCCAAAGAACCTGTCCAAGATGTTTATAGAAAAGCTGCTAAACTAGACGCGTTAAAAAATAAATAAAAAAAAGAAAAAGAAAAAATCCAAAAGTGTCAAAAAAAAATTTCTCCATTATTCTTCCATTTCAATAACCATCGAGGTATATTCTTTTCTCACTTTTATTACGCAAATCGCCTTGAAGATTTTTCTTCCCTGGAACTATTATCCCTTTATCCCTTTACAGATGATCTTTGACTCGATACATCGATAAGGCATGACGGAAGTTGGTTGAAGATTCTATCTTTCCGTCGAATGACAGTCGAGGATTCGAGCGGCAAAGGAAGATTTAGGCCATCTTCAATTTCATCAGTTAATTCCGACTTTTTAGAAATCGAAATACTTTGGAAAAAATTATTAAAACGATGCTTTTTTGATTCCTGAACTATTTTACACGAACGAGAACACAAGTTGCTCTAATCGTAAAAATAATTTTAATATACGTGTCAATTGTTTTCTGATTATTGTTCGACAAAGTTATACAATTTCCTTGTGTTGGAATTCAAGTAAATAATTTGGGAATGCGTTTGATGGATTACGTAAATTCATCCCATATTCGAAATGGATTATTGGTAATATTTGGCTTTTTAATTTTGTAATTATACACGTGAAACCAATAAACCAATAAATTTTATCAATAACTGAAAGTTAATTATCTATTTAACGATCGATACAACGTTAGATGTTATCTCTCGTATCTACCATCCAACTTTGACTTTCATCCTCGTTTTCTCGTGATAATACGCGAATATAATAATGAAAATTCTAGAGAAAGGGGAGAAAGCAATCGAGGATTTACAGTTCAAAGCTGAAGCTTACTTCATCCCAGGAAAAATCCTGCATTATCCATTTTACTTTTACATTTTTGAATTTTACTTTACCTACAAGTATCCTCTTCGTCCAATATTCTTTTTCAGGGACGAAATATAAATTATATAAATTCGCATTAAAAATCTATACAAATGATCATTTGCAAAAAATATTCAAATTTAGAAAAGAAAAAATTGAATTTGAATATGTTATTTGAATATCAATTATATTTATTGTAAACAAGACGAAAAATACGATTAGAAGCGTAAAAAGGAGCGATTATTAAAAGAATATCAGAGGAAACGATGGTTCAAGGAGTTTTCCTTCTTTTAAAGTTCGGTAAAAAGCTGAAAATGATCGTTTTTCAAACTCTATAGTTAACCTCGACCAACGTCTCTTTTCTTTTCCTTTCTTTTTTCCCTTCCCCCTCCTCGATTGTTAACTCGAAGTGAAATCTTTCTTAAAACTTCACAGCTAAGTTTGTTTTGCCTCGAACACTCTGTCTATTGTTTGATCATTGCCCTCTCTTCCAGCTGCGCATAAATCTTGCCATTTGACGTTTGTGCAAAGTCTGTCTCGCGCTTTTTTTTCCCGGACAAATTTAACTCCGCTTCACGGCAACGATCCGAAGAAGAAAGAAGAACAATTTTACGACAGATTGATGTTTGACTTTCCAAACTTTATTCCAAATCTCGTTTCGATATGTTGTTTAAAGAAAAAAAAAAAAAAAAAAAAAGGAGAGAGAGAAATGTGTTAAAGAGAAATTAAATTCGACAACAAGAAATTCCGATTATCCATTTTAATCTCGAGTAACGAGAACGATCATAACGATTGCATTTGCGAGAGAGATAATCCACGAGAAAATTGTAGCATCGATTATCTCGTTCCGTGCTGTGTACAGAAAAATACGTTGTACACAGAGCAACAAGAAATATCGAATCAACTTTTTACTCCGATCCCAGTGTTTGCTAATCGAAAATTGATTAGTTCCGTGAGCAATACTCTTCTCGTCGCGATACTCGTGAAATGTACACAAGCGAAAATAATCTTCCTGCAATTTATAAAGATCCTGCTAAAACGACGTAACAATCAAATGCTAAAAAGCAATAAATACATATACATATATATATATATTTCTTAATCCTCGACTGTTCCATTACTAAATCGATACAGGTTTCATTTATATTTATAAACCAGAAACTGCGACCAATTTAATTTCTTGGAAAATTAAATTTTTTCGAGTAAGGGAAATCGACGAATTGGCAGCACGATATCAGCAACGTGGCTGAAATTGGAACGTTTCCGATGAGCACGTGCGAAAACGATATCAAATTCCCCGCCTTGCACGCTTTAAAATTTTCAACGGGACGATTCCGTAAGGCAGAAATACGATGATGGTGTTTCGAAAAATTTCCCCGTTCCATCTACCGTTCCCGGTTTTATTTCGAAAATAACGCGCATAGTGGGTTACATTGTATCCCGGGTGTAAATTTTCCTCTCACGTATCGTGGACCGATTGGGAAACGGATACAAAAACCGTAACTGGTCGGTTTTTTTCTTTTTTTTTTTTTTTTCTTTTAATTTTACAGCTTAAACGATAGCTTATTAAAGAGGAATAAGCGCCAGGCAATCGACAAAGGCAATTTGAAAAAGGCTCGATCTCGAAATCAAGATGCTCCTCGAACGCCTCGAGAATCTCCTTTTCAATGCGGATAGTAATCCGCAGGATCAAAGTGAATCTGATTTCGTTCGCTCGTAAAAAGGTCGTTTGTGTCACCTCTGATCGATCGGGAATCTTTACCCGGACTCCCTTGATCCCCACTTTTATCGCGATCCTTCTAATCACTACTTTGATCGACATTCCCCGTCGAGAATGGAAAAAAAAAAAAAAAAGGAAAAAAAAATAAAAGGAAATCCAGATGTTTCCTTGAAAATTCCTAGGGGGTTGATCGTTATTAAACTCGACTATCACAGACCCGATTATCATAAATTTGAATTAAACGCTGATTTTTCTTAAGAGCCCTGCCCCCGATTCTCGCCCGTTTTTCGAATCTCAAAATTTCCCTTCCAGTACTAATGGAAACGGTCATATAACGGTTATTTGCATTTTATCCTTATTCCAGCGTTCCAACTCATCCGTATTAATATAATACGTTAATTCGCGGCCGAGATTTATTTCGAAAAGTCAAACGAAACCGGTTGATCAAGGATGTTGAAACGTTTCCTCGAGTTTCAGTGATTAAACGCATGCACAGTCGTTTCGATGAAGTGGAAACGGGCTTACAAGTCGTAATAATCTCGATATATTCGATGGAATTATACATCATCAGTGGATATCGTTGCCGATCAAATACTTTTATTTCTATCGTACAAATTTACAATCGATTCGTTCTCCAGCAAATTGCCACGAGAGCGTAAATAGAGATGGATATTCCGTTTCGATGGGACGAATTGAAATTAGAAAACAAGAAATAAAAAAAGGGAAATAACGGAAAACTAACGGAAGAATTTATTTCCCTGGTGGAAATATCCGTTTTTCGAACCCCATTCTATTCATCTTCGTCGTTGTTTTAAATTAAAATCGTCGTAAATTCGAAGGAACGATCGACGTCGCCATTATTTCACCAATTTTCGAACATCATCCCTTTCATCATATTTCAAACTTACAACGAAACTACAAATTTTCAGAAAAATTTCAGAAAGAAACGCTTGGACTGGATTCTTCTCCTCTCCCTCGAATCGAGTCTATCGGATAATCGTTGGTGGGTCCCGGATCAAGTATCCTCGTCACGTAGCACTTGTAAACCCCATTTAGATTCTGCTAAAGCTTTGAAAGTCGGTAAAAGTTCACCGAGCCGCCTTGGGATAGTCATTATCGTCGCAAATTGTCCCTCGTCAACCGCTTTCCACCCTCTTGCGCCTAAAATTCTTCGCGAAATTAGGCAAGAACCGTCATTAACTCTCTCTTTCTCTCTTTCTCTCTCGTTCAAGTGGATGGACTCCATAGATTCCGAGAAAGAACTTTTTCGACATGCCTCGCTCCACTAGCAAATTACTTCGCTTTCCATCCGATACCCACCTCTCTCTCTCTCTCCGTTTCTACACGGTTAATAAGGGATTAATCCACGTTCAAGGCCTTGATAAGAGACAACCTCCCCCTTGTCGTGCATTAATCGTACACCTAGATTTTACGAAACAGGTTCCAGGGGAGGCGTATACTCTCGATCGAGGAGGAGAGAAGGAGGCGCCGGAGGATATATCGGATCAATTATTCACGCGCGTGCGGAAATTCGAATTTCTTGGCGAATACCCTCTGGCAGAGGCTCGTTTTGTACACCGTTTCGCTTCCCCCGCCAAGGGAAGAATTAACAGAGCTTCGTCCGTTTATTAACCCTCATCCGGACGACTCGATTCCACATCCCTTCCTTCGAATCTCTCCCGCGTCCGATGCCGTTAATCCCGAATAACGAAGTCGTTGGATCACCTGTTGTCTCGTCCTCCGACCGGATTAAAGGGGAGGGAGAGAGAGGGTCGGAAGCATCGACCGGAAGAGGATCCGACGGGCATTAACTCGTCCCCCGGAGGGTAGAGGGGGATGGTAGAGCGGCAAGGACGAGGGGTAGGAGAGGAGCGGCCGGCGCGAGGAGGAGGAGGGTGGACGCGGCGGATTTGGCGGGTGGATTTCTGGCCTGGTCGTTCATCACGTCGCTGGATATCGCGGCGCTGTTCGGCTCCGCCGAGGGACAGCTTATCGGGACGTTGATCGTGTCGTTGCTGGATGCCGGGTCCCGGGAGCAACGGGTCGCGTGCTGGCCCAGGCAGGAGGCGTACGAGATCGCGTGAGGTATGTAGCTCTGGTCGATGCTCCCGGAGAACAAGACGTTGGCCAGGGGGCCGATCGCGAACACTGGCACGTCCTCGCCGCCGTGCGTCGCCCATGCACGGGGAACGCCCGCAGTCTGCAACCCAAAACGGACATGCATACAGCACATATCGTATCGTCCAGATCCAGATGGCGAGAGGGAAGCCTCCTATCCCGAAAGGACGATCGAGGATATATTTGCAGCGTGTTGCCGAGAGGTTGAAGGCGAAACGCCGCAATTTCGACCCTCTTTGCGATTACGCCGATGAAAATCATCGCGACGTGTTCCACGCTCGAGGAGATTTGCCTCCTTTGATTCCCTCGCCCCGCCTCGCGCGGTTCCGCCCTGTTTACGATCCTCTGGAGCGAGGAGAGCGAGAAGATGGGAGGGGGAGGAAGGAAGGAAAAGTTGGGTGGTACTTTGGTCGAAACGGTCGACGAACCCCTTCAGCGCGTGCAAGCCCCGCGATCGGGATGAAAAGGGAGCGAAGATTCCCGGAGTGAAGCATCGCTGTTGAAAATCTTTCGCCCCGTTTCTTAGGAAACGAGCAGCCGGCTGGGGCTCGCCGCCGTTTCTATCGCGGAGGCCGCGTTGAAAGTTTCATCGAGCCCGAAGGCCCGTTACGCCTCGTTGAGAATTGAAATCGACACGCGCCAAACTTTTCCAAGTTCCAAGGGGGAGGGGGAAAGATGCATCCCCCGCCCTCTTCTTCCATCCGGATCCGCGGGCGTTCGAGGAAACGCTATTTACGCGTTTCCAACTTTTCACTCTCCAATCGAGTGTGGGCGAATGTGTAAGAGAACGTAGAAGGGAGGTGGAAGGGAGGGGCAATTCGACCGCAGGGGAACGCGTGGATCGGATTAATTTTCCCTTTGTAAGGATTATAGAGAGGGATGTAAAGATGATCCAGTATATCATGCCGGATTTTTGTCTTCGAGGATTGAACGGATGGTTTACTTCACGCGTTTAAAAATATCAGGACTTCGATCGTCGTCGCGAGACGTTCGTACGATTTGTCTTTCGATCGCTGCGTTACGAGGGATCGTTAAAGATATCGACACTGGTAGAGCTATTTTAGATACGAAATATTTTCTCAAACGTGCAACGGCAGGAACTTTTCCAAAATTTTTCAGCGAGGGAGGATCGAAGGAACTCGAATTCCACCAGATATTTTCGCTTCCCGTAACTCACACGATTTTCCGTGCAACAGCTTCGCTTTATTATCCGTGTCATTGGCTCGAATCGGTCGCCAAACCGATGAGCCAAGAATTACAAAATAAGAAGTATGAATTTGGCAACACGAACGAAATGCACAAACTTTCGACTTGGATGGACTAGCCGAAGCATCGTGTAACGGATAAGAATACCGATTTATTCTCGATCAATTAAATCCTTTTCCATCAGAACATGAAACTCGATTTTTAATAATGAACGACGATAAAAAGTTTCTACATTTCTTCTTCTTTCTTCGTTTTATTGGCTTTGAAAGTTCGGATCGATTTCGAGTTGAACTAGAAATTAGCATTACCTAATTGGTTAGATTATTTATCGGGAATCAATTATGTGTAACGAACAGCCGTACAAACAGGTAAATCCAAAGCGTTTAGCGCTTCGTGAACCGAATTTACCAATAAGTACACACACACTAATCAAATACGAGCATTTAATTAAACGTACGCTTCGCTAGGATTACCCACATCCGTAAAATCTAGAACAAAATAGTGTGCGATTTAATTTTTCTTCCAATTATTTATTATTTTTGCCAAACGACAAATATTATATCTTACGACATTGAATTTTTCATAATTGTACTTGTTGAAATTTATCGGTTTGATTTCGAAGGTACGAAATGCGAAAAAAGTAAAATCCATTTTCCAAATTCTCTCACCTATAGAGCACGCGCATATATATATCTTGTAAAAAATTCCATTACTGTGGCTTAGCTGCGTTCATTGGAATCTGTGGCCATTTTATTTTACGGAAAAGCCGAAAATTTTTTTTGTAGTTTTAAAATGGACTTTCTCTCTCTCTCTCTTTCTCTTTTTTTTTATATGTATAATTTAATTTTATGCCACGATGTTCAATTTTTCGTACACGTGTCTCTATTATTGAAAAGAAATGAAAAAAAAATTATAACAGCATTCTTTTCGAAGTATAAGAGAAAAAGTGCGAGTCAAAAAGTGTGGAGTGGAATTCTTTTTTCCTCCTTCATTTATCGAATGAATCGATAACGAAATACGCTATATTTCATTACGTTGCGATATCTGCACGTAAAAATGGATAAAAGTATTGAAAAAAATAGCTTTACCAGTTATTTTCGCGTTAACCAAGAAAAAAATTTTCTATTTCGGCATCCACCTTTCTCCAAACCAGCACGGTAATAATTTCGAACACAGGAAACACGCGAGCATCACGGATCACGGGTTATCGCGAATATACTCGTCGGAATTTCCAACATCGATTTATCTCGAAATAAAGGTTGGCACGAAAAATGTCTCTCTCTCTTTCCATTTTTATGCAGCTTCATCCCATTTCGGCTCCTGTTCCGCCTCCAATTTGAAGGCAACGAATTATTCATGTAATTAAATGAACGAAACGTAGACGCACGCGAGAAATGCAGTAAAAAAAAAAGAAAAAAAAAAGAAAGAAAAAAATAAAAATATTACATTTCTTACAATTTCTTCTTTCGCGAGTCAACAAAATTACTAACAAGTCTAACAAGCCTGTATTAAAAATCATCCCTCGTCCAGGAAACTAGCTGAAACTCTTCTTCCAGTAACGATGAAATTCCAGTGAAATGAATAATAAATGAACGCTTCAGTTTCCTAATTCGAACTAAGAAGAGAGAGAGAGAGAGAAAAAAAGAATTTCTCTTCGATAAATTATACAAACGAGCCAGTTACAATTGCACGGTGGCGCACGGTACGAGGGTGGCAGAGGGAAAAGGTTAAAAAGCCGTCGTGAAGCGGCGGATCGAAGGGAAAGCGGTGGCAATCCCGGGGGAGAAGTAGTTCTCTTACGATCCCTTCCACGATTGTGACCGAAATCTACCCTGTTACGATATCTGCTGGAATTATTATCCACCAGGGATGGAAGCTTAAATATCGCGGAGCAGTGCAATCGTCGTTCATCATACAATCGAAGCCATTCTCGAGGCGACGTGTTCTCGAGAATGATACGGAAAACTCGTGTCGTATCGAGCTGGATAAACAAATCGGGCGAAATTAGCCGATCGATCGATCGAACGTTATCATTTAAAAGCGGGAATTTTGAAAGATTTCGTTCGATACGATTCTTTGATTGAGAGTTCGAGAGGATTCTTTGACATAGATTTTTTGTAGAAACGAATTGTTGTTTTTTTGTATCGAATTGTGTCTGTTCGAGGGACGAAAATACGAGAAATATGATCAATTCGAAAAGGTGTCGTATTTATTCCTCTCGAGAAACAAAAGTAAAGAATGGAAGAGGGTGAACGATTTGATTAAAAAAAGAAACTTGTTTAAAATAATCGTTCGAATAAGTTTACTTTGATAACGTTTCCGATTTGCATGAAATAATGTTGCGTCGATAAAATCGCGTTGTAAAATAAGGGAGATTTAATTCAGTAGCGAGCCAGAACGCTGGTAAAATATTTTCAAACTTTTAAATAAAATGTAAAACGCCGCTCTTGAATTATTAAAAATAATATAATCCCAGGAATATAGGAAAGGAGATATTTCCATTGAATCAAAAAAAAAAAAAAGAAAAAAAAATTGTACAACGTTGTTACACGTGTGTTTCGAGGATATCACAGCCAATTCAGGGGAAAGTTATTCGATCGAACAATTTTCCAACCATTTTGTACGATGTACATGCACATCGTAGAAGCCTCAAGAGCCAGGGATTCGTAAATATCGATTTTCTATCCCGAGGCAAGGGAAGAAGAAAGTTCACAAGTGCAATGTTACAAATTCCGAGACGCGGTGTCAACGATTATTGCTTATCTCGTTCGCGATCATCTGCCGATCTTCACGCGAAAGAAAACAGAGGAGGAGCTCTCCCCGAACGAAGGCACGTCATGTTTCGAATCGATGAAAATTTTCGAGCGGAAATGCAACGTGAAAAATGGCGAAGAATCGCATTTTACGATCGCAAAGAGAACCGGTCACTTTAATGAACGCGAAAACTCTTATTGTTCCGTTCGTTTTTCGCCCAACCTCGCCCACTTGTTCCAATTTCTCTTCCCCCTCTTTTGCATAAGTCTTATGAAAACGCGCTTTATTTTTGCTAAACTATGTTACCATTTATTTTATCAGAAGTGAATCGCGTTTCCCTCTCTCTCTCTCTCTCTCTCTTTTGGCCAGACATAGGAAGAGAGAAACGCAGAGAATTCCATCGCGGGAGAACGGTTTTCCCACATTAATTAATACACAACCGGGCGAAATTTCCTTCCACGTTCGATCAATCGACCCTTTCGAACACGATTGCTAATATCACGATAGGTTGAGAAAAATTGCATTGATCGAGCACTCGGAGAAAGAATTGGGCTTGGATGCTGGTTATTTTCAATATTTCCAGTCTCTTTGTGTTTCGTTGTGAACTCGACGTAACACGTTTGAAAAAAAATCGAACGATATATCGGATACGCGTTTAATATCGCGCAAATACGTTGCAATGGAATTCTTTTCAAATCGAGCTTAATTTATTCTTACCGGAAGTAAGAACCGTTTCTTCTTAAAAGAAATTTTATCTCGCTGTATATCGAATAAACATCGACTAGGGGATTCCATTTCAACGAATTTGTTTCCAGCAGCGTTTCGTCCACGACATAGACGATAAATAAAAACGACATTGCTTTCGATCATCTTTGTCGATTCTTTCGAGAGTACAAGTGTCCAAAATTCCCCACGCTTCTTTCCACGCTCGAAATTACGAAATTCCGGTAAGAAAAGATATATCCCTCCCTCCCTCTTCCTACATTTCAAGCGTGTTTGAATCAGAAAAAGATCAGTGACTCGCGGTCGGATTAAAAGTTATCAGGTCGGAAGAGCGAGCGCGATGATCTCGGGGCGGAAACGCGAGTCAAGAGGGAGGAGGGTGTGAAGGAGAGGGTGGTTGGAGAGGATCGAGGATGGAATATATGAAGTTGGAAAGAGTTCCATCGAATATTTCGCGAATGAACCCCTCGACAAAGCGTGATGGATTTTTAAACGTGCCCCCGATATTTCACCCCGATCATTTTCCGATCCAATAAACATGGCCCCGCTTATATATATCTTGCTGTATATACGCGAGAATATGAGGCTTGTCCCTGTTTTTTTTCTCTCTCTTTTCTTTCTCTTTTCTTTTTTTTTTTTTTCTTTTACCTGAATGGAATCCTTGCCAGCCTCTCGTAAAATATTCCTTGGCTGCGTGTATCCGGGTCCGTTGCTGTACAATAACGTTGTATACGGTTGTCCATCAACATCGGACATCTTGCTGTCGGAACCTGAAGCAAAAAAAAGAAGGGGGGAGGGAGGGAGGAGGGAGAGAGGGGAGGGCACGCGATCGACTCATCAATCACAAGTGTGTTACGATTGTTGTGCAACGTACGATTTTGAAAAAGGGGAATTCTGGGGGAATGATCGTTATTTTTCTTCGAAAATGGGAATTACCGTGGCCAAGGAAAGAGGAGAACAATGGGATATCCTGAGTTTTCATTCGGGAGGGGAGATCGTTTTTAACGATCTTGTTTACTTACGAGTGATGGATAAAGCGCAATTTTAGTTTCACGAATGACGAGCGTTCGTGCGTTTTTTGCTTGACGTATGTTCAAGGAATAATTTCATCCAATTGCGTTATTTCGCAGTTGCGTTTCGTAAAAGTTTCTCCCGGGAAAAAAATTGGAAAATCTTTCTTCGAAACGGGGGGCCAACTTTTCGCGATACGTCGGGAAATGGTGCAACATTAACGGGAGTAACGAACGAATTCGAGGTGATAAAATTTGTATAAATACACTGGCAATTTCCCATGCTAGCATTACGCCGGCTAAACCCGACGTTTATAATTCCGGTATGCACGCCTTGTACGCGCGCAGCCGAGCTTATTCCGAGGATCCTCTAAAAGGGAAACAGCAATGGTATTTAATACTACCATTTCCATGGTAAATAAACGATCAAATTATACATTGTTAAACGATGGTTAAACGACAGATAGCGGTGAAATGGCGCGATATTTTCCTTTTCCTTTTTTTTTTTTTTTCCTTTAAATTCTTGCGCAGAGTAGCAGCAGAAAGAGGATGGGGAAGAACGGTTTTGAATAAAACATATTCACCATCGGGGCTATATCCTGGAGCCTATTCTTCCACATCTTCCGCATCTTTTTCCCTCCTTTCTCTCTCTCTTCTCTCTTCTCTCTTTTGTCCGCAGTTAGACAACCACTTATTCATGAAACGAGCGCCTCGGTTCATTCCGACAATTAATGTTTCACAGCGGGCAAGTTTGGGCCCCTTAATTCACCGCTCGATCGCGTCCGCGGAATTCGCGATGGAATTCTTTTCATCGTTGGCCGCGGTTTGCATCGTCCAATAATTAAAGTGTTTGATGTCGGGGCCGTGTTTAAGAGGATTCGATGCCGGGAATGCGTTCGGAATGTTTTAACATCCAAGCTTTCGACCTAAGCGCCACCGAAGCGTTGTTCTTCCCTTCTCTTCGTCCTCCTTTGTTCCATCCTTGTCCCGCCACCGCCTTTCTCTCCACTCCAACCCTTTGTTTCATCGCTTCCTTTTATGTATATATATCATATTTTTCATCGATTCGCTCCCTTTCTCGTGTATTCATTCGGTCAAATAATTTTTCCTTGGACGAATTTTTGTATACAAACGCTTGAAATTAAGCGATCAAGCGTTTAAAAGCGTTATACCGGATGTCGGTCGGCCGGCCGGCCGGCCTCCAAGTATTCGCAGAATCTTGCTTTGTGAAATTGCGAGTGGGAATGTTTCGGATGTTTGATCGTGCGCTTACTTCGTAGAATTTCGTGCTTACAATGCCGGGCCGAAAATTGTTCCCGCGAGTTTCAACTACGGTATTATAACGTTGTGAAAAAAAGAAAGATCGATCAAAGAGTTAAAGATCTCGAGAAAGTTAAAGCGTTCTCTGTATATATATATATATACTTTCAGCAATCTCGTTTACCTTAACAATTTCATTTCTGCTCACAATAACGTTGCCAATATTAATCGTCGGTGCGGCATTGGTGAAATTTTCAATTTAAAATAGCGTTTCAAATTAAAGCGCGTCTATTCAAATGGTGTGTTTCTTTCGACGAGAGAAGGAGAGAGGAGGGAGAGGAGGGACGTTGGAAAAGAGGTTGGAAAATTGAAGCGAGTTGATTTTTATCCCGTTCGCGTTACAGTTACTCTCCATTAATCGTTCCTTTAAATAATAACACCATCGGAGGACCTATTGTTCGAAAGAAATTCTAAGCCACGATTCTAAGCCACGCTGCTCTTGCGCTCTTGAATTCTTCTTTATAATCCCCCCCTCTCCGGGAACTAAATGGTCCGTGGTTAGTTTCAACCGTGGTCGTTATTTAATTATACGCAATTAAGTCCGTTTACCCGGGCCGCTATTCAGTCGAAATAAAATTGAGTTTAAAACGCTCGAGGTGTTTCCCTTTGAGCGCGATCCTCCCTCTTTCGCGTTTCGGCGAATATTGAAAAACCATTACCTCTCCTCCCCTCCGCGTTGTAAATCCGACGTGATATAAAAGGTTTGACGCGTTAATACGATGTGTCGCTGCGCGTTATCCTTCGTCGGATAGATACGATCTCGATGAAAACTGCGAGAGACGAGGGGTCTCGTTAAAAAGGAAACGTTGCGCTTTCCCTGAAACGTGACGCTTGCTGCGACGAGAGAAGATGCGTTTTATAATAATGGAATATCGTATCGATCAATCGTACGCAACAAACTTGATGAGAAAGTTATATCCTTTATCGATTCATTTCGAAATTCGTGAAAATAAACGTCCATTAAAGTTGTTTAAATATTCAAATTCGATTATATTATATTGAATCGATGTTTCGTTAAAACTTTACCGGTTAATGGAAACCATGATAAATTGGCGAAGCGTATTGTAATATCGCGATCTTCGTTCTTTTCTTTTTTTTTTTTTCTCCAAGACGAACTTATCGACGAAGAGGAGAGATCTAGGAAATTTCGATACTCAGTATTTGTTGTACCACTCGAAAATGATCGAAGGGAAGTGAAATCGCTTGCAAATTAAACGGTAGAATCGTGTTTCGAGTTTTGAAGAGGTTCAATTCTCGATTAGTAAATCAAAGAACTGGTATCTCATGGATGGACCTAGTCGCTCTCTCGGATATTCTTTCACAAATGAAAATAGTATTTTCTCGTGAATCGATCATTCTCGAGGATGAATGCTCCTCGGTTTCACTGTCCTTCTCGGTTCCTAGCAATTAATTAGATCGATTGCCGTTTACTCGAGTTCTTCGCGTATTTTAAATTACTCGAGTTTCTTCAAGGATAATTAGAAATTTCGTTGGTTAATGACAAGAAGGTAAATGAAAATTGCGTATTAAACGTGAGAGGGAGAGAGAACAGCTTCGTGGCTCGATCTCGATCGTCCATTAACGTTGGACAAAAGTTTAACAAAGGCCAAAGTTAAATCTCCCAAGTTTTACATACTTGAGAACGCGTCATTTCTCGTTGAAAATTAATTTTTAAACTTGTAATCGCGCTCGACTGCGATTCGTAAGTCAAAGCTCTGACGTTTCATTTTTCTTTCTTTTTCTTTTTTTTTTTAGAAATGAGAATTTCTTTTCGCGATTCTTCCTTTTGAACCAGTCGAATTAATAAGGGAGAGACTTTAAAAGTTTCTACATCCTTGTATCAAAGCGTTGCTCTCTCTCCCGTTAAAGAAACGTCCAACGACGCTTATATAACGCTTTCACGCGATAAAATCGATCCGGTATCTTGTCGTTAAATATTAATTAACCACGTTGAATCATTTCGTATTAAGAGAGAATGGCCAAGTGATTGGAGAAGCTTGCGCGCTATGTTTGCGCTATACATATGAAGACACAAAGAGTAAAGCGGAATGTACAAGACGATAATAGGAGGATAGTTGTTATAGCTCGACAAAGGAGCTTCTAGAATTTCGTAGGAATTCCACAAAAGAAGAATCGAGAACCAGAGATTATTATCGTATTCCCTCTCTAATTATTTATTCACGGAGCGTGAATATCTGTTGTAATTATCGCGAATTGTGAAAAGTCAACGATCTTCTAAAAGGATAAAGTTTCATCGGGATTGGTGGAGACGAAGATGCACGTCCACGAATCGATGGATCGTGAGTTTAGAGGGATATGAAAGCACGTGGAAAAACAAAGAGCCGTAAAGTGGCTTTCGGGTCCAAGTACCGAGAAATATACAATTTTACGACTTTCTCGTCCAGGAAGCAACGACGAATAAATTACACCGTTTAAAGAATTCCTTTTCACGCGCGACGCGGAGTCTGCGAGACGATCGTACCGATTCCGGCGAATAGAAAGTTTAAAATTTCACAAGAAGCGTAAGAATTAATTATATAACGAGAAGGAACATCGATCTCGTTAACCTACATTTGAAATTACTCCTAGACAAGTTTTCGATAATTCATGAATCGATACGCTGAATGTGAATATCGTTTTGAATATTTCAGAGAAATTTGAACGAATAACATACTCGATTCGACGTTTCTCATAAATTAACACTATATAATAACGTACGAATTTGATATTTCCAGATTACAAAGTCAAACGTCGTGAAGATGAACCACGTATACATATATATTAGTCAAACGATTTTTAGATAATTCACGAATCGATACACTCGAATGTGAATATCGTTTCGAATATTTCACAGAGAAATTTGAACGAATAACATACTCGATTCGACGTTTTTCATAAATTAACACTATATAATAACGTACGAATTTGATATTTCCGGATTACAAAGTCAAACGTCGTGAAGATGAAGCACGTATACGTATATATATTGGTCAAACGATTCCATAATTTTAGACGTCGCGGTCTATCGACCGAGCAATAATACTTCGATAATAATACTCGGTGGTTGCGGGCTTCGAAGTTAAACGTCAAAGGGATATCCCGCAATATCCCACGGATGGCATGCACCTTCGTGCTCTGATCTCTCGAAACCTCCACTCGTTTCCATTTAAACCTCTCGAATCTTTCCCAAAACTCTCGAATAATGATAAATAATAAATTTCTTCTTCTTACATTTTCCTCTCGACAACACGACTGTTCCGAATTTAAGGCGTTGATAAGTTGACGAGGGCGTAAATCTTGCGATCGTTATCGTCACTCGAAACGGCAATAAACTTCTCGTCGAGTCTCGAAATGCGGTGGCAAGTTGATCCGCGGCACAAGTTCGCCGAATTCCAGCGACCAACTAACCAACCAACCAGACTGGCAACGCTAGACTCGCTCCTAGATCGATATAAATCAGTCGGATTCGCATTCTCCCTTCCCTTTTCGGTTCTCGGTTGCATGCACGTCAGTGGCCCCGTTACCGGTAAGAAGATCACGAAAGCGCATCACCACGCCACGAAAGTTATGCGATGGCAGCGGCTCACGAAAGTGGATGGATAACTGTCGACCCGGCCGCCACCCCTTTCTTACAAGTTTACAAATTAGAGAGCCAGGTTGGACGAGAGAGAGGAAAGGGTCGCTGCTCTTTATGCCGGGACACGGATTGCCCGATACCGCCCGTCCCACTTTTCATCCCTGTTCTATTCTTATTTGACGAAACAACTTTTAAGCGTTTCCAACTGGATCTCCCTTTCCTTTCTTCTGGCAAACACATCTCATATGTATATCTAATTAATAGAAAACTTGCTCGAGCTTTGGATTTCTATCGAAAGCCACTCGGATAAATTCGGGCAGAAATTCCTCCACGGACGCGGAGGAACGTATCAATTTCCTGCGCGATGGAACGCGATGGAATCCCTTTTGCGCGAACGAGAGAACGACACTCGTTTCGATTTCGAGCAGGGAATCAAAGGTCAGTCGTGGAAGCCAACTTGTCCACCGATTCGATTCGATTCGGCTATCGGATGGATGGAAACGGCACAAACGCGGCCATCATCGATTCGGTCAAACATTCGACCCTATTTCGTTCCCGTGAGACGGATCGCGAAACCATAGACGAGAATCAATGAGGGTTCCCGTCAAAGTTTAATCGTCGTCCGACATTGTCGTCTACGAAGCCGCGCACAAAGGAAAGCCGACGTTTCCCGTAAACCTGCCACGCCGCGCCAGCCAGTGTTTATTACCACGCCGGATAACGGCCGCCATTCCCAACGCTTCCGAAACGCGGCGGAGAGACGAAGCTCGAGGAAGCTTCCAAGGATCGTTTCGTCCCTTTCTTCCGGAAAGGGTTTCGAGAACGTCGGGGGAAGCAGATGTCGCGGAAGGAGGAGAGAAAGGGCAAGGGTTGGAGAGGAAATACACGCGATTACGCGATTAAATCAATATTTGGGTGGAGGAGAAGGGTAAAAGATAAAATAACGTTGAATCAAGCTTTCTCTCCAATTATTGGCCACCCATTTCCATTTACCGGGTGAGCTAAATTCCTTTCCCCGGTTACCACGATTGTTTACAATCCATTCGTGGCCGGGTATATCGCGAACGACCTAGATATTTCTCGCCACCATTTCGAAAATATTGGCAAACTTTACGGTGGACCGCGTAAATGGCGATTGCGAGTCATTTCCAACACGTACACGTGAAAACCGTGTCGCCCCGCCGACTTTTAGAACGCGAAACGAATGACGGATGTTTGGGCAATAAGTGGCGACCGTTGCCTATATATATATGTGTACATATATATAATGGACACGTAGAATGGACACGTTTCGGTTGTTTCGCTTCCAGTCCAAGTTTATAATCGCCTTCCACACGTAGTCGTCCGTATTCGAACCCAACTCCCGCCGTTTATTTCCTTCGCTCGAATCGCGTTTGCAACTTTCCGCATTTCCGTAATATGCGCCCGTAACATTTCGAAACTGCTATCCCAACTCGTTCGCGATCTCTTTGCGAACGCTTCCTCGCGTATCCTCCTCCGTCGATCGAGCATCGAATCGTTGTCGAACACGTTCGCCATTTGACACGTTGTTTCGAATCGTGAATCTCGCGAAATCGTGATACATTTACCGATTACTTATCGATATTTCGATTAATTAATTAATGTCCAATTAACGGGGATCGCGATATACACGCGGGGATGATGCACACAGATGGATCGGAACGACGCGCCACGTTTCAATAATCAAACGGTGGAATAATGAGCGCGCGGTTAATCAAGATAATACCGTTCGTTGTAATAGAGTTTTGCGTTGAAATGGAGTAATCGAATTACACGGTGACGCGAGACCGCTGATTTATAAGTTGACGGCTCCGCGTTAACTGCGTTGCAACGGGCGGAAACTTCCCTTTTGCTCGGATCTGTTGAAATATTCTGTTAATAAATGGCGATCGCGCCCCATTTTCTCGGCCACTTTGGATATCGAGCGAAATTTTCATCGTTCAATTAACGCGACAAAAATAAACGGGAAATTATTCGGCGATGGTCGGAAAAACATCAAAGGTTTTAATGAAAAAAAAAAAAAAAAAAGTGGCTCGATGAAAATTGATAGGGGGAGGATTTTCGTTTCGAAAATATTTAAATCTAATTTCTTTTCAAGGGGATATTCGAGTCGAAGGGTTAAGAGTCGGATTTTTACGTTTGATTAATACGTGGATATTTTGATCGAGAATATTTATTACAGGCATACACATGTTTCAACCAGCTCGCGATTGTTAAGAGTATCTTACGAACTCTGAATATGCAACTCGAATTTTACGATATAAAGCGTGTCAATAGCGCCATCCCTCTTGACATGTTGACAACGTAATTAAATTTAGCCCTTGCCTCCGCCATATTCTTGCATCGAATATTCTTACTTTGCGTCGAGGCGGAATCGATACCAGTCGAACGTGACTGTAATGAATTGTAAATAATTAAAAATACTCGTTGCATCTCTGTTATCGATCAATTTAAACGTTTCGTTATTTTAAAATTATTGCGAAACGTTATTGCGGTTTCAACAATCCTCATGCTGAATTCACGAGACGCGAAATCAACGATATATTCCATTTGTTCGCAAACTCTTATGGTAATTCGTAACCGACAGAGGTTTGAAACTTGGCTGATTCCGAATGAAAGATGACCGTATCGCTGTAGAATATAATTTCGACAATTTCGATATCGTTCAACGTTACAGATAACCCTGGAAACATTAGACACTGCGTGTTTCAATCTCGAGGATATATAACGATTGAACCACCGCATATTTTATAAAAGCAATGAAAGCATAAATTTTAAATTACTTTAGTTTAGCAAGGATAAATCGATCCTTCTTCTCGAACTTTCTAACTTTAAAAACCTCAACGTATTATCGAAGTTGCGTGAATTTTCGAAATATCTTCTCTTCTCTATATTAATTTTCGAAATTCTTCTCCCAATAATAAATATCTTTACAGAAATTAATTCATCGACTCTTCTCGAAATTTTTCAATCATCTTCGATGAGACCAACTTTCTCGGATTCTTTCGATTTTCTAAACGTTCCTCCGCCATCTTTCATCAGGAAAATCAAAGTAATCCAAGATTTACGAATTTTTATACTTTTTCCTCGATTTTTCTTCGAAACGTCACTCTTCGAACTGTCAGAGTCATGTCCTATGGGAATACAATTCCATCAATTATTCACAATCTTTGGGAATGATGTTCTGTTTCAACGGAAGTTTCATTAAATATATATATATTCCGTGCTCCAAAATTTCTTCTCGATCGCTGAAAACCCATCGTTTAAATATCCTAAAAGATTTCTATTCTTCGATTCCTTGATTAAATAGAAAAACGTGGCTTTATGAACTATTCACCTTTTTTTAATATAATCTTAAATTCTTGTGTAATATTAAATTATACATTCCTTAACTTTCAGAAGAGAATTCAATCACTATGCAAATTTTGTAATCCGATCGATATATATATATATACTTCAAAAATCGTAATTTAAAATTTTATTCATCGTTGCGACGTTTACGAATATATAAAAAAAAATATATAAGAAAAACCGTGATATAGTTTACTACGATTTTACTTGCGATTTTTTTTCAGTCTTCAAACATGGACGAGCGTAAAAAAAAAGATTTTAAGAAGCTTATTAATTTAAAAAGAAAAAAAAAAAAGTGTGTCCGCTTATTACTCTCACAGCAACTATAGCCTGTATTCTTATAATATTTGATGGAGTTTAAGCTCCTTACATCGTCAAAGTTATTCCCCAGCTTCTTATTTTTCCCTTACTCTTCCTCTCGATACTTCTCCTTTGTGGATCGTCAAGATCTTTTTTTTCTTCTTTTTTCTTTTTTTTTCTTCTTGCAACCAAGCTTTTGCGTAATACTAGACCGCGTCCTCTTTACTCAATTATTCAACTGTATCAACTTTTGCATTTCTTTGACAAAATTTAATAATTTAATAATAAAATATCATCATCGTTATCTCTCGAGATTTTTAAACACGCGCACACACAGAGATTGGAACCGAAGTTAGTCGCTCGCGTTAATCGTGGCTCCTCGTACATTAATTCAAGTCGGGATTCTCTTTAGGATGATGAGATTCGGATCGAATCTAGGGCCACGAAGAGGCCGGATTGTCGGATCTTCCGGTGTCTTGGGATTTCAGAAATCGCGTAATTAAAGTGTCACGCGCACCAAATTGAAATGTATTCCCGATTCCATAATGAAGGGGCCAGAGGTTTATATTCGTGAGATCGATCGTAATTTCAAGATTATACTTATAAAAGGACAAATTTATTTGCGTTATTTGCGAAAAGTCGAGATCGTGAAAATTTCTAAATTCGAGAGATTGTACACACACACCGATACTTCCGCCGAAAATATATATCCAGTCAACCGTGATACAACGCGTAGAATTGTGTATCGCGGTAAAATAACGACCAAAACACGACCGAGATTTTCGATCCGCTCGTTACCGAGAAAGGATTCGTTTTTTTAGAGAAATACTCCATCTTTCTTTTGACAGATTTATCCACTCACTACTTTTCCCGAAAATAAATTCCGCGCTTATCGATCGAGAGGACACGCGACAAACAATTATTCGCGTTCATCGCGAAACAACGTTTCTTCACCCGCTGTTACATTTCTACGATGTTATTCGTACAATCTCGTTCCAGAAATTCGATTAAGTTAAACATCGGCGTGGTTGTATACGCAACGATATTATTACTCGCAATATCGACTATTATACTCAACTATTTCCAATAACGCGCAAACTTTCGGCGAAATATTGGCAACGTTGCAACCGTTAGGAAATGTCGAAGCGGATTCCCATAACGTTTTACCAATCGTTACGAAACATGTAAACGAAAGCGTCGTCCGTCGGTAATTCGAGCTCGGCGGATAATATAAATCGGTTCGAGCCGACGGAAGCGGAGATTCAAATCGCACGGCGTGACCGGACACGCACGTTTCATTTGCGATCTCGATATCTCCGATTCTTCCGTTCCACGATTTCGTTTTCCATCCAGTCGAGACGTAAAGAGCATTCTTCTTTCGTCCATCGTGACGTGGCGGATAATTCGATTCGAGGAAAAATCGCGATGACATGATATGTGTATATAGAAAAAAATTGAAGGCAGGTCTGAAAAGTTGCGACCACTTTGAAAAAACAGGCGAAAAAACGATTCGATTCGAGGGATCGAATCTGTTTTTTCGAGAATATTTATCCGACGGATCGGGACGGAGATTTTCAATAAAACTCTTATAGTTTGTACAATCTTTTTCTTCTCTGTTTTTTTTTTCCCCTTGGATTTTTGTACGTTTGCAAGGACGATAGAATTTTTTGTGGATTAAACGGAGAGTTTCGACAGATGTACGTATTGCTCATGGAGGGGAATTTCGATCCTCGAAGTGAAAATTTAACGAGCTTTCTTTTCATTTTGTTTCAAAGTTTTCCCCTAGAGAGTGGATTATATATATATATATATATATATCCGGAAAGGAAGGAGTAAGAAATTGGATCTCGATTTGACCTTCTACAAGGCTGCCGATTCAATTAAGTTTCCGCGATTTTCTTTCGAAAAGAGGTTTAATAAACCATTAAGAATTTTCGGTATAAAGTTCTCACATAAATAAACTTGATGAACCGGATCGAGAAACTACCTCGATCAACTACTTTCGACTACTTTTTCCTTAATAATCGGGTTGTTGTTCGAACGAATCTTACCTTCGTTTTTCCACGATTTTGAATTTTCGAGTACATTAACGTTATCGCATATTCCAATCGAAGAAAATAGGGGAAATTTCCACGATTGTCCCTCATCCGAAAGCAAATCTATCAACCACGATGACGCTTTCCCATTATTAAATTCAAAAGCGTGTCACTGAAGGAGGGGGAAATGGTACGCGTTTGGAAACCGTGAAGGAAAGTTTCACGGCTGCGTTTGATGAATCCCCCGGTAAAATTGTTCATTTCAATTGTTCCTCGAGTGGCGGAACAATAAGCAACCTTTACGCTCGAAACGGATGGAAGAAATATATATATATATATATATATTCGGCTTCGTGTTACCGAAGAAACAACTCGAATTGACAATCGCGGGTATTGTTTCGCGGAGACAATGAGGGGAGGAAAGTAGCGAGGGAAAACCAAAGTTGTAGAGGAAGAAACGATATCTATAGACCGAGGGAGGATGGGGCCGGTTTACTCCTCTCCTCCCTTCGAGGAGAATCTAAAATTCCTGGAATTCGTGGAAAGTTTAATCCCAGAATCGTATTCCTCGGATCATTTCACATCCGGTTATCGTTCGTTTCGATCGTTACGCATCGAATCTGAGACAAGAAATCAGGGATAAGTGAGATGGATCGGGGGAGGATTCGGAGAAATCAATGTACGGAAACGATAGACGATACAAACTCCTGATTTTCTTATAATTTTGCGAATAAATAAATCTTTGAATGAGTAAAAGACGATTTGTTATTTTTTGTAAATTTTGTTAATGCGTTTTTTTTTATTAATTAATTAATTTTTCTAAAAGCTTGAGAAGATATTAAATTCTTTTTCACAAAAACAAGGAATAGTTAGTCGAGGATTTTGATGACTTGGGTAACAACCGAAAGCTTAACCTTAATCCGATAGTTCCTCGACCGTGGCGAGCTCAGACTAGAATTAGGATTAAGAAGACTGTATAAACCAACCGTGAATCCATTGTTGGACCATTTAGACTATTTAGACGAAGAAACGATTAACCGTTTTCCTATCTTTCTTTTCTTTTTTTCTCAGCGTTTAATTATTTTTAATTCCTGCTCGCGAGTTATTAAAACGCTTAGAAAGAAGGAATCTAGCTTCAAAATTTCATCGTAGGGGAGATCAAAGAGAAGAAAGAAATCACTAAGAGCTAAGAAAGAATCGGGAAGAGCGTCGACGATTTCACGCTCGAAGACTTATCCGATTAATCGATATCTGATTAAAAAGCACATTGAACCGTGAGGAGGAGGGATTGAATCCGTGGTACGATATGCAACTTGCCAAAACCAGCGTGCTCAATCGGCCGGTTTGATGCGCTTAATCTGTTCTCACCGAATGCCAAGGAGTTAATGCAGCGAAAATCGCGATTAACCTCGCACGATTATCCGTCACCCTTCTAAATTTCCATATCATCCCCCTCGTCTTCTGCCTTGTCTCTTCGATAAGACGAGAGATAATCCTCAACTTTAACAAACGATAATTATACGATTATTCTTTCCCAGTATTATTATTCTCCACGTATTTCTGGCAGAGATTTCTGGAGAGCGAAGAAAATGATACAATTCGAGGGAGATAAATTATACGACTTAATTGGTGGATGTAGGTATTGCGTAGCAGCAAACAGGTACAAAATGATCCCTGTTTAATGAACGGCCAACATTTCGATTTCCAGTCCTCCTTTCTATCCGATCCATCTATTACCCTCCCGATTTCGTTATTCCAGTCTCGTGGATGCCGATACTATTTCCTTCCTCGAAAACGAATCGTGAGAAATGGGCGACTTTTTTTTCATCCCCTTAGTTCTTCTCTCTTTCTTCCAACCCAGTCGAATTCGAGAGAAAGAATAAAGAGATAATAACGGAATGGAACACGATTCTCGTTGAGGGACAACCAACTTCGCTTCGAGAGTTTATTAAAATTACCACGGATCCAAAATCGTGATGAAAACAATAAAAAGCGACTGTTGTTACCATCTCGAAGCTTTGAATCTCGTTAACGCGTGAAAAAAGAAAAAAAAAAAAGGAAAAAGGCGTCCGCTCCTCCTATCCAGCCTGTTCCAATTCTTTTGAAAATCGGGCTTGGATGCACGCCGTGCCATTCGGTCCTTTGAAAAGCCAAGCCAGTGTGCGGTTTCGGAAAGAAGGCCATAAAGTAAACGCGCAGAGAAACGCGAGGATGATACCGATCGGTCGATGCAAAAGGCAAAGTGCAAAGGCTAGGCTGAAAATGTGGGACGATCCTTCTTTACGCGAGCTGTTTATTATCGGATTTTCTTCGATTATATTTACCTCGTGTGTGTGTGTATACACACCCTTTTTCTCTCGTGATTTACACGAATTTTTTGAATTTCTGAAATTATCCAACTTTTTGCGATTTCTCCTAGATTGCCGAGTAACAAGTCCCTGGTGTCGTCAATTCGCAGCGTTGTCAGAGATGGAGATCAATTACGCTGAATCCCTCCGCTGACGAGCTGCTCACCCTCGGGACCATAAGGAGGCGGGCGTCTAATCCTTTCACGTCCATGTGGTCCATGCGGATTCCGCGGAGGAAGCTTTAAATCTTGTAAAACGTGAGAAACGGCCTCTTTACTCGTTACCCAACCAACGTCCCATAAGAAAATTTTCTCTCGCCGCGTAAAAGAACTCGAATCCGATCTCGGGACGTCATTTCTTTTCGAAGATGAATAAAAGGTTTTAAACATAGATCTATATTTTCTCCTTTTTCTAAAGCGTAATCAAAGATCTCGAGATTCGAAGACGTATCTCGATCATAAGTAGTTTCTCTGGAAAGAAACGGAAGTTCCGGTGTTAGTTGATCGGACAGGCGGATTGGCGGAGGAAACTAGTTTCGAAGGTTTTAAGGGAGTTTCAATGGCCCAGTGGATTTTGTACACAGGCCACGTCGTAACGATTGTTTTCGCCGTAAACGCGAAATAATAAGATTTAAGGGAATCGACTTGCTCAAACTCATCATTACCTCTCTATAACCTCTCCAAGCTTCCTGTATATTGTCTCCTTTCTTGTAAAAATTACCTCGTAAATGCCAACTTCATCTTATGTGCGTTGCATAATCAAGTGAATCGAAGGAGATTAGATGTTTCATCAATAGTTCCCCTTTGTTATATAAATTATATAAATTTCAATTTCATCTTCCACAGCAAAGAATCGAAGAAAATTAGGAAGATGAATTACACGTTTCATTAATGATTCTTTATAACGTCCATGTTTCCTGTACATTATTGTCTCCTTTCTTATAAAAATTATCTCGTAATAGGTTGCAATCAAGTGCAAAGAATTGAATGATACGTACGTTTCATTAATAATTCTTTTTTGTTATAAAAATTTCTTCATAAATGTCAATTTCATCTTCTATATTGCATAAACAAGTGCAAAGAATCGAAGGAAATTAGGAAGATGAGTTACACGTTTCATTAATGATTCTTTATAACGTTCATGTTTCCTGTACATTATTGTCTCCTTTCTTATAAAAATTATCTCGTAAATGCCAACTTTATTTTATATGGATTGCAAAATCAAGTGCAAAGAATTGAACGATATACGTTTCATTAATAGTTCTTCTTTGTTATAAAAATTTCCTCATAAATGTCAATTTCATCTTCTATATTAAAAATAGAAGGAAAAGAAGTTTCCCCTATATTATTGTCTCTTTTCTTATAAAAATTATCTCATAAACTTCGTCTTATATGTGCGAAGGAAATTAGATATTTCATTAATAATAGTTCTCCTTTGTTATAAAAATTATCTAAATGTCACCTTCATCTTCTGTGCGCGTTGCAAATCAAGTGCAAATCGAAGAAAATCAGATATTTCATCAATAGTTCTCCTTTGTTATAAAAATTGCCTCGTCAAGTTCATCTTCTACGTTGTATAATCAAGTACAAAGGAAATCGAAGGAAATTAGAAAGACGGGTAATAGGTTTCAGTCATAAGAGAAACTATTCCAGTATTTCGATACAGCTTGGTTAATTCAATCCTCTTTCGCACTTGTATCGTCTTTCTACTACTGAATTTCGACGGATCGAATCGCGTTTGGCGTTTCGCCCGGAACTCGAGAGTTAAATTCCAATAAACGGGCTTGTTCGTATTAACGCGTTGCAACTGGCGAGAAATCCATTTATTCTTCTTGAATCACTTTTCGCTTCCCTCGAATGTTCGACCAAATATGTCTTCCAATAGTCTTCCAATTTTCATAATCATTTTTTCTATCGGCACTTTCGATCTTGTAAACTCGTTCAATTTTAAATAATATCATTCGCGTATATGGATTATAACAGATCTATCGAGCGGAGAGTGGAATGATTTTTTTAGGATGCATGTGTACATATATATAGAAAAACCGTAAGAAATAGTAGCAAAGTATTATCTTTAATGGATATTTATAGCACGTTTCGCATGATACGCGGTTAAGGTAACGAAGTGTGATACGGTGAGTTTAGTTTTAGCACCTCGTGAAGTTTATTAAGCGCTGTTAGCAATAAATTTGTGAAAGTAAGTAGCGTAGCCTGGAAAGCCCTCGAATATATCGCTGATGGAATATTTATAGAGAGGAAAGCATCTGCGCGATAAAATGCAGTTATGAAATTGTCTACGAGAAACTTCGAGTATATATCGTCTGATTATTTGTCGATAAAATTCCAACATTATATATATATATATATATATATATATATATATATATATATATATATATATTTTGGTAGCTTAAACGACAGTTAAACTCGTAAAATTAGATTCAAAACGTAGCAAACATTTTTTAATTAGATGAAAGATAAAAGTTGAAATTTTCACTCGAAGATTTTTTTTTTTTTTCTATTCAGACCTCATGAATTTCTCTATTTCGTTATTGACCGATATTTCTCCACCCTTCGTTCCCATGAAAAGAATTACCCTTCCCTTTTCCACCTATCTTAATCAATTTCTTAAATTTCCTCTTCCACGCCACATACCACCCTTTCTCCACCTTCCATTATCGACGACCCCGAGCTTTACCGGGGCCTCCATCATCCCGGTACGTGTATGCTCGCGACACGAGAAAATTCGTTCGAGCCACGCTATCGATTTTATTTTTCCTCTGTGTGTTTCATATTTCCTGACATGGCGTCGAACGTTAACGAGATTCCGCGTGTATCCCCTTTTAACGTCACTTGGCCGTTGCGCCAAGCAAATGGCGATTCTCCATATTCATACGATCGTTACAGGGGAAACCTCTTTTCCCGTCCCGAAACGGAAAGAAAAAGAAAAAAGAGAAAGAAAGAAAGAAAATTTGTCCCGATGCTACTTTGAAAAAGTATCGGTGTAATTCGACGCGTTGCTCTATCCATTATCGTTATATTACGTATACACGAGGATCGAGCGACCTCCTGTTTTCTCCTTCCATCTCCTCCAGCCACGGAATTTCGGCACGATGTTCAGAAACAAAGCAATATCCAACATCGAGAGGTCGGCGAACTCGTCGTCGAATTCCAATAATGATCTTCGGTTTCGCAATGAAATATCGTTGCTAGTTACACACAGGCACGCGCACACGAGCGTGTGCAACCGTTTACCGCGGTGACGACGGTTTCGAGAAATAGGTGGCGAGGCTCGGGATACGGTTTCCGGGATAAAGTGGCGGCTTAATGGATTCGGTAACGCGACCGATGCTGGTTTTCGGGATGTAAATGGGATTTTCTTTGATGGACGCGCTTCTCCCCGCGTGACGAACGGTGATTCCTTGCATTTCATATCGAAAAAAACGCGCGCCTATTTCTCTCGATATATAAGAATATTTAATGGAAACCGTGGCAAAGAAGAAGACGAACGTCATTCGATAGATTAGAAAATTAGGAAATTATATATGGATAGTCTTTTGCGAATAAATCTTCCTTACGATTAATTGCAATAAACTGACCCTTCGTTCCCCTCGTTCTATCCCAAAATTCCGATGGAGGAGAATTCAGTGGCGCAGAGAACGCGACTCGAACGAGGAATAAAACCGATAACATAACCGTGGTAGTTATATAGAGTTTCCTCGGTGAAATAACGCAGGGATCACGTGGTGTTTACACGAATTCGTCCCGCGGCGAAATTCCTCCTACCCCCTCCCCGCTTTTATATTTTTAACCGCGCCCTATCGTGACTTCTAAATGCAAAATCCCGCAACGTTCTATCAAACATTCCTCGCACGTTCCGCGCGTCCCGCCTCGAATTCCCCATTCGATCCTTGCGCTAAGCAAGAAGGCCCGCGGATACACGTTTTTGACTTATCTCAAACCTCGTCGCCGACTACGTTTCGAATTGTCGCGAGGACCGCGTGACATTAATAATTAATGCGGAGGGGGAGGACAGCGATTGGCTCGTAGAGATTGGAAGAGAGAAAGAGAGAGAGAGAGGGGTATAGATATGGTTTAACGAGGATATAAAAAGAAAGAATGGAAAGGGTGGATTCACGTCATCTATTTTGCAAGTTCGAATGCAAGGTGGGATACACGAGGAGATCGTTTTACAGCGTGTTTTTCGTGTACGTGTATGCAGGTTGGAAAAGATCCAAGAGTTCTTTCTGGAATGTTTCCAGCATTTTCTCCAACGTTTTAATTCATTTGTCAATTACACGCACCGCCTTACGGGAATAAACCCTCTTAACGACACTGCGTATTTTCCTCCCTCCTACTTTTTTCAACTGAATTTTCCTCGTAATACTTTACGCCCCGTGGCTCGGGGAGAGGTTTCAGTATCGGTAGGAGCAGTTGGATGGAAGAGATGTAATTACGGAATTGAATTTTAAATTTTCCGAATAATAATATCATATAACGTGGATTCTTGATAAATAATGCTTCCTTGGAGAAATAATGCGAGGAACGCGTAACAACGGCTTTCTAACCTGATGTATATGTACACTTTCGAGCAAAACCACCGAGAATATAATCCGAATAGATATTTGAAAACCATAGGGTTGAAAATATTATATAGTTGCATAAGTCTGTCACGTAACGATTTACAATTTTCCCGTATTTTCCCTCGACGAAGGAGGAAAGGAAGGAGAAACGAAACTACGACGTTGGATGTAATATACGAACGCACCGCGAGGGAATAACGAAAACTGGCCATCCTCGTGGCCGTATACAAATTTCCGAGAAAAGGGTCGAAATCGTTTTATTTCGAACAACGGAACCCCTCCCCCTTTCGCCTATCACCAATCGTGAGGATCGAAATGAGATCGAAGGGGAATTGGAACGATTCACGCAGCAGTCACAAAAAAAAAAAGAAAAGGCAGAAGGAAAGAAAAAAAAAGGAAAAACTATCCTTTGCATTTCTAGCCGCGATTCGATTTAAGCATCGGACAAACGGCTCGATACCCCCTCGCGCGGGCTTGTCCAAGAAGATTGGATCGTATTGAAAGCGGGGATCTTGGAATTGGAAGGCCCTTCCATCCCTTCCACGCGTGATGAAGAAGTGTCTGGAGGGTGTATAAAACGGTGTACCGAATCACTTACCTGGTATTGGATTGCCGTGCGACCCTCTCCGCTCATTCCGCCCGGCCGAACGCGATCGACGGAGACGAAGCCGCCGGATAAATTATTGACCTCGACCTGCCTCCATCTCCCCGCCTTTTCGCGGCTTGAATACCGAATGCGCGCACGTATTCCGATCCAGAGAGGAGCGGGATCAGAGGGATGAAACAGAGAAACTCGTCACTCACCGTTAAATACACTTTTTCCCCACCGTTCCCATTCGAAATGGGAATGGTTGTAAATCCAACGTGCTTGTATTATGCATTCAGAGGGGACATTGATGAACGACAGTCTCTTGTTTCCCTGACTTTTCCCCGCTCGACTTTTCCGAATCGCATCGCGTCGAAAAGTTTCGAATGATCAATAGTCGAAAAATGCAACGCGGGCGATGCAACCCATCCGCCGTTCACACCCTTCCAACGCCGTTTTCCATCTCCTCTGCCCTTTCAATCGAGACTCTAGCGAATCGGTTGTATACGCCGTTTATATATATAAAACGTATCTTCTCTCTGTCTTCTTTCTTTTTTTTTTTTTTTTTGTTATTTCGTCAGATCCTTTTCTCCGTTATTGAAACGCGCAAGTTTTCAATAGCATTATTGGCGACCGATTGTCTTCTCTGCAACGAAACTCTTGTCATCTATCAATCCGACTTTATCTTTCGATCGAGTGATTTAACATCGGCATTTTATTCGAGGTGTACTGTTGGAAAATCATTTATCATTCTCTCGCTTTACTTTTCGTCTCTTCCTAAATTTTCTATCCATCTCTTTTCTCGAGATCATCGGTTCGAGATCGAAAGATTTAAATTTCGAAGAAAATTTTCCAAGATAGAAAAATTCGTTTCGATTATCGAGGATAATCTATGATTAAAAATACGTATAGTAACTTACATCATTCGTGAAATGTAATATAATTGCGTGATAATTTAATTTTTATGAGATGTTCATTCAATCGATCGATTCATAATTGAATTATTGCCTTGGTCCGTGTGATCAAAAGAATATTCGACGATGGAAAAAAAAATTGAGAGCGCCCGATGAATTCGTGCCGATAAAATTTTAGAAATTACGTTTTTGCTCGAACTTTGTTTCCGAGTAGGGGATTACAAAAGCAAGTAAGAAGATTTATCGTAAAATTAAGAGTTTGCGAAGGGTCTTTATATCGGGTCGTTTAACGATGAAGAGACTAACAGGGAAGAAAAATAAGAAAAGAAAATGAATGTGGGATGTTCATTCACGAATCGAGAGAACCAGGTTGGAAAGAAAATTAAATCGTCGACGGAATCACCGATAATAATTTCCATCTTTCTGATTCGATTCTTCGGATCATAAGTCGATCCGTGAAAGAGGTTGATGAAGCCGTAGAAATTCAACCGGAGCAATGCTCCCTGCATTTCGCAATTTAACTTGATCACAGACTGAACATTTGTATTTTTTCTTTCTTGCGGGATCCTTCGATCAAATCGAATTTTATTTACCTTCTTCGAATGCTAATCAACGAAACAATACGATATTCCGTTGATTCGTACGATGATCACGTGATACGGAAATCAATATTTTCGACGAGCTTGATATTTCAACTGTCTATTCGAATGAACAAATGGAATCACAGTCAGACGATTTTTAATATAACCAGATGACATTTAGTCGTATGGATTATTGTGGATGATGTCGAGGGAATTTTATCGGGAAACGTAAAGCCTTTTCTCTTGAATTTAATATCGGGAACCAGAATTTTTGTTGCTCGTTTTCGCCGACGTTCAGGTAAAAAAGTAGACGGAAATATGGGAAAAATGTCAATTACATTGACGGTTTTTGGTCGAAAAGTTCGCGAACTCTGTGTCTCTGGCTAGCACGAGTCACGCTTGCTTCCCTCCTTCGCGTATTCTGTTGCACCGAAACGGAACGAAATCAAAGAAATAACGAGGTTAATAAGGGAGCGTAATA
This sequence comes from Apis mellifera, assembly GCF_003254395.2. NCBI lineage: Eukaryota > Metazoa > Arthropoda > Insecta > Hymenoptera > Apidae > Apis > Apis mellifera. Next base: position 10,521,701 of record NC_037649.1, read on the forward strand.
TCGAAAGGATGGTAAGGTTATTCGTGCTAGGCACGATCCTCATTCAGATACTTCGAAGGATGATACTACTATGGAATTGTTCATAGAAATTGCATCGTATCGGTGAATATGAAAATCCATATTATCTGTCGGCAACTTTTCTGCACGGAATCTCGAGGAAATAATAAATCCATTTCACCGTATTCTATACGGAGGTAAAATTAAATATAATAATAGTAAGTGAATTTTCAATTTTAATAATGATTCAATAAATAATAATTTTCGAATGCTAGAAGTTTTGTTCGGAATTATCGGAATTGAATGGCGGGTGATAAATCATTTTAGAGTTGCCTCTATGGATTGTGGAATTATTGGACAATGACTTATCACGTTTCACTTACCAAATATAGGATTCCCACGATGCGTTGCTAAACCACCAAGCGTGAGTACGTGCGAGTGATCCGCCGTCACGACGAGAAGCGTCTCTGACAAGTCCACTTCCTTCATCACCGCCCTCACAGCTTCCTCCAAAGCCAATGTTTCGTCCAACGCTCGATAAGCATTGTTATAGTGATGCGCGTGATCGATTCTGCCACCTGGAGATAGACAAATGGACCTTTCCCGTTTAATCACACGTCTGACAGAGAGAAATTAGTACAGAGATCGTAATGTAATAAACAAATTGACAGATGTAAACGAGAAATTTTATTTTATGTACTATCGATAGAAGAAAGATATGCATGGAATAATTCGAAAATGATTATGAATAAAATTTTGCGAAGATGAAAATTGTTGATTCTTTTCGCCACGAAACTGATCACCGATATGAACTTCGTAACTCGTAAATAGTATTTAAAGCGTAAATTTTGATTGAAAAAGATTCTCGAAATTAAAGAAACACTCGACCATATGATATAAAACAGCTTTTCACCGAACTACCTAACCAACAAGTTTTATTCAGTTGAGAATCAACTTTAGATGCACTTTGAAAAACTCTCGACGCGAGTAACTTTAAAACCAATATTGTCACTTCGTAGGAAGCTATCCTATAATCGTATTAACGACTTTAATATTTTTTAAGTATACTTTTGAATAAACTTTTAACTTTCTAAAAGCATCTAGATGTTATAAATAGAAAGATAAATATATATTCCTAATATTAAATACTTTGATATATACTAAAGAATATTAAAGACATCGTAAAAAGTAAATTTTAATCCAAACGAGAATTATGTCATTTTTCACACATCGAAATGTGTTTGTAATTTATATAAATGTAATTTTATTTCTCTTGTTGTATTTAATAAAAATTATAAATATCTTAAGTACTATATGAAGTTATAAAATGAAAACATATCTTATCTAATCTATTATGAATACGTATTCCTTTATTTCTTGAAATATCACATTTTGAAATATGTGAAAAATGTTCAAGTTTTAATGATTCATAATGATTCGAATTTTAAATGATAGCGAGTTGAGAAAAATCACTTTAAAAATTTTCCACATCGTTGGATTATTATGAAATTCACGTTTAATAATTCTAGAAAATTCACTTGCTTTCTTTTATTCACTTTGTCACCACTTTACAATGAAAACCGAGAAAAGAAACGAAAACGACGATGAAATTACAGAGGCAGGAAACGAGCATCATCAGCATTACCGTCGAATTCGCGTTTGGTAAAACACCATGGCCATTGTAGTTAACGCTAATTATTCAGAACAATTCACAAGAATTCCAGATTCAATTATCGAACTAGCAAACGACACGACGCTGACTCTGGAATAGATTACTAAAAGTTCAACTTGAAGTTGAACGCGTCACTTAGAAACGATCCAAAATGGCCGAATCGATATTCGATATACGTGGTGGCGCTACAGTGAATAGTGAAGGTGAGCATATATGCAAGATGGCGGAAATTGGATCGAAAGCGTGGAATCGAATCAGTTGCAGGACGAATCGAAGCAATTGGGGATAAAACGGGACAGGAATTCGACCTTAGAGTATCACGCTAAAAGGTTTAGTAGTATTCGGTATCACTTGGCTCAGCCAGACGGCGCCGTGGCTAACTGCAATGATCCGGTTTTACGGTCGAACATTAATTCTGTCTCGATCACATTACGTGGAAGTTGTGAATGAACGCGTTGTTTGTGCAATATAAATGTGCGATATAATATATTGTAAATATATACTGTGTTTTGAACGATGAAGAATGTTCACGATATGAAAAAGATTGAACGAAATAAAGAAGATCGTGTGAATGCTGCAAGCGAAGAAAATTAATACATCGATGACGTATTTCGTAGCAGGTGCATTGAGGTAAGTTTATTTTTTCGATTAAAAACTATTGAAATAATCGATGAAATTACATTCGAAAGAGAATTTTTATGCATATATTTGATAATTGTCTGTGAATTTTTCTTGTGATGTTAATACTTGATGTTTAAAGATTTTGATTTATATAGTCTACGTATAACACCTATTATACATATAAATCGATGATGCATATCTTATCTCATATTCTACGAACATTTATGATTTAGATATAATTATTTCGGAAACTATTGCGTCAAATTTAGCCTTATTTCGGTGTGACATTATTACAGTTGCACATTACTATCGAAATTGTATCAAATTTACCAATCCATGCGTTATAATAGAATCATAGAATTTCAATATGAGTATTCACACTACATCGTGTCTCTGCGTAGTATGCATCATGTGATTCAGCCTTTCTCTACGTTAGTGGAAATAATTGCAGCATCGGAGTTAATTACTAATATATGTGTTAATTACTAATATATCATTCGATACAGTATTCAATATTAATATAATCTATTCATATAATTTTTACATCGAATAATTTTATTTAAAATAATACGAAAAATAATAAAAGATATATTTATATTGAAATGTATTTTAATTAGAGAACATATTCATCTCTTAGTTGGGTAATTTTCACTAATTTCTTCAATTAACAATATTATATAACTGTACGTTGAAAGAATATCGTTTCGTATCAATGAATAATTATATAACTACATCGATTGTTATCCGTGAAATATTTTTGCTTATTGTGTTTATTGCAGCAAACGTTGTTCCAATAAATCACCAGTTGCAATAAAACACGAACAACTACGTCTACCGAATAACCCCACCGAGTAAAACGATATTTCTACCTGGATATTTCCACAAATATTTAATCGTTGATCTCACCGCTTCAATGTTTCGTATTATTTTAAACGTATTCTCCGTAATCCAAAATTGCAAAATACAAAGAATGAATCGTCTTAAAAGTGAAAATGTTTCGTAAAAAAAAGATATACTTTTTTCTTTTTTTTTTCTAATATATTTCATAAAATTATACATTACTTCTATTTTCGTCTAAGACATAAAATATTATCTAACGATATATATTCATATATGTATATGTATGCGCGTACAACGAATATGCATGTTAAGACACGATGAATTGGTAATTCATATAACAAATATTATTATTATTGAACATTTCTACAGAATGTTTTACGGAAACGCTTTACGGTATTATCGATTTGAATAAAAAAAAAAAAAAATTAATGGACCGGAAAAATTTGATTTTGAAAATATTACGTTAACGATTCTTTTGGGATTGAAACTTATATTGTAATATAATATCCAAGTGCCAACAAAAATTATTTCGAGAGATTAAAACGCGAAAAAATTTTTATTTTTCATTTCCACAGCATTCCACTGCGAATTTAATTTCATCGATTATACGTGCACAGCCCGTGATGAAAAGTTTTAATACGCTCATAATGAAATTAAATGATAGTAGTGCGCATTTTGTAGCAAATGAAATTCGTTGTTTGTAATAATCGGAAAAATGAAAATTTAAGGCGCAACAAGGATAAATTCGAAATAATATCGCATTATTTTTCATTTATTTGATTTCAAGCAATTTACAGAAACATGTATGAATTTTCTCGTTTTTGTTTTCATAAATACGTTGGATAACAGAATTTTTTTCGCTGTATAAAAAGTATTATTGCGCTTTTGTTTAGAAATAGAGATTCGGTACTTTTAATTGGTTTTCGCTGGTATTTGAAACACGACAGCAACGACGTGAAATTCTACTGTTGGTCACCAATACTGTTATTGAATAGAACAAAGCTATTCGAAAAAGTTATTTTCCCGAAATCTTACCGAATACTTTTTATTCGATATTTTATTACCAATTAAATTATATATACGTATATACATTATGAAAATCCTTCGAAGTAGATTAATATTTTTCACGAGAAAATTTGTATCAAAAAATTTCAAAATCCTATTGGATTAAAATTATATTATACATAAAAATTCGCGAATAGAGAATAAAATAGAATATTGAATTAATCTTTTGTTTCAAATAGATACGATTATCACTGACTGATAAATTCAAAATAGCATTATTTGCAATTAGTCAGAGAATAAAGAAACGACCCAATTTGCATTTGAATTAAATTCCAGTATTTAAGAACCCTATAGAATTAAGATCTCTAGAAGAGATTCGCAGAATGCTCCGTAATGAACGTGCTTATTCGAACTTAATGTCGCTGCTCCTTCCTTCCTGTCCGAATTTCAGAATTTTTATCTGAGCAATCTGAATGACCGATAAGTCATTTTAATACATCGATTTATATCGACGATCGTATCTATTCGATCCTCGTCGATCTGAATATTTTATTTTTTGAAAAAAAAAATATATATAATATAATTATTCCACGCGTTTCAAAAAATAAGATAATTAAAAAAGATGATCTTCTAGAATCTTTTCCGATCTAATTAAAATCGAAAAAAAATATGCAGATGCAAATGATCGTTCTTTTTAATCGTTTCCCCTTAATTTCCATACTTGTGATTTTTCATCCACGGAATAATTTCCTCTCGACTTTTTTAAATATATCGACGAAAATAGACTCTTAACACGACAGAAATAACGGGATAAACGGAATTAATTCTAAATTAGATTTTTCTTTCTTTCTTTCTTTTCTTCTTCTTCTTCTTCTTCTTCTTCTTCTTCTTCTTCTTCTTCTTTTTTATACAAATTGACCACTCGCTTGAATATCGGTCGTTCAAGCTGGCACAGTTTTCCCAGGGATGCTTATTTTTATCCAACATAAAATTAGACAAATTCTCAAACGAGAAAAAACTAAATTTCTCCCCTTTTCCCGTTTATACGGATTGTTCAGAATTTCCATGTGGACTCCGCCGTAATCGCGAAATAAAAGTTGGCTCTAGAAGCTCGATGGCTGCAATTTGGGCAAAAAAATAAAAAGAGAGGGTGGAAAAAAGTGGTAAAAATCTGATAAAATAGTTTTGACTAATAACAAAAGTGTTTCATCAATTATCTACCGGTGAATCAAATAATACGGAATTATATTTTATGTCTCGTGTTTAATTTATAATTATTGTTTAACGAATAAATTGTTGTCGAAAATGTTGTGTCATCGTAACGTGAAATATCCATATTTGCTCAGTTATTTACAAATATAAATTTGCAGAATTATTCTTATCATAGTATGAAAGCTCAGGAAGAATGACTTTAACGAATAACTGGAATTTCAAAATACAATAAAGTCAATCATGCGAATCATTTTTATTTGATAAACAACCATGATTTCTTTGATTTGATAATTATTATAAAACTTGGAGAAATTTCATAAATTAAGTATTATAAAAATCAAAATATTTTTACATATATTTTTGTAAATAATTGAAATACTTTTATGAACAAGTAGAATTTTTGTATAGAATTTTGCCAATATTTATACATTTTTGTATTTGTTATTATTTCCGAACCACTGTCTAATTCCATAATGTCGTGCCAAAACTCGTGCACAACTGGTAGCAACAGTTGTCACGATAGGAAACTTTGGATCCAGATTTCGGTATCTGCTACAAGGCAACCGATGTTGAATTCCAGGAACGGAAGCAATTCTCGAACGAAGTTTGAAGGATGGAACACTATCATCGTGCACGATAGTGCAATTTCACGATGAATCGCGATAAATCCGATGTTATCTGATAATTTTAATCCCGCGTTTAATTTACATTTCCAAATACAATTGAATCGTTTTTTTTTTTTTTTTTCATACCAGATGAGTGAATCATATTTAAGATCAAGAATTATTATCAAGTAATTTAATTGTCACGATACGAGTAAAGAAACAATGAAACTCGTTGCGACGATTTTTTAAATTTCAACAACTTATTATTTCAAGATTACTCCTTTTACAATATTCATATATTTCTTTCTTTCGAATATAGTTTTCCCTGGAAATTCCACTCCGCTCGCAAATTTTCTTCCCAATTTTTTTCTTTCTTTCCTTCCCTTATCTACATTTCCCCGCTTTCGGAAGGAAATTATAATTTTATTTTAATGTAGAACCGGTGAGAACTGGTAAAGAGGCAATTATTATTCCATCTGCGAACGACGAAAATACACGGGGAAAGAGTCCACGGTCACGAAAATGGCTGGCTCAGCGGTCTCTTCGGGACTCTTCGGGTGGGGCGAGGGGGAAAGGAAGGGGAGGGAAGAAAAAAGTGTATCTTCGTACAAGCCGAGGAAACGTTTTTCCCAACTACGAAAGAACGTGAGATGTACATACCGGTTAGCAGGGGCGGAAAGCTATAAACTCGATAAAGTATAGAACGCTGACTCAATCTTCTCGTGCAGGGAACTCGCGTTTCCCTATTCTCAAAAGGAATACTCTCCTTCTCTCTGTCTCTCTCTCTTAAGAGAGAGAGAGAGTATTAGCTCAATCGTATTTCGCCATCGAATTTCAATTATTGAATTCTAACGAGACGAGTACGATAATTCGAATTCTTCGAGTTTTTAGTAATTTTGCGCAACGTTTTAATTCCATTGGAGACAAAACGAAGTGCGTAATATATTTTCCTTTAATCGTAGAAAAGAAAAAAAACGAACTATCCGAAAAAAGTATGGTGAACGAGATTCGTAATGGGAAGGAATTATATCGTGCCATTACGCTTTCGTCCTTTTCAATTCATCGTCCTCCGAACTCAAAGTTCGGAAATGAAGGGAACAATTTCTTTTTCTTTGTCCTATAAACGCATGGCTCCACAAAGGAACTATCCGGTGAAACATTGGAATAATACATCCTCGGTGAAGTTCGAGGTCCCTTTTGTTCGTACCTACGTACCTTCCACGAAAAGGAAATATCCTTCGGGATTTTTGGCCAGTATACGAAGCGCCTTTATCGTCATTTCGGCCAGTGACGGGTCACCGCTTCCGTTCGTGTTTCGATCAACGTCGAAGTCCATATGGGAATAGGAGAACAACCCTGGAATGATTGAACAATATGTAATCACCGATTTCCTATTCCGCTACAATTTTTCTCCCCCATTCGTCCCCCTTTGTGAACCAATTTGGAAATTTAACACAATTTCTTTTTTCGCGAACCTTAATTTTCCCAAGAATAATATTTATCTTAATAGTTTTAACCGAGCGAGTGCAAGTGAAATGTTTTCTTTTTCTTTTTTCCATTTTTATTTCTCGATAAAAACGCGAAACGCAATTATTAATTGCCGGCCAATAATTTTGCCTTATTAGATACAATCTTGGGAGGGAATCAACAGTTCTGAATCAATAGGCCAAGTGTAATCTCATATTCAAACGTTACGCCGTTCATAATTAGGGCGGACTAACTAACAGCTAACTACATCCAAGCATTAATCGCGCAAGATCGATAATCATCGTCCAAAGATACAATAGTCTTAATTATTCCTGAAACAATCTATATTGTTTGTTTTTTTTTTTTTTCGTATTTCAATTCGTAATTGAATCGTAAAAAAAACTTTCATCGTATACAAACTTTCTTTCCATGAACGATGTGAGATGAATAATATGAAATATTGGAGGAAAGAAAATTTAATTGAATCGTATTTTTCTTTTTTTTCTTTTTTAACGAACCGTTTCAACGTAACGATGTAACGAAAACTATCACTTTTCAATGTTGAGAATAAAACGATTTTTCGATTCGATAAATCGCTTTCCCCCCTCCTATAGGAAATGTAGAAAACGTAGAAACATATTTTCATTCGTTTTACCCAACAGATGGTTCACTTTCCGTGGATCGACGCTCTCGAACTGCTCCTTGTTAGCCACGTATTTCGCGGCCACGTTCCGCAACCGATGGTTCCTCGACCATTCTTCGATCAGGTTCCTCCCGTCCAATCGTCTCCCTTCCTTATCCGGCTCCTCCGGATCCTGGGTCACTTTCGACACGAAATGTCGTCTACCTCCGCCGAGTATCACCTACGATCGATCATGATTCATTAGAGCATATATTTTATCCCAAATATTGTTTCTCATTTCTTTAACTTTTTTTTTTTTTTGTAATTAACGTAAATTGCAATATTATTTATTTAAATCAATATAAAGTTTTCAATGTATAATTAATGCGATGATTGCTAGCAATCATTCTTTCAAAAATAAACGTATCTCGTAACTTATCTTATTCTTTAAAACGCTTTTTTATTTCGATATGTTTACTATTTCCATTGCTTCCTTTTGAAAGAAGATTCATATCTTTCACACTTTAAACATTGTGACCACTTACCTCGTTCTTTTTTAATAATATCTTTGCAAATCGATTGAATTATAAAATAAAAAATAACTTCAATTAATATTTTGTTTTCTTTATTTGTTAATAGTTGTTTATGGAAACAAAATCTGTTAATAATCATCGTGATGTAATTATAATGTATTAAATATTCACGTATTAACGTATGAATGTTTGAACACGTTTCACCTATATACAAAAATCAGCCAACTAATCGTCGTGATCGCTCGGGTTATAACCCGCATCGGATTTCCTTTTCAATAATCGGATTTAAATTTAAATTTAACGAGATTAACATCGGTCGAAAACTTTGATCCACGATTTTCATTTTCGAGCTTTTTATTTTCGTACGTTCCGTATCTTTGGACGAGCGTGTTTGTGTTCCATCAGAGAAACGTGATCCCAAAAGCAATTTTGTAGAATTTCAAAGTCAACCGAAAAGGAATAGTCTTCTCGTTCATCCGTAAAATTTTCCATTTCGGTGATTACAACTCTTTTTTTTTTCCCTCCCCTCCCTCCTTTCTTCTTTTATTTTTTATTTTTGTTTCACGGATAGCTTGGAACAGAAAGTCACATATAAAAAGGATTACGAGCACGCGACCTACATTGCACGCTTTTTATATTTTAATATCGCCAATGAAAGACACGTAGAATATGTTATGCGATATTTTTTTTTTTTTTTTCTTTTTTTCGGAACATCATATTGTTTTGGATTGAATAGTTGGTCATATTATTCGTCGATATTAAAAATGAATTTAATCGAATTAGAGGTATTTCTCGTTCGTTGTCGAAATATTCTCATCTTTTAGCCGATCGAACCGAGATGTTTTCTTATTTCCACGTATTTTTCGTTAAGAATTATAGCTCATAATTTACCGTGCTTTCCCAATTCTTTACGATTCATTCTTTTTTAAAATAAATTAAAATATATTTCGACCAAGGTATATACGTTAAATTCAAATAAATAATTAACAAGAAATTGTTACGTTTCGTTTTCCGCGAACGATTCGAAATGTTAATTACCCTCGGTATGATTTGGAAAACTAAAAAGGTCGATCGACAATTCTATTTTCCCGGATAAACAATTAAAATTAACGGGGATGTTAATTAACCCGATGGAATATCGAAATTTAACCTTATGTTATGTTATAATATATCGTTTCGATGCTCGTTTAATTAACGCGGGAAATAGATATTGAATTTTCGAAATTTTGACCGCTCGTCACCGAAGATACCGCGCCCGAAATATTTCGCGCGCGAGAAATAAATTTTACTTCCGATTTTCCTAATAATTCGTGGAATTCATTTGGAAAAGTCATCCCCGTGGACTTTTAATTCTCGTTCTGCCGTTCGACCAGAACAAACTCTCTCGAGAGCTCTCTCGACTAAGCAGACTTTAACGAGAACGGAAAGTTTTGCATAGAAGTTCCGTATAAAAGCTCTGATCTCTCGAACCAACTTTTCTTTTTTTTTCTTTTTTTTTTTTTTCAACCATTTACGTCGCCGCAAAAACATGGTCTTCCAGGGATAGGCAGATTCCCAAACCCTTGCTTCCCGTCGATCGAACCGTCGATTCTTCTGTCGCCATCTTCTTCTTCTTCTTCTTCTTCTTTCGATCGAAAGTTCAGACTCGAAACGTTATCACGATTTTAACGAAGTTTCGTGGAGAGGGTCAACTTCATGTACGATTCGATTCCAAGCGAAGATCGTCGATCTTTCGTTTCGAAAGGATTTCGAGGATTCGAAGAAAGATGCGAAAAGGATTTTTAGAAATTGATTTTGCATAGAGTTAAGAAAAGAGTGGAGCCGATCTTATTTAAGATGGTTTCGTTCGATCGATGGATAAAGTTTCGTTCAATTTTCGACTCGGGGAGCAACGTTTCGTGTCTGTGTACAATCTTGGGAAAACGTGATAATGATTGCGTGACGCGCGACGAGGAAAACTAAATTTTCTCAAATTCTCGAGATCCTCCAGTTTACATGGACGCGCGTGAAATCCTCAAAATGGGATTAGAAACTCGATGTGCAGCTTGTGGAAATGCGATTAGAGAGGAGAAGAAGGTAAATTCTTAACGCGATAAAACATAGTCCGAGAACGTAGTATAAAACTACTTGATTCGGGGGCTGACATAATTTGCACACGAATCATATATTCCTCGCAATGAGATTAAACTCGGAGTTGTCGGAAAGATTTCTGAAATCTTGAGCAATTAAATATACCCGTGCGTATCGCTCGTCTAATGAAATTCAACAACACGGAGCATACGTTACTTCGTCGTATTATTTTTAGATTAAAAATCTTTTTATTATCGTTGAGACTATTCCAACGTGATACAAATTATACAAATCATATACGTTACTTGGAATTAAATTCAGATTAAAAATCTTTTTATCATCGTTGAAACTATTTCAACAAATTTCAACATTATACGAGTCATATACGTTACTTGGAATTGTTACTTTGTCATATTATTTTCAAATTCAGATTAAAAATCTATCGTTGAAACTATTTCAACAAATCATACGAGTCGTATACGTTATTTGGAATATTACTTCGTTGTATTATTTTTAAATTCAGATTAAAAATTTTTTATCGTATCGTGAGACTATTCCAACGTCATACAAATTATATGAATCATATACATTATTTGGAATTGTTACTTGGTCATATTATTTTCAAATTCAGATTAAAATCTCTATATTATCGTTGAGACTATTCCAACGTGAATTATATGAGTCGTATACATTATTTGGAATTGTTATATTATTTTTAAATTCAAATTGATGGATTAAAAATCTTTTATTATGGTTGAGACTATTCCAATGTTATACAAATTATACGAGTCGTATACATTATTTGGAATTGTCATATTATTTTCAAATTCAGATTAAAAATTTTTATATTATCATTGAGACTATTCCAACGTGAATTATATGAGTCATATACATTATTTAGAATTGTTTCATATTATTTTCAAATTCAAATCGGCCGATTAAAAATCTTGTTATTACTCACGTTAAGATCTTTCAACGTGATACAAATTATAGGAGTCGAACGTTGCGTATTTCACGATTTACGAAATCTATTTTTCCGGTAGAGAGATGAATTTGAACGCAATTCGACTCGATCGTTCGTTCGATGGGCGATCGATGCAGCGTGTAAAACGTCGCCGATAAATCGCGGAATGGAAGGCTCGGGTTGTTGCTTTTCCCAAATCTCTTTTCTCCTCTCTTTACTCCCGCTTTAATCCTTGGCACTTTTAACCTTTCTTCTCCCTCTGTCGATTATTTTATAATATATTTTATAATAATTTTCGCGCGCCGACAAACGAATATGCGAAATCGAGACGATTCGTACGATTCGAGAGATATATAATAAATTTTAAATCGAATTACTCGACATAATGAATACGACATTCTGTAATATTTCTTCTGTCTATCGATATTTTTATCTACATCATTTCCTTCTTTCGAAAAATGATAAGAGATTACATTACTTAATTTTTCAACGACGATTCAACTCGTAATCTTCGTTATGTAACTTGTTTTCGAAGAAGAAGAGGAGGAAAAATTGTATTAACGAGAAAAAAAAAGTGAAATAATCGTTGAATCGATTGCATCGATAGTTTAAACAAACATACAACGATCCGATAATTTGTATTTTCAATTAGAGAGAAAAGATTCGATCCGATTATATTTTTCTAAACGAAGAGAAGACAGTTTTACCCCGAATCCGAAGGATATATTAAATACCTTATTAAGCGCGCACGTTGAATTATTCATGGCGAGTACATGTTTGGCCAACTTTCAATATCGGACGGTTTACGGTTCGTTGATTATTGAATTACGATTAAATCATAATTTATATCATCAAACTTGCACAGAAATCTGCCCCGCTTTTCCCAACCGAAAATCAAAAATATCATCCCTCTACCTTAATCCATTTTCCATCCTGAAAGAGAAAAAGAAAGAAAAAAGAAGAAGAAACTCGAAGCTTTGGTGTACAAATTGGAAACGATTTCACGTTCCATTCACTCCCTCCTCGCCCCCCGTATCGAAAGCTTAAAGGGAAAGAGAGCACGATCGTTAGAAATTTCCGGGGAAACGTTCTCTTCGGAAAAACCTTCCCCCTCGATCCCTTCCTTTCGCGACTCTTGCGAGAGGAAATCTTTGCACGTATCCACGAACGGCGATAAAAGGGAAAAGGGGGGGAGGGGGGCCGATGGATTAACGGATGGATAAGAAAAGTTTTCGAGGGCTCGGGACGAATATATATCGTAATCCCCGTACGTTGATGTTACGGCCTGGCTCATCCTCGAGCAGCTGGCGCGCGATGTCCTTGCACGATGTTCGTGCAGCAGGTGGCACTTTGCCGTCGTCCTCCCAGTAACGGCTGGCCGCGTGGGCGTAAAGGGCCGCCGGTGTCGCGTGCGTCACCCTCGTCGTCGTGACCAATCCTGTCGATTTGCCTGGAAAAAGAAAGGATTCGTTGAGGAAAAATTCTTTTAAAAATTCTTTCTTCCCGTATAATAATAATAATAATCTTGGGGAGTAATCGGATCGCACGAGGGGAGGGGAGGGATCGTCCGACGAATTGAACGAGCATCCCGCTTCCTCGCCATTAAGCCCTAATACGCGTTTCATCATCGTATAATTACCGTTCCCTTCGTGGAACGACACGCTCGTTCTGTATAATTAAAAATGAATTTAAAATGAAATATATAAAAGGAAAAATCGTTAAGATCCTGTAATGTAAAAAGTGTAATGCGATTCTTTGCTCGTTTCTTCCTCGTCGAAACAAAAATAATAATCGATACGGGAAGAAAGAGACGGATTGGATAAAAACGTTCGGATCGACAAGTTTTTAATTTCCAGCGGGGGGATACGATTTTCGAAAAGGAATTGCAGCAACTTTGGTGAACCATATCCGAGAACGAGAGATTATTTTAATTATGGATATTCCATGGATCTTCTTGGCCATCTTCGATAGTCACTCGTTTCTTCCATCCGTTGGAGTGAAAGTGAACGGATCGAGATACGCGGGGATGAATGTTCGATCAGGAATTGGCAATCACGGGGCGGGATCGCGTTTAATCGGCTCGAGCAGCGTCGATACACGGGCCCTTCATCGAATCCTCGCTCTTGACCCTTTGATCTCGGCATCTCGGTCTTCAATTACGATTTAACTATGACCTCTCCGTGGATCCGTGGAGATAGGGAAATTGTTAACGGATACGCACTTCGAGGGAGATTGAGCGATGTATGCATACGCAAGGATGTATGCATACAGCTCGAAAGCAAAACGAAAGCTCGTTTGGCAATTGTCCTTCGAAACTAATTTTTCGGATTATATTTTAAGAATCCGTGCACTGCCTTCGACCGGATGATTCGTGAATGCAAGAAAAAGCTGCGAAATTTCTTCTTTCAAACGGAAGAATTTCATTTTCATTTTTCTTTTTTTTCTTTCTTCTCTATTTTTTTAGATCACGTTCGCGAAAGAAAATCGAGGAAAGGAAAGTTTAAACGCGCGCGCTAGGATATTAAGTTTCGAGATTGTTTTTGACCGCCAACTTAATTTGTTCAACCTGGACGATACTTCCGGTTTTCTCCTCGCTTTTTTCCCCCCTTGTAATTTGAACTTTCCCGAAAACCCTACGTTCGTTTCTTTCACCTAAGCAATTTCAAGAGCTCGCCTCTCGTTCCATTGCCGTGGTAAACGTTGGCCGAAAATAGAAAAACAGTACGAACGAAGCCGAAACTTGGGCGAAAATTGCAAACTGCCTTTGTGCCGAGTCTCGTTCGTGATCATTGTCGAGCCGACACAATTATCACGGGGAAAAACGGATCGTTCGAGAGAATCGTCAAAAAGATATTCCCTTTTTTTTATCCCGAGACAAAATATATCCTCCGTTAAATCGCTCGAAAAGGCGAAGAAAAATTCCATCTTTTAAATTCGCGACGTGGACGAAGTAGATCTCGAGAAGCGCGATTCTCGATAAAGGAACGGAAAAAAAAAAGAAGAAGAGGAGGGAGAAAAAGGCCATTGAACGGCGGTAAACGGTCGTCGTTTTTCCGCGTGCATCGTTTACCCCGCAAAAGGGGGCATCGAGCGTGGGATTTAAAGCGTGGGGATCCGAAGCGCCTCGATGGCGATAAGATGAGGCATGATTTACATACAAACACTGGCAGCGAGACGTTCGCATGCAAATTAAAATAAAGCTACGATTGAATCCCTCGAGGTGGAAATTGTCGTGGGGGGGGGGGGGGGGGGGGAGGGGGAAGGAGCGAGCGGATTTCACTTTTCCTCCTTTAAGCGAAAACAATTCTCAACCGCTCGGGTAAGAAACAATTTCGCGACACGAGACGCGTCTCGAATACTTGAAACGGGGAAGACATTTCAGAGATTTGCAAAATGGTTAACGGAAAACGGAAGGAAAAGGTGTACCGCGGAAAAGGTGAAAAGGCTTTTGTCGAAGGCATACTTCGACTTCCGGAAATGAGCCGCTCTTCTCTTTCTCGATCTGGAGGAAATTTTCATACCACAAATTTTCAGCTTCATTGTGTTATTATAATTTAATAGAATCGAGAATGTCGAGACAAAATTAATCGACGAGAGTATAAGAAACGTTTATCTTTTGTTAGAATTTTTATATCTTTATATAAATTTGTGAGAAAAATTTATTGAAACAAGAGACATTATCAATCTTATATATCTTTATCGTCTATCCATTCTTTGTACGATAAGAATTATAAGAATTATACGATAAAAAAAGCAATAATAATGACAATTAAATGATAATAATAATAATGAGAATGATAATGCTCAAAGAGGAAACTTTTTTCTAAAAACGCACTTTGTTTCGTATTTCGCTTTGTCTGATAAGTCGATCTATTCTCCTACAGCTAACCACTTAAATGTTAATTAACGTTAGGAAGGGAAAATTGAAGATTTTCTGTATTATTTTTTTTACCGAAATTACGCTTAATAATAGAAGAGAGAAAAAAAAAGCAAATTCAGTATCCGTTGATTCGTAAAGTGGCTGCAATTGCTGCAACAAGATAAATTATTGACGTAACAGGAATGAAGATAACGAAAACTATGTTTCTCGTTAAACGATAATATCTCGAGATTGCGGGAAAAGCAAAAAAAGATTCGAAATTTCGAACTCGATCGTAATCATTTTCGGAAAGATATTAATCTTGAAAGTTTCGATGAATTTAATATTCGCGTATCTAGAAATTTTGGTCCAGATCTCTTCTGAAGATCGTTCAAAGCGTGATTCGACTTTCTCGAGAAAAGACTCCTTCTTTCCTCTCTCTCTTTCTCTCTCTTCGCGACTTTTCATCTTATCAAACGGGTTTTCTAGCGACATTATCTTTCCAGCGGCGAAAGTGTGCCGTTCCATCTGCGAAATTGTTCTTTATGGGTGCCGAAAAAAAAAAAGGGATGAAGGGGGAAAACACGAGGGAAGATACGTCGTGTGATTCGAAACGAGATTTTGCCGCGTCTGGAATCTTCGTGGGAAAAAATGTCACGTCGGGGAAGAAGAGAATCGATAAACGAAGATAAAGAGAAGAATAAGAATCTCGAATAAATTTTCCATTCGAGATAATCAATGATTATTATCTCGTTATATCATTGACCTTTTCGTTGCTCGCGTCGTAAATCGTAAATGACAATTGATCGAACACTGGATCGCGTTTGATTATCGGGGAATAGAGAAATTAGTCGGCCGTCATCGGATAAAGTTCATTTGTCGACTCTCCCTCCGCCTCTCGGAAATTCGACTCGGATGAATTTGCAAATTTTAGATCGTGTTAGGAAACACGGTAAATCCCTCGTTTGAACAGCGCACAACTTCTGCCCGAAAATTCGTCCCGTTACGAACAAAAGTGGCACCAGCACCAAAATCGATATTCCGTTTGACGGAATGCATAATCGATTCAATTAGTCTCGCGCTAATTATTTGCCGAGACTTCGATCCGATAAAGCTATTCCACCCTTGTTATTCTCCCGTTCTCGCGGATAGTGGCCGAATACGCGTTAATTAACGAGATATCGATATCATCGGGGCTTTATTTTTTTTTTTTTGATCTTTTTTTTTTTTCTTCTTTTTTTTTTCAGGGGAGAAAGAGACAGGGGAGAAGTTTGCATTCGTGACGTTCAAGCATCGCGAATAAAAAATTATCGTTTGATTCTTCGTCCATTTATCGTTTCGATGCTATCTGCATGAAATATGTTGATAAATGCGTGAGAAGAGTGAGAGTGATTTTTTTGAAACGGAAGATTGGAAGAAAGAGATAAAGAGTTATTGTTATATTTGAATGAAAAGTATTACATGGAAATTAAGTTCGATAAAAAAAAAAAATATCTTCTCTTTTTTAATCGATCGATGGTGAATATTTCGTAATCAAGGGGAAAATAAATATTTGCAAGTTTGCAAGATTATATTACGATTATTACATTTGCCGAAACGCAACGTTTGTAATTAGAATAAATACGATTGGGGGAATTCAAATGTAAAATAATATAAATACACAGGCGAACGAAATATCCTCGTCAGCGTTTCGATTATTACTACTATTTATTTTCGTGATTACATTATACATCAAATTATCGTTTATCAGGAAAACTTACCGCCGTGTAATATCGGGGGACGAATACAGCGTTAATAGCTTCAATAACTTCAACACCATCGCGCTATTAATTTTCTATATAATTTATAGGCTACGTAATACAATTATCCATCCTAATCCTAATTGAAACAATTCATCGAAAGATTGTTTCAAATTTAACTCTTCGTTCGACACGATTGTTCGCAATTTTATTTACGATTACAAACACGATAACCGTATCTTCTCTCTTCGACGAGAACGTGAAAGATAATTCAACGTGTCCTTCCCCATTATCTTCCCTCCCCGCATATCTTCTGAATCAAAAGAAAAAAACTCAACCTCTTTTTTACTTCTACTCGAACGAAGACGCGTATACATCGATGGCCGCGGTCGACAACGCGCAGACAATAATTGTAAATTGACAAATTGCGGCTGTAAAGAGGGCAGAAAGCGGGATCGTGTCGGTTACGGCGAGGGGGGAAGAGGCGTGTCAACGGCAAACGGCGCGCGATTAATCAACGAGGCAATTCATCTTAATGATCGAGCTAAGGCAGCTTGCAGCTTTCATGCTCGCAACGTAGGCGCAGTCAGACGTACGAGGTTTCGGCTATACGCGCGACGTGTTTATTACTGATCTCGATGTACATGACCCGTGTGCACCCATGTTGTTACATGGATATATATATATATATATAAGTCATGTTGGTTTCGCGGTGACTGCTTTAACCGGCCCACTCGTTTTCAGTCGACTCCGCGTTATCTTAATATCTCATCGTCACGCGATATATATATGTATATACACTTTGGGCTCGGATACCTCTCGGTTCTTCGATCATTTAGAACATTTCAACGAGTCTCCCGACGATTTAATAAAAATCGTATTAATGTTTTACTTTCCAAGTGGAAAGGAAAAATATCGTTTATAGCGTTATATTTCGTACGCAACTTGGCAGGAAGAATATTGTAAATAGATTAAAGTAACTTGACGATCTCTTATGCGTATCGACATCTCGTTTATGCGTATATTCGATAAGGGTTTATCATTGTGAAATAATTGTTGATGAAGAATTTGAGTGGTTAAATAGTTTCCAAACGTTAGAATACGTGATTCGATTATATTATATCGTGCATGATTTTGATACTTGTATAGATTGAATCATCATCTCTCTAGACTCTACATTTATTGCCGATTTATTGGTATTTACATTCGAATCTTTTATGCTATTATATCGTGAAATTTATCTTATCGAACGAATTATATTATATTATATTAAGATGATAAAATTGATAAAACGAATGACATTCAGAAAATGGAAAAATCTAGGTCAAAATATCGAATTATTAATTAATATCGAATTATTTTTGTAAATAGCTTTTCGTCAAAGAATTTCAATTTGTATATTTTGTAAAGAGATTAGACAAAGTTTCTTCACAAAAGATTTGTTCGTAAAAATTATTGTAACGTTTTATACGTTTGGAATTTTATATGGATTGTATAGATGAAAAATTTCAGTGTGTGCAGTATCGTGGAACAGAGAGAAAATAGCTTGCATATTTTTCAATATTTCGAAATGTTAGAGATTGAATATTTCAAACTGTTCGATGGTAAATAACTTATATACGACTCGAAAACTGTATTATATAAAAGAACGTATGAAAAAAATTCTTTATGCATATTATTAAATTAAGCTTCCTTTACTTTTATTTTTTTCTAATATACATTATAATTACTTACGTTTATAAAAATTTTCTCATTATTCAAATTTTAATTAATTTCTATTACACGTATCGATACAAATCTGTTAAATATCCAGAGAAAATTATAATCATATAATGTTGTAAAAATAAAGTACAAAAGCTGCACGACACGTAGCTACTGTAAAACGTTATAATATTTTTTTTCTCCCCCGTATATATCGAAAATTCTAAAAATATCAGAAATTCTGAAAATAGCTGGCATGTTTAAACGATGAGATCGATCGGCGGGTTTCATTATGATGGTTAAAAACACGACATCGATACCATTAGTATTCATCGCGAGACTAGTCAAAGAACCGTGATGAAACGTGTCTCTATAGGAAATTGAAATTATCGAACTCGGAGCACCGAGCGAATTCTTAACGTGCACCGATACGAGTGGTAATAAACCAACCTGAACGAAAGATCCTTATTTACGAGCGACATTACGATTCGAATAAACAAACACGGTGCTTGTTGTCGAATCGAATTAATTACTTAATTCGTTCGAAAATGATTCGACGACACGCGCTTGGAGAATCTAGTGAGAAGTTCACTGTGCTGGAAACAAGTCTCGCGGAAAGGAATGCGGATCTCTGATTGGTTAATTCGGAAGGAAACATCTATTTTCTCGACGATCTATAAACTTCGATACATCAGCGTAAGAGATACAAAATTCTAATGTGTTCGATATAATATAAAAATTTTTTATTTCTCGTATTACGCGTTTAGGTTCGTAATGATAGTTTAATTTATAAGTAATAATACGAATAAGTTAGACGTATTATATTAATATTAATTTCGAAGGTGTTTCCAATCTTAATTTTAATTGAGATAATTTTTATCTTGATGCATTAGCGTAAGAGATACAGAATTCTAACATGTTCGATATAATATAAAAATTTTTTACTTCTCGTATTATGCATTTAGGTTAATTCGTAACGATAGTTTAATTTATAAATAATAATACGAATAAGTTAGACGTGTTATAAATATATTGATATTATATCAAAATAATTAATATTAATTTCGAAGGTGTTTCCGATCTTAATTTTAATCGAGATAATTTTTAGCTCGATGCATCAGCGTAGGAGATATAGAATTCTAACGTGATCGATATAATATAAAAATTTTTTGGTTAATTCGTAACGATAGTTTAATTTATAAATACGAATAAACGTTAGACGTACTATATTAATATTATATCAAAGGTGTTTCCAATCTTAATCGAGATAAATTTTTACGATTTTGAATGTTCGAATTATCATAACTCTTCCACTGGTACGCAAGCATATAGTTAGAGACAATTATCTCGTTAAGTTCGAGTTAGAAATTAGAATCTTTTCGAAAGTCGGTATCTTTCAATTCTAATCCACTATCGTGGATCCTCGCCGTTCGTTTTTGAAGGCATTTTCGTAAAAAATACTATTCCTCTCTTCCTCTCCTCCCAATCGTGCGATAAAACTAGATTTTCGAGCCACCGTAATGCCTAACCCGGGGAAAATGGAAAATCGAGATCGGCTAAAAGCACTATTCTGTATCGTTGACAACGAAACTTGATCGTAGCGCAATATGACGATCTCCCGATTGCAGCATCCCCTCTCCCCCTCCCCCCTCCGAGTATATCCCTTAATGTTCGTGCATGCGCGCCAGAGAAATTCTGTTAATTGCTCGATACCATTCTAATGAGAGCAGATTATATACCGGATGGTCCACGGGGAACCATCGTGGCTCGATATGATTTTCAACGGATATCTCAACCCTTATCCTTTCCACCACTTGAATCCGAAAAATCTATCATTTCCTTCGAAACTTTCTCGATTCTTTAGAAATTACAAGTTAGCAATTTTTTTGAAGAGAAATCAAGAGACTGTCGGAAATTCGATAAAACGCGACTCCTGAATTTTTATTCAGGCCATCTCCCTATCAAACTGCGCTCTCGATCAAATTTTTGTTATTTCATTAATGAATGCGGTCGGTATTTTATTTTATTTTATTTTATTTTATTCTGTATTATTTTATTTTATTTTATTTTATTTGCGATTTCAAACATATACCGTAACGAATTGCGAAAGCGGTTCAACCTTTTTTTTTTGTTCTTTTTTTTGTTTTTTTTTTTTTTTAATTCGAAACAGCCGGTGCTTGTTCAACGTTCAAATTCGGGCTCGTTTCATTGTTACCTGAAGTCTGTTCTACGAGCGGTCCGAATTGCACGCGGGTAGAATTTATGCTCGAAAATTCGCTTTCCGTCCCGGGATATTCGACACGGAATGCCACGTGGAAAAAATAACGTACGGATCTTATGATCGCGGAGCTGTCGCGATTACGTCGTCGATGTATCGCATTATATCGCTATAATTTTTATATATTTTGCGCGGGAAATGGGAAATGATTGGAAAATGGAGCGCTTTCACGGCGTGGAAATTTTACGTAACGTAAACAATAATTAAGAGCATCGTGCTCGTTTCGTAAATAACATTCAATCAAACTTGTTTCAAGAGTATAGATAGAGAATATATTCTTTGATTTAGAAAAAAATATTTATACGTTTTTCTAAATGGGGAGCGATAATTTTTCTTCGACATTTCTAGATCTCTCTTATTAATCTTAATTATCGATAGAATACAAATCGTAATAAAACGAAGAATGTAATTCATTTCGTATTTTTTTATTTGTTTATTAAAAAAGAATATATATATATAATAGATAAAGAAGATTTTATATCGAAACGAAATCGATAATAAAATCTATTGTTTATCGATAGTCCTTGATAAATATTCATTCTTCTTGACATATCTCAAGGAGATTTGTATACGAATGGAATATGAAGAAGAAAAAGACAAAAATTAATATTTCCAACAATAACCATTTCGCGATAAATTAACGAAGCGAAATGGAAAATAAAGTAAAATAAAAACGAGAAGTTGTTGGAGGAAGAATGTAAACGAAGAAGAAGTAAAAAAATAAAATAAAAGTAAAACAGAAAAAAAAAGAAGAGGAGGAGAGGATGAATTGGGAATGAATCGACGCGAGCAATTAAGTACGAATTGATCGGGAGATAGGAATCGATTATGTAATCCTTTGCATTAGTTGTTGACGTTCGAATATTTACCCTGCTCCTGCGCCCAATTGATAAGGGACGGTACACGGGCATCAAAACTGGAATAGCAGTTCTCGAAGCGTGCAGAGGAGTCCAGGCCAACAGTCTCGTAATTGGCTTTAACCCCGCAGAGTAATGCCGTCGCGCATGCTGACGACTCTCCGACTTGGGCATCCATGTTGTAAGTCTGGAAACGAACGAAAATGGAAGATGTAGTTTAATCACCGTTCCCACAGAGATTCGCTATATACGACGACTGAACGGAAAGGATTATTGCTCTCGTAAAAATGGACGAGAGCAAGGAGGAGATATTCCTATTCATTCGACGGAATACAGTTCCGTCTGAACTGAACGATTACGATTAGAGCGGTGACACGATGGTTGGATCAACAAGATTATCAGGAAAATTTATCTGCGTTTCAATATTTTCACTTCAATTTTCCACTTCAAATATTACGATACACATATATATATATACATATATTTTTTTGTTATCTTACGTACATATATATTTTACATTCCCTGGATCAGATGAAATTTTGATCATAGTTGTAGGAAGCGCGAATTTAAATAAAATAAAAGTATTTTCTTTTATCGTAAATACCTTTCTTATTTAAAATTAAACTTATCTACGTATTTTGTTCAAATTCGCGGTATCTTATCTCTTATCTTTTAAAGCCGATATATAAGCCGTGCATACTTGAATATCAGTTTCATTATTATCGAGTTTCACACAGTGACTACGTCCGAGAGTGTGAAAAACGATTTAAAAAAAAAAAAAAAATGAACAAAATAACTCAAATTACGCAGAATATACTTTTAGGAAGATCGAGTATAAACGTTGAAGGAATATGTCCGTCTCTTAACGGTGTGAAATCATTCGACACGGAAGAATACGACGAAGTGGACAGTGCGATAGTCGGTAATAAACTGAAGTGAGTAAATATTTTCGATATTAATTGTACAATCGTAATCGTCGGCGATGCTATATCGGCTCGTGTTCCTTCCTTTTCCATTTTCATCGCGATCAACATTGAAATGGTTCGGTCAATTTTCAATTTCGTTCCATTTTCTATTTGCGCGAGGGAAACTCCTGTGTGAAACGGTCGAAAAGTAAAGAGAAAGCTCTCTTCCAGTGGACACTCACGCACGGGAACGTGTATATATATATGTGTGTGTGTGTACGCATACGAGGAGTTGAGATAGACATCGATAACCTTTGATGAAAAGTGAGTCGAGCGAGGGAATCGTCAATGGCGCGATAAACGAAGGAACGTAATATCTCGTGATGATCTAACGTTATATCTCTCCCGTATGAAAATGAAATACGCGGACGCGAAATATGCATATTTACGAGAAATTAACATTTCTATGGTGAAATTAAATTTTACGATCTTGGCGAGCGCCACTGTTTATCGCTTCTCTCTGAAATGTTAAAGATCGCTGTTGGATGCGAGCGCTTAATTTGCCTGTTGAATTTAATTTTTACAATCTTGATCGGCAGACAGAAAATATCAGAGAGTGAATTTACGCGAATACATATGTATATATATGTGTCGATGTTTTTTGCAAATATAAGATAACGGTTTATCAGGAGACTTAAAAAAAAAAAGACTACGAAAACACTTACAGCGTATCGATTTTCTAAATATATATTTTATCAATCGAATATAATAGGGAATGCAATTAGAAATTTGAAATTTCGTTCTCTCTTCTTCTTCTTCTTTTTTTCCTTCCTTCGATATTCATTTCGTAGAAAAAAATCTCGGTATAAACAGAGATGGGGTTTTTAAAAATTTTGTTCGCTCGAACGGACGGGAGCCGGGCATTTAAAATTCCCAAAGAGGCATAAAGCTCTTTAAATCGGATGAGCTTCTCGTTAAATTAACCAACGTACCCCTTTTCAAAACCGGAATCGCGATGGAAAAAAAAAGAAAGAAGTTTCGGTTAAATCGACATCCTCGTCCCTCGTTCCCAGCCGCAATTTGCACTCTTGCTCCTCTTATATTCCAATTGGTCAGGATCGTTATAATCGTTGTTCGGGGGGATTTATATCCGGCCGTGTCAGCGGAGAGAAATAAGAGAAGTGGAGGGAAGGGAGAGAGGATTAGTAGTCGGGGCAAATTGTTTTCAAATTCAAAGGGGAACGCGACGAACCGCTATAATGGCCGGCAACTCGTCTCTCTGTTCCCGATGAACATTTGTTTGATAATGGGCGGGGGAGGGGGTAGATCCACGGCCGCATTTATGACTAGTTTGTAAGCGGCAACCTTTGTGCGTTGTGCCCGTTGTAAAAGCGGCGCGTCTACATTCACCATTCGGAGAAAGGGGCTTTCTTTCGACGAGAAAGAGAAATCTCGAACTGTTTAAAAAGCACGATCCGCGGCATCGTCGCCGTGTCGCGCCGTGTTTCCCGCTTTCCTCTTCATCGCCCCTTCTTTTGTCGTTTCGCCGCGCCGCTTTTTTTTTTTTTTTTTTTTTTTTACATCCGCTTCGCTTGTTTCGCAGATGCGCTTTCAGACACCTTTTAAACACCTACCCGGAAATTGACGAGTGTTTGATCGTGTTGATGAAAATCGTGGGGATCATTTGTAAGATTTTAAATGTTTAACAATTTGTGTCTCATCATGGATTCTATTCCTTTAAATGTGAATAATGATAAACAAGAGATTAAGAGAAAACGAATGATTCATATTCGAGGTAAATGTAAGATATAAGTTGTACACCTTCTTGGATTCTTCTCATCGTGATACTAGTATTTGAGGAATTAAGATTTCATTAATTTTTCGTTCGAATGATAACGTTTATCCTGTTAATATATTTTCATTGAAATCGTGAATATGCGATCGAATCGAATTACAAGGAACTGTTTATTTGCTATCTCTTATTGGAAATCGAATCTTTTGATATTTGGAAGATAACTTGCAATGTTTGTCACTCGATAATCACTCGAACAAATTTTTCTAATTTTAACAATGACGTTTAAGGAAAAATTTGGAGAAAGTAACGTGTTGATTCATAAATTCGATAACGTTTTCTTTTCGATTCATCATTGAGCTTTGTAAATTAAAGAGAGTTGTTAGGTTCGAGTTAGTTAATACGCAATAACGTAATTTATAATGAGTTTACGATAACTCTTTGATCCCAATACGTGTACGTTATAAGAGCTCCTTAATTGTTGTGACAAGTACTTTATACTTGTAAAGTTTGATATATTATACGTAAGTAGTTTATGATACGATAGAATATTAAACATACCAAGAATTAAGTAAATTATCGAGGAAATTCCCGCATCACTCTTCTTTCCTCCTATAATTGATTTTGTACATGGTGGAGCGAATAATTTTCAAAAAAAATCTATACGTTCTAAAATTGTAAAAAAAAAAAAAAAACTTTATACGATAGAAGATAAATCAGAAATTATTGATAAAACAGTCAAGTATAAAGCTAGCAATATGGAATATATGCAAATTCATAAGATAATTTAATTTTCATAAGATTGACAGCACAAATTAAATGGAAAAACCTAATAAGATCTATGTATATATAAACTACAATAGCTAAACTACAATCCATTCCTTTTTAGAACCATTCTCCAAATTCTACTTGCACGTTCGAATTGCTAGTTACGCTTGCCAGAACTTTATCTCAAGTACACGGTTGCACTCCCTTAAGAGGATTCAGCCGTAGACATAAACGATCAGCCACACTACGCATACACGTACACGCACTCAATTCAAACAAAGCTTTTGACGCACGCATGCACGCATACTCTAAGTTTCCAAATACCACAACCGCGCTCCTCTCTTAAGCTATTGCCCGTCTAAATTATAAACTCACGTTGCATAAACTCACGAGTCATTATTACCGATTTAAAAATTGATATCATGTATAAAAGCAACGACAACAACAATTCGAACAAGAATTCTCATGAAAAATTTCTTCTGCTCGAATTATATAAACTCCATCCTTTGAACTGATCAAAAGTTTCGCTCCAACAACACCGTACGTATTCTCCGTGCACTGGATCCGTGTTATTCGGCGTTGTTGGCGCGAAAATGCCTTCCCCCACTCCTGGAGGCAGTCGGCCTCGTTCGATCGACTCTTCTCACGTGCACGCGAGGTGGAGGGGGAGGAGGTACGAAGAGTGACGCGGTTCCGCGATAAAGCGAGAAGAAGAAGGGAGGGGGGAGGGCCGTTACCTACGAGTTCTTTAACCCGGGATCGCGATCCAAGTTGAAATTAAATCGAGCGTCGGATGGATCCCTCTCGCTCCCCACCGCGAATCGACTCTTCGATTCTCGAGACGCCGTTCCCAAGATTTTCCGTTCGCGGCGTGCGCTCACACCGCGTACGTGAGTGGAAACTGCGAAACAGTGTAATGCAGTTGGGGAGAGGGGCGAGAGTGGGCGACGGATTATACGCGATCGTGCCTTTTCGTTTCGGGAAGGCGCGCGAAACTTGCCATTCGAGACCGAGAATTAGAAAGCTCGAACGCTTTCGCTCTAAACGATCATGTGCGTTCTAAAAGTTTCCTCTCCTCCTCCCTCAAACGTTTCTTGGAGAAACGCGTTCGTGGTGTGAAGTTTAGATTAAATTCAGATTTAAAAATCGAGTAATTGAATAGAAGAAATAACGTTTATTATAGTTGATTCTACGATAAATTATCGTAGATAAATTTATTCCTCGAATTAATTAAGTAATTTTTCTCCTCATCACTGGTGATAAATACGTCGAACGAGAAACGTTTGGAATAAGGGAGAGCGTAGTGGAGAAACAACAGCGAGCCACGATATTATAAATTTGTTCGCACGGAAAACGAGGATACTACCCTTCTCTCGACCCCTCTCCCCTCTTCCCGAGATTCAAAATTTTACGAGGGGGCGTAAAAAAAGCGGTGAACACCGTTGTCGAAACTGCGGATACACGGTTTTCGTTACGGCTTTCGTCTTTCTTGTTTATTTTCCCCTGTTTTCTCCCTCCCCCCTCCCCTTTTTTTCGCCCTCTCCCATCTTTACCGGCCGTCGCGCGTATCGATCGCGCCGCGTATCGATCGGCCGCGTATCCGGAAACAGAGGGAAATTTCGGCGGCGGGCCGAAAAATATATCGTTCGAGTATATATTCGCGAAACGTTTGCTGCGAATTCACGAGTGTACAATGGAATCGTAAAAAACGGAGAGTTGGGAAGAAGGGGTTTCGGGAGAGTGGCGCGTAATTCGGCGTGTAATTGATCCTGCATTAGATAGATTGGAATCGAGCGCGAGCACGAAAAGAACGTATCGCGGAATATCGAGTTTACATTGGAGATATGAATCCTCCCCCTTTCGATTGTAAATAACGGTTCGAGAACGAAACTGCGTCGATAATCGGGTGGATAAATTGTTTTCGCGCGGAATACGAACGAGAATTCTCCACGTTGAAATATCGCGTGTACCGCGCAACCGCGCCGGAGGGAAATTTGAAAAGGTGAATTATACAGAATGATTGGAAAACGCGATACGATATGGCCAGAAGAGGATGGGTTGAAAAGGGAATGATTAAAGTAACGTCTTTTTTACATAGAAACTTTTCATTTTAAAAATTTATCATCCCGGTTCCAATCATATTGTTGTTGTTGCTGTTATTTAATAGTTTTAATTGATTAATTTAACTCGATTATTTTGATACAGACACAAAAAGACAAAATATGTGGATCCAAATGTAGAAGTGTACAAGATGAATCACAAACGAAGAGGCACAGCGTTAATTTTCAATAACGTAAAGATATATCAAGAAAGAAATAATACGGAGGCATGTGCGAGGAATCTGTCGCAAACGTTTCAGATGATGGGCTTTGACGTGGAACTCATCGTCGACGCAACCTTGCAAGTGATAATAGAAAAATTGAAGAGTGGTAAGTATTCACAATCTAAGATTAATGAATTGATCAAAGAAATTTCTTTCCTCGTTATCGCATAAGAAAAAATGAGCGAGCATAATATTCTTAACCCGAGCTCACGAATCAAATCGTTTCTCCAAATTTCTGTTATGATATCCGCGATACGATAAACGGAAATATCACAAGTGTAGAAATAGGAATCGCTCGAAATCTCGTAAAGAAAAAAAATAATATTTTTCTCAAACGAGAAATGAGAGAGTTTCGGTTTTTCTCTGCTATTCCTCGGGGGGATAACAAACGCGTGACGGGTTTTAAAAATGAAAACGAAAAATTGGACGGGCAATTAGCAATTGGCCGCGCATCGTGGCCCGGTGAAATTGCGTGAAAATCATTCGGAAAATTACGATAAATTCCAACCGATTGTTTCGAATTTTTTTTTTTTTCAATTTGAAGTAACGCACAGCGTAATACAACGGCGGACGAAATAACGCGATTTCGGCTACAAACTGCGTTATACGCGGGGGACGGATTTTAATCATTTTTCCGCTCGTTAAACGGCGCCCGGATAGCGGCCAAAGACGGATAATACCCGAAATAATTTATTTCCAGCGTGACTCGTTAACAAATCTATTATTTGAATGTACTTTTATATCCGTGATAGCGTGATGGATTCTGGTATCGAGAAAACCTGTGTGATTCCACTTCGATTCCATTCCAAACACCCGTTTCCAACCCGTAACGTAATCGAATCGTCTTATCGCATTCGCAAGATAATTTCATCGCCTTTGATCCCCCGTTCCGTTCGCGAGCAATTTTGTTTCGGAATTATTTTAAACGATTATTTAAAAAAAAGAGAGAGAACGGAGAGAGGTGCACACGATTCGATCCAATTATAAATCGAGCCACGCCAGATTGAAATCATTCCTTAAATTCGCGCCCCTCGAGAATTGCGCGTAAAAATTTTGGGGTTTTGGCAAACGGTTTCGAAAACCAAAATTTTTGGCCGACAAATAGTCGGTAAACCGTCGGTGGGGGGGCGAAAAGTAGGATGGAAGCGTCCGTGGCCGTCCGTGAAAAGTCAGCATCGTCGGGGAAACCATATTCTCCCTCGTTCGATCCATTCTTTCCTCTATTTATCGTTGATCCATTCAAATATTGACACAATAGCCGTCACCATCGGGTTCGACGTGCATTTATCAAAAAAGCTTTTGTCGACCTCGAACAAAGATGTTCTTGCATCGTCGGGCAAGCGTGAAGCTTCTCGTAAATCGTCCGCCTTCTTCCGAATCGTTCGCAACAACCGCGTTTCTCGCCACCCTTTTCTCCCTTTAAAAACGCTCCCTTTTCCCGATTATTATCGCCGCGTGGTGAATTTCAATGAACGCCAGCTTTCCCCGCGTGCTTGCAACGCTTGGCTTGGGGAGAGAGAGAAACCCTGCTTTCGAATATAATTGTTAATTAATCGCGAAGAGGGGGAGAGGGGCGTATCGACGCGTTCGAAGAAGAGTCTTAAATTGCGCTCGTCGAACAATGAGGATGGTTCGTGGAAAAAAGGAGGAAGAGAAAGAAAAAAATTCAAAGAGAGACGCTCTCATTAATATCGGATGATGTAAAGAAGATTTGGAAAGAAGTTTGGCAATCTGTAAAGGAGGATTCAATTTCTCTTCGTATGTTGCGCGTATTAGAAGTGAAATTTGAAGTCGAAAGATAAGATAATACGAATAAATTTTTATTAGTTAGATTTGATTAACAATTCGGTATAAATTTTTACCTCTTTTAAATCAAGCATTCGTATCGATTCTCGTTACTCTCGATATTTGTTTGCGGATTTATTATCGAAAATGCAGTTGAGAAATGGAATTAAGTTTATCACGGCCGCAAAAATGTCCTCGGTTGTGAAAATAAATTCAAACATTTCCGAAATCGTATTTTCGGAAGCGATAATTGCATCATCGCATTCATAATTTCTTTTTTGACTCTTTGTGCAATCAACGAGAGCGTCGTTTAAATGATAATAGGGGAGCAATACTGTTAATAACGGATAGATAACGAAATGAATTAAACAATGAATTCGAATCGACATTTTTCGCGAATAATATATCGAAATTATCGATAGAAAAAATCGTTATCACGAAATACAATCGCGTTTGACGGACAATATTGATATTTGATCGAATGATGTTTTGACGCCGTTTTAAACTTGTTGTTCGAGTCGATTTGGTTGAAAAAAAATATAGGCGAAACGACAATTAAAAAAGTTTACGGACAGAGAGGCGTATTGTAAATAAAATAATAATAAAAGAGTGGGAAAATGCGAAGCGTTGAGTAGCGACTATAAAATCAGCTTTTCTGCTTAAACTCGAATCTTTAGCAAAAAAAAAAAAAAGGAATTTTTGTCTCCATCCTTACGATTTCAAATAAAATTCGTGCCGCAAAGAGAATGGTGAAACAGTCTGTTTACACGAGACTTTCGCGTCGTTCTCCACTCGCAAAGCCTCCCCTTACATACCAATCTACATGTACTTTACGCGTAAAAAGTATCCGCTCCCTCGATTTTTCCTATCAGAATCCACGAAAATTCGAGTAAAATTTCCATCTCTGACGATACTCGAACAACTATTTCTTTCCATCGAGGGAAACCACGTTTGTTTAAATGAATTCCGTTTGTACTTCTTAATTCCTCATTCCTCTCTTATCCTATATTTTATATTCAAAAACTTACCGACTTGTCTCGTCAATATATAAATAAACGTATCTTTGATCCATATTCAAGTTTTGTTCGCCAATTCGATCATTTCCTCTTCGACAAACTCCCACCCAAATCGATCGTGGATAGACTAGTCGGTGGTCAAATATCTCGATTCGAGATCTCTTTGTCCGGAAAAATTGTTGTACAAAGGCTGGAATACGCCCCATCAATGATTCTCGCCCATAACCCTTTGTCGAATCGCGAGGGGAGAGAAGAAAGGGGCGCCTCCCCTGTCGTTCTATGGACGAAGCCGATGGAAGCCGAAGAAGTTGCACAAATATTTTACAACGAGCTCATTAAGCGTCCTTCTGCCAGCCATCTTCCCCTCGCCAACAAATATATATGAATGCGAGTAGCGAAAAGTCGCGTAATTTTGTAACAAAAGCGAGAGCAGAGTTTTCATAACATCGTCAACCTCGATGATTCGTCGAAGATACACCGCAATCATCATTTCCCCTTTTACAAGAAGGAATTTTCCTTTCTTTTCCAGTTTCAAGATGAGGAGAGGGGATGATAACGACGCGTATTATGTAAATTATTGTATTATGTAATTCGATCCACTTGTTTATCCGCGAAGAACAAACGGGAGATTCGTTGTTGAAAAAGTGCTATCTCGAATGGACGAAACGTTGACCGCGGACCTTTTTTTTTTTTTCACGCGATTTCATCGACGACTGAAAGTTCCATTTCCACGGACTTTCAATTATTCCGTGTGATTGCAGTTATCGGAAAATTTTTCGGCCGGGGGGGGTCGACAGGTGTTTTGTAAACGGCATGTAATTAAACGGCTTTAATGATCGTTGTTTTATTCGATCGCGTTACCAGGGTGGGAACCCTGGACGAATGAAACATTCCAACCGTTTACACCATGTCGCGCGAAATGCCAACTGCCGGATAAATACCGGCATATTTCGGGATATTAATCCATCCCCGGCTTGATCCCTGGTTAAATGAAAACGATCGAGAATCTAGGTTCATTTTCATCTTCTTTTATTATCGTAGTACGTTCCTGATTCCTCTTTATTCAATCTCTAGATAATCTAAACTTTTTAAATATTACGAGAGACGGTTGGAAGGATTTTTCTGGATAATTGCGTTTAGTTCTATTCATATCCATTATAAGATGATAACTTTCGTAAAGGGTATCGTGGGGATGATGTGGGTATATGTATATAGAAGCGGGTATATTGTTGACGGTTTAGTCGTGATGATTTAGGCGTGACATTGGCTCAAGTTTAGCGTAGCTGATACCTCGATTGAAACGTCAACGTTGAAAGGGCGCGCAATTACCAAAGATATTACGTATCCTCATATAACGTTGATTGAACATTTCGTAAAGAAAAATATATATTTATTCGTTAGTGGATGCAAGAAAAGTAATGTAAAAGAAGTTTTTGAAGTATATTTGAAAAATGTAGATCCGTTCCATAAAATAGCTAAAATTAAAAAACAATTTTTGCATTTCTCGAATATATTTTCAATGTTAACTATCGAATTCATTTGTGATACATCTGATTCGATTCAGGTTATTCTCGCTTTATAAAATGGGGGCAAAAATGTTTAAATTCCTGTATATCGAAATTAAATTGGGGATTTTGAAAATGTATCTCGTGTCGAAATTTTACAATTTCTATAACAGTTAATGAGATAAAATTTTAAGATGAAACAATGGGAAAATGTATTATGAGATCATTATTTTTAATCATGATTACGTTTCGTTCGATTCAATGTACGTATTCGTTGTTTCCCTCCCCCCCATTTATTAGTGTATTTATATTTTAATAAATTTAATATTTGTATTTGAATAACAAAATAACGAAGAATATTTTGAAACATATTTCTTTTTAATAACGCATCTCTCCCCTATCGAATTATTTTAATATTATTATCTGCCAGAACTTTATTTCACGTATAGAATATAATAAATATAACAATACGAAATTGAATAATACGTAATGTTGAATTAAAACGCTGGAAATTTTACGTGATACAATTATATATATATTTTGAACAACTTTCCCTTGAAAAACAACAATTATTTTTCACCACCAGGTATCTATTACAATATATAGATATTATTATGAAATTCCACGTGAAATATTAAACCTACTTTTATCCGACTTTTATACTCGTCGGAGAAAAATGCTGTTTGCGTAGCTTCAATGAGAGCGGAGAGTGTGCTTAAGGAAACGAGTGTCCTCGAAACATTCGTGAAACATTTCACAACTTTTCTATTCTTTTTTTTTCTTTTTTTTTCTCTCTCTTGTTTACGTAACTGAAAGCAGAGGCTTAAATAATCATCCATAATTACAAATAAATATCAATTAACTTTTCAATTTTCGTACAGTGGTAAACAAAGTTATCAGATTTCTTCAATGAGACCGAAATGCCAAAACGCGATATTCTATCCGCCCGTATTATATTAACCATTTGTTTCAAAGATAATTCGAGAACAGAGAGATGGATTTATCGACCTCAAAGCATTTTACAAACGCTCGCATTTAATAATAATAATAATAATAATATATCGATACGAATCGTTTATTCGATTCATCATCGAGTATCTCTCGAGCCTATTCGAAAGAAAATTATAATCGAGAGAATGGGGAAAAATTCGTTTCGAATTTACGGAACGTGGATAGGTCAAAACTAACGTGGCACGGTTCCAGAAATTGATGCATTAAAAATAGCGATGGCAAGTTTGATAATGCGACAAGTTACGCAGCTATGCGTTCGCGATAGTTTCTCATAGACGAGAGAGTTTCCGGGGGATTAATACCAAATTCGATATATCGATTTGGCTACTCTTCAGGATAGTTCGAAATAAACTAATTCCCATTAATTACAAAGTTTCGATTTGGGAAAAAAAAATATCCTTGCATGATACACGCGATCCGACAAAGTCGGAAAATGTAATAAAAAAACGCGTTGCTGTTTATTCGATTAAATCGAATTAATCTCAACGATATTATCTTACGTTTACTTCTGGAACACTTGACCGGTGTAAATCTGTCATTTTTCTTTGTTTAGTCCTTGTTGTTTTTAATCCGTTCTTTCCTCAAGTGGCTGAATGAAACTCGTATAGGGATGGACAAATAGTTTTATTTTTTTTCCTCTCCCCTCCCACCGTTTAGTCGGCCAAAGCGCTCGTATCTCGTGTCTGGATCCGATATAGAAAGCAAAAAAACAAGCGTGTACGCGACTTTTATTTGCCGAGCAAATAGCAGTTGCGCCACTCCTCGTCCACGCAACGTGGGATGAAACGGTGAAAACAGGGCCGCCCAGCCTCGTAAATAGTTAAATATTCCCACCGGATACGGTACAATTTGTCCAATTTGTTCCTCGTTTTTTCCTCTTCGCTTTCAATTCGCTTAGAAAGTCTTTCGCGAAAGTCTCCACTTCGGATTCGAGCGACGTAGATCCGCGTCGATCTGATATACGAGAGGTGTGCGTATGTGTGTGTGTGTGTACAGGGGTGAGTACAGGTTTAAAACGGTTTAAGGATAAACACGGGTGCGCATCGATCCGTGGAACGAGGTGAAAACGTTCGAAGCAATTACTCGCGGCTCGCGTAACAATACGCGGCGCGATTTAATAATTCAGTTCACGGATGACTGGCTGTTTCATGGCTCGGCACGCGTTAAGCGTTTGTCCATACTGGACCCGTGCCAAGGGATGTTTAACGGAGGTGTGGGGAGATCGAGTTATATCGAGTTTGATTTTAGCCACGACACTTTCGGTTAAGGGTGGCTAGTGTTGCACGATACCGCGAGATTATCGAGTTTTCACACCGATTCCCGAGGAAACGAGGATCTTTTTCGTTGCGACGAGTAAGATGGGAAGATCAGTTTTTTAAAATTGGATCCAGCGTTCCGTTCATTTTTTAAGTTGAAAAAAAAGTTAGTAGAAATTATTTTAATCCACGAGTTGAGGATAATATATAATAAACAATAGCGAGACGAATAGGAAGTTTAAGTGGTTTTTGAGGGATAAATTTGTATCTTTTTATGATTCGATCGATGAATGTATTGGCTCTCTCTCTCTATACATATTAAATATATGTACGTTTAAAACGATATTCGATAAATTTTAATATCGAATAATGACGAAGTTTTATGATTTGCGAATGATTTCTCCTTTTATTTTTTAAATAAAATCGAAAATCACCGGTGAAACGATAAAGTTCGAATCGAAATTTGAATGTAACGAATCGTCCCCCTCCTTTTCCCTCCATTTCGTTCACGATCGGATTTATTAGATTTATACGATTTCGATATATTTCTA
Organism: Apis mellifera; assembly: GCF_003254395.2. Classification (NCBI taxonomy): domain Eukaryota; kingdom Metazoa; phylum Arthropoda; class Insecta; order Hymenoptera; family Apidae; genus Apis; species Apis mellifera. The sequence goes on from NC_037649.1 coordinate 10,556,655, forward strand.
TTCGTGTAACAAAATTATTAATCCTTCCGTACAAATACGGAAAAGAATTACCGCCGTTTAATAATTGCATTAAACAGGAAACGTGGATGGTGGTGGGCGTGGTAATTAATATACCGTTAATTATCCATAATATAAAATATAAAGTGGAGCGTGGTATTGAACAACGTATTGAACAACGTTGCGAACAATTATAATTTTACCCCTTCTCGTCATTATATATATATATATATATATATATATATATATATATATATAGTTTTGAGCTGCAATTTTAACGAGTTGAATAATATTGATGAAGGAACAATGGATGGTTGATTGAATAGGAGCGTTGGTATCCGTTATTTAAACTCCCGACACACGAGCAACGCGCGTTGTTTCGTACGGGTTAATCGTTGAAAGTTTCACGCGCATAATTAAATCCCGTTGAATTGCCGCAATTGTAATTGATAACTGACGCTCCCCGTTCTTCGCTATCCGGTTACGGCAAAAATAAAAGCATCGTGGGGAGGGGGAGGGATATATATTCTTCGATTCGAAATAAAAGGAAAGAAAGAAGCGTTAAATTTTGAAGAAATATAAAAATAGAGGAGAGGAGATCGATACGTTCCTTATTCTATTCGTTTACTTTGAAAACTGTGTGGCAGAGGTACGGGAAAAACGTAGCTTTTGCGGTTTCATTCCTCTCTTGTGGATTTAACAAGACGATCGTGCCGCAATTTCCGCTGTTCGTAGCATAATTTTTACTGTCCACGTTCAAATAAACTTTACTCTTACGAGTGGAAAATTCGGAGCGGAAAAATTGGAGGACAATTTTTTTTTTTTTTAATTCAAATATTTTTTTCCTAATTCTTTCTCTATCTTGAAAAACGATGAACGATGAGAAGGTAATTCTTAAAGTAGAATTGTTAAAGTATAATCGGATTAATATTAAAATTTCCATCACTGATTTTTTTTTTTTTCTCGATCGAACAAATCTCGAGTCAAGCAATAACTGCGACGTGAAATAATTATTATCGGTAGAAAAAGGGTAAACGAGAGTAAAAAGAGTAACCATAAATGTCGAGCGCTTTGTAAACCAAGTCAGACCAAGGCGAGTAATATTATCAAAAGCGTAATGGAATCAACGTTGTGAAGAATGCTATAAAATTATGCAAAATGTTGCAAGTTATTTTGCTACGAAATTAAATTTCGTGTAGATCGGATGATGTTCCTTTCTACGAAGCAAAATTAAAAATATATTAGAAATAAAGTTCATCTATTTCTCATATCTTTCCTTTCATATTTAATCAACCATGCCGATAAAAGTTTCTCGTAATAACGCCAATATCGAATTTTGGTTAATTTAACTATAATATCACCGATTCGAAGAGCCTCTACAATCATAATAAGAGAGATTCTGAAATCATAATAATCCGGGCAATGTAAGAATCAAATCTCTCCCTCGTAAGGACTTACCCTCTTCTACGTCTTCGACTTACTAAAATGTAAACTCGAGCTCGTTCCATTTTCCAACTCCCCTTTCTCAATATTCCCTCTAGCAATATGAGACATAAGCTTTCGAAAGCTTCTTTATCGTCCATTTATTTATCCGATTAAAATTAATCATACGCTCGAATCGAATGCGAATAACGACGGCTTTCGAGCCCATCAATGAATCATCAATACACATAAAACGATTCTCTTAGACAAATAGATAACATATTAATCACATTCGCGTAGATTTCCATCTTTATTGTAATTATCCATCTCACGTATATTATTATTCTAACCACGATACGAACGTGTACGTTCAAAACCAAGTTTTTAATTCATTTCCAGAAAATGTTGAAAAGTTGAATTTACAGCCCACTGGATCCTTTCTAAATCGTTCGATCCGATAAATCCTCTAATTTGAACAGTATTTTTCCAGAGATGGCTGTTAATTTTTCTTTTTTTTCCATCTCTCTCTCTCTTATTTTTCGTTGGTCACGCCGATTTGAACCGACTTCGAAACGACTGAAAGCATCGAGTGCACCCGTTCGATGCGCGTATCGCGTGCCGAGTTCTCATTCGACGATTTGAAAAGACTCGAAAGGGGAACGTTCGTTCGATCGGGCAGACTTTTCCTTCCCCCGACGGAAATAAAGATATCGTGCCGAGATCTCTTCTCTCTTCGTCTCGAACGATTTTATAATTCACGTTCGATTTCATTTAATATATAATTTTCGTCGAGTCGTAAGTCACGTAAGTAGAATTTTTTCCCAACCGGAGAATTCGAGTTAACGCGAATGCGAGAGGTGTGATAAATGTTTCAATTTCCTGTTGCAAGAATTCCCGTAAAAATCGTTGTAGGGGAAATCGATTCTTACGAGAATGAAATTCACCGGTTTTATCCGGTTTATAGTTTTCTAACAGCTCCACATTTTTCTAAATATCCATTTCATTTCATTCGTTCCTTTCCTCCCCCCACCCTCATCTTTAATCCTTCGCCCTTTTCACAAATTTCAATCCAGTTTTTCACTTCTTAATTCCTTTTACATCCTCCCCGAAATCCTCCACCTGTTCAAATTCACGATTAGATGAACTCATTGTCCCCGTCTCCCTTTGATTCTTTGACCAAACTCTTGATCGAATTCCGTTGAACCAACGCCAATCTCCGATTTTACTTGAACCAAATAGACTCCTCTTTCGATTTCTAATTCCAAAAAAAATGCCTCTCCAACGTCCAAATATAAAATACGTATATTTTACGAAATATTCGTTCATTCCATCGCGTCAGGATTTGCTTTGTATCGCGCGCTTAAATATTACACGCGCATCACCTGGAAATAGCGTGCAATTTTTCAACGATTCGGTATACACACACAAGCGTAATAATTGCTCGTCGAGAGAAGCGAGTTGATAAAACGTAAAATAGGAAATATCACGTGAACGCGGGATTCGCGAGCTATTAACGCGATCCTCGTTGGCTGGGGATATAATTATAAGAATTTCACAGAAGCCAATGTAATTTCATCTTCGCGTTTGATCGAGCCGGGAACGAATTACGTAAACCGTGCACGCGGAAAAAAACGTGATTGACACGACGGAGGGATAATTATTTGAATTCCTATAATTGAATTCCATCCTCTCTTTGTCGCTATATTCCGTTATTTGTCCGCTTTCGGGGCTTCGTGCGTCTCGAATGGCGCCAAGAGTTCGTTCAACAACCCTCCGATCCCGCAAAATGTAACACGTAATCCCTGTAATGATTGGAAGGTAAAACTCTGGAGAGGAGAGAAGCCATTTGTTACGAATACATCTTTAGATTCTCGAGATTACAAAAATTTCCAAGATTCCAATCATATCGTAATTTCTTTAATATATAAATTCTACGATCGTTCAGAATTGTGTTCGTAGAACTTCTTAATCTGATATCTTAGATATTTTAGCTGGACATCGATTATATCGATCACGACACACCCTCTATAAATATTGTCCGGATATGCATACCCTTTCACGCTATAGAAAAGCATCGATAGTCGACACGGGTAATAAACTTATGCATTCACGATTCGATAAAAAGAAAAAGAAAAGAAGACGAATTTCTGTTTCCTCTGAGTATCAAATAAATATTATCAGACGACAGATTAATTAGATACACTCCATCCTTTCTTCAAATTGGCTCAAGAAGATTTCCCCTCCCTTCGTAAAGTTCTTCCACGCGATTGTCCGTTTCTATAATCGATCCCGTTGGAATTAATTAACGGGATGGAGGAAAAGTGGCGAGGTAAAGTTTCGTTTCACGTAGCTGTTGAGAAAGCGGCTTCTTTCGAACTCCTCTCTTCTCCTTTTCTTCCTCCTACTCTCTCTCTCTCTCTCTTCGACCGCTGTACACACGTGGGATCGTGGTGGAGCAAATAGCGCGTGAAATCGCCGCCCCTGTTCGAGAAGGAATTATCCGGAGATTTTTACTCGACTCCACCCCCTCCGCGCTGATTCTTCTCCGTCGGTGGCGCTTATTTGTTTAGCTGGCAGGCAGCCGGGAAAATTGCGAACTTCGCGAGCCATTTGATACAGGGATTATTTATTCGTGCTTATGAACCGTGCTTCTTTCGAATTCTCTCCTCTCTCTCTCTCTCTCGAATTTCAGGTTTAACGTTGGAAATTTTACAACTCGAGGAATTCGAGGAGGGGGAATTGCGAAAAAGATTCGAAAGTTTGACGGTGTTAAAATATATATTTGTGTGTAACAATCGATGAATGAAACGTTGTTACGATCTTAAATATTTTTTTGATATTTTAAGAAAATGCGAGAGAACGAGACGGGGTTGTATTCGAAAACGTCTCCGAGAAAAAAGTAAGAAAGGAAGAAACTTGAAACTTTTCTCGAAGTTTTTTTCCACCTCTGATCAACGATTTCTTCTCGACGTCACTCTTGCGAGCTTCTTCTCGAAATTATTATACGAAAAGAGGTAGTGTCGTGAAAATTAGAAGGAAGAAAGACGTGGAAATAGAAAAAAGAGAAAGAGAGAGAGAGAGAGGAAATTCGTGATGATCACGGAACGATTTAATTTGTAGAAAGATAATACCAAGAGAAACTTCTAATATTAACGTGATCCATGGTGAATAAAATATCGTAGTAAATATTTTTCAGGTAACGTTTTGAAGATACGGTATGAAGAACGCGACACGATTGTACTCTCGTCTTTTTCCCCTTCCTATTATACTTTAATCCCGCATTATCTAAAATTTATTTCGGATGGCTTCTCACTCGGAGCTTGATCAGAAAAAAGTTAACTACGTGGATAGGTTTGCGCGCTCTAGCGTCAGGGTTTATCGTGGTGTTGGTGAAATTAAAAAAAAGGAACAGGAGTTTCGTAAAAGTTTACGAGATATATATATATATATATACTTACGGAAATGAGAAATCCTTGTACAAGAAAAAAAAAAAAGGAACAAAATATCATGGTAGATATAATGTTAATGTATATCTAAAAATTTGTAATCGTGATAAAACGTATAATAAAATCAATATGCGGAGAATTATTAAAAATTTCGCGTATATAAAAAGGATGAGTTTTCTGATATTATGGATTTCTATAAAAAATTACGCAGGTTATTTCGTATAATTTTATAAAGAAAGAAATTGTAGAATGAGAAATTGAAGAAAAGCCAATAGAATCGAAAAAGCAGAACGGAATTACCCTCGAAAGAAAGGGAAATCCGCTTATTTCTGTTCGAAGATTCAGACTAATTGCCTCCCTAAAAGAAAGCGTAACATTTAACCGTACAAAATAATATCGTAAAATTGAAAGTGTAAAAAAAAAAAGAAAAAAATCAATCATCCGATCATCTAATATTAATTTTTCAAGTTATTTAGAATTTTTAATATCTAACTGGAAATTTTCATCGAAATTAAATTTTTCCCGAATTTTCGAGACACTCTGTTTTTTTTATATATTCCTCGAATTCGTGTTAAAAAAAAAATGAAAAAATACAAAAATTTAATCCTAAAAATATAAAACTTTTTACAGAGAGTCTGTTCAATTTTTATCTATCCAAGCGACGAGACTTTTGTCCGAATTAAATTTCGCTCGAAACTTGGAGAAATATCTCTTTCTCCTCTCTGGGTGAAAAAAAATCGTAAGATCCTTGCTTTCATAAATTGATAGGAAAAATGGAAAGATATGGATAAAAGGGAAATTGGTCGAAATTTGGCAGAAAGACGGATTCGATGAGCGCGATTCCGAATTGTTTGGAAAAGTGATTTTCAAGTCGGATCGTTGTTTGCTGTGGCAACAAGCACAACAGCGAAATCGGAAAGGGTGAGAGGTTAAACGAACGATACGTGCCGTCGTTAACCTCTCGATTTGCTTGCGTATGACCCATCATTGTAAACAGGTCGGTCATCACTATTGTGAACCGCACTGAATTAATTAATCCTTTCATTAAATCTAATGCGGGAAACTCGCGCGCCACTCGAATCTATAACGCGGCTCGCACTTGTTACGCGCGGTTACGCGGATTTTAACTCGAAACCGCTTTCGTTATTACAATTTTAATCATAGTACACGTAGTGGCGTGTTACAATATAATAGTTTAATTTATATATAACTGGACGAGATGATGTAACGAATCAAGTGGAACGAAATAAACAACCATGAGCCAATATTCACGCTGACAAACGTGATAAACGGTTTGATAGCACACGGTAGATTAATGATAATAAAAATTAAGATAGAATGTTGAATAAATATCCGTCAATTTTCCTCTTTTTATTTTACCATAAGCGAAGATTTGATCATTTTCGATAATCCAAACACCTGTAGAGCCAACTATTTCCCCTCCCCATTTTACCATAATAATCATGAGCGGATTGTACGAGTGGCGCGGGATGGGATAATCTAGATGTAGAGAAATTTCGCGAACACAAGGGTGGATGATTTTTGGAAACAGGGCGGTGGTGAAACTTTCTCCTCGGTATTGTTATAAGCTATTTATTATTCGGGTATTTTGAAGATTATCAGCCAAATTAATTAATCCTTTCGTTAAAGTTGCTTCACAGGATCATACGAATAACGACTGCCTGGCCGTGGCCGTTTTGTCTACCGGGACGTCGGGTTATCTGAAAGCAGACAACATGTTTTATCCAGCCCAAATGCTCTGGATGCCTTTCCTGCCCGATTCGTGTCCAGGCTTGATCGACAAGCCAAAGATATTCTTCCTCCAGGTGAGTTATTCTTTTTTTTTTTCTTTCTAAGATATATTTATTTTTCGACATCGACAGTAGATCAATCGGGACACGAAACAAATTTTCTCTAGCGATCTTTAATCCGTGGACTGCTGCATTGCCCTCTTTTTATCAATAATTTCTCCGCTTCCTCCTTTTACGCTTTTGACCGTGCACCTGTTTGGATTGCAAATAAAATTAACGCCGCATCGTGAAAAAATCTCGATAGTGACGCGAGAGTCGGAGAAAAAAGTATGGATAGAAAGAGTTTTAATTAAGCGATCATGGCGCGAAATACATCGATCTTGTTCCAGCCTCTATCTACCTCTATCTATCTTTGCAAATATTTTGCGTCCCGATGAATCTGTTGGCGAAAAAATTGTTTTTCGTTAGGAGAGGTTTTAATTAACTCGGTTATATCTTCGTTCTTACTTTACTCTTTCTTCGATACTTTGGAATATATTAACTCGGTTTTTTTTTGTATAATATTTTTTTTATTGAAACGGAAACTAAAATTGTAAATAGAATTAATTTTCAAGATAAAATAAATAAATAAAGATATTTTTATGTCTCGATAATGTTGATTTTTCAAAAGATTTTCAATAAGTTCGCAAAGTTGTTCAATAAAATAGAATTGCGATATGATTGGGAAGATGGTAAGAAATTGTCCGATCTCGAAAGTAGGAAGAGTATATAAAACGGGATAATGTGAATATTTCACACGATGATAACGTAAATCTTGATTTCGTTCGCGATGTAATCCTTGCCTGATCTTTTTCCATTTATCTGCTACGGGATGATCTCTCAAGGATTTGCAACACGAAGCGCATTACCGCGGAAATGTTTTTATTTTTTTCTTCTTCTTTTGTTCTTTTGCGATCTCGTGAAATACTCCTATTATAAGCGCGTCGATTTCGACTGGAAATGATAAAATATTTCGAAATAATTCGAAGTAAAAATATTTTCTAAAACGTATCATTTGAAACATGATTTTAAATTAAAAGTACGCCGCATTTGCCAAATTCAACATTCGAACATTCAAATTCGATCTCCATGTTTCCATTCAAGTCCGTGTTTCTCGAAAAGATTGCACAACGCATCGAAATTATTCGAGTCATAACTAAAAAAAAAAAAAAAATTTATTTATGGAGGAAAAGAGCCATAGCTGTCATCTGCTTCGCACGATTTTCTTTTTATTCCGATAAATTTTCATACGCTCGACGAAACTATTTTGTCCAACTTTTTTTTCCCCCGTTCGATCGAAACCAACTTCTCGTCGAATCGAGTCCCCTCTTCCCCCCAAAAAAAGCAATAAGACCGTGTTTTGTTCGATATAATGAAACTTGGAAAACAAGCTGTTCCGCGTGAATCAATTTGTCGTTAACACGCTCGCGTACAACGCGTATTACACGTCTGCAACCACCCGGTATTAACACCGTTCGCTCCCCGGTTATCGCGATAGAAACGGATGTATGTTTTTGCTCCGCGGGATCTACAAAATAAACTCGAAAACGCGGAGAAGTAGAGACACTCGAACACGCTCGTACAAACAGAAACATCCCACCCGGCGAGATTATACGAATATTTCGAGGGAAATTTTTAAATCGTGAAACGAAATTTAACGCGATGAACTTACTTACGTGTATAAATATATTGCTCGCGAGAGGAAACGAGTGGAAACGAGATCAGGATAGAAAATAGTTGATAAGCGTTTGAAATTATTTTTTTTTTTTTATAGTAATTAGAGAAGATTATTGGATAGAAGATTTATTTTTTTAAATTTGAATTATTAGCGTCAGGGTGATAAACCAATTTGTTTTTGGGATCGATGATTATTAACCATTCTCCGTTCTAGATTTAATAGGGTTGAACGAGATATAACGACTCGCTTCTCTCGTTTATCGGGAATTTTTTTTTTTTTTTTTGTATAACATCATTTTAAAAATTTAACGGTAATAGGTTCGCGTTATTTGAGCGAGAAATTTTGAATAATCGAAGGGAAATACAACGATTGTTAACGAATTTGAGATACGCGCGCGTTAATTAATTTTTATACCGGATATAATATATATTTCGTTGGAAAAATTAAATAAATAAAGCATTGAAACTCTCTGAAAACGCCTTCAGCTATCGACAAAAACGTTTTCCCCCTCCCTTTCGAAATTTTTATGCAATTATTCAAGCAGCGTATAATTAAGGAATTATTTAGATTGATTCATCGTTGTTACGTGATGGAATAACGCGTTTTGAAAATATTCCTTGATAAAAAAAAAAAACCAACCGTCGATGCTTGAAAAATATTTGAGACGCGATTATAGCGGGAACGAGAAAGAGAAATAAAAAAATTCTCCACGATCAAATTTCTCCCCCCCTCGTTAACTACGACATCGAGCGTTGGTTTCACCGACCCTTTCCTTTCTTTTTTTTTTTTTCTCTTTTTACATTTCTCCTCGACGAAGGGAAGGGAAGTTTCACGCTTATAAGAAATGAATTCTTGCCGCGAAAGAAGGGTTAAGGGTTCGACGATAGGGGACACGTGAAAACGGGGAGAGAAACGAGCTCGTTCTCTCGCGGGGAGGAAAGTGGGCGCTCTGGCGCTCTCCGTGTTTCCGGTTCTTCGCGACGAGCGAGGGAGGAGCGGCGCTAACGGAAGTGGAAAAGACGACATAGTTAATTATCCGTGCGACGTTTCAAAGGCGCGCGAAAGAGTTTTATAGTTGGCGAGCTTGCTTCGCAACTCGTTTAACGAGCTCTTGAATAACGTGTCAATGTGTGCGGACGTGTGGATATACGGGCACGCGTCGCGTTAAACCGTAGAAAGTTTTCTGCGCAAACGCGATTACGAGGATAAAAAAAGGAAAGGAAAAAATTCGACAACAATCGCGTTAGGAACAGGATCGAGTATTTTTTTTTCTCTTTTTTGAAACATATAAGATTTCAGAGAATGGAGGATCCGTTTCGAGAATCCTGTTTAAATTATTAAGCGACGTTAACAATGAGAGTGGAAAAATTATTGTATCAACCCTGTATGGGGAGGATCGTTCTTCGTATCATCGTGGCGAATTCAACTCTGCCCTGTTTTCTTTTTTTTTTTTTTTTTTTTCCGTCTCGTCATGTCGCATTCCGGTATTTAATCGCGATCCTCGCCAATCTTTTTCACGATAACGTCGCGACTTTCCGCGTGATGCGGACAGGGAGAAGAGCGATTTTCTCTCCTGGGGGAATGTCGGTTAAAGGATTGCAAAAAAAAAAAGGAAATAAATAAAATAAAAACACGGAAAAAAATAAAAAATTGGACGAAGATACGTATCGCGTGATTTATTCCTTTTCGGGATCGAAAGACTCCTAATGGAGTTTGTCGAAACTTGAGTTTGAAGAGAAAAGACGAGTATTTTATCCGAGATTATTACGAAATTGTTAAAATTATTAAAAATCGATATATCTCTTCGATATATCGTCGGATATTTATATATGTAAAACGAATTAAAACCTGCTTATCGGATCTCTCTTTTTTTTTCTTTCTCTTTTAACATTCAAATTTTCAAAAGCGAACTCGAAATTGCATTCGCATTTACATTTACATTTTTCTCTTTTTTTTTTTTCTTTTCCAGACTTACCATGATTCATCGTACAACGGAATACACGGTTTTGACCAATCGATCAATTTCTCTTTCCCAGATATTATGGTCGTACACTTATTTTATAATTGTAAGTAGACACGAATATATTGTTTCCGACTTTTAAAAACACACGCCTATGTATGTATGTATGTATGTATGTATGTATATATGTATATATATATATATATGAATATATGAATATTTTTATGCAAACGAAATGTTGTACGCGAGAATGTTTGCATCTTTATTTCGCGTGGAAAAAAAAAGAAATTCTTTATCCCGCGGGAAGTTGACGCAGGTACGTGCTCGAAGGGGTCGTTTCCTCGGTAGATTGTCGGAGAGAAGATTGTGCTCTCACGGATTCTTTCAACGAGTGTTCGGTCCCTGAATAGGCGCGACAACACGTGCGTGTGCAATTCACGCCCTCCCTCCTCCCCTGTGCATCCCTGTCGAGCATTCATTTGCAAGTCAATAGGCGGAAAGAATAGAAGGACTATAAATTTCGTTGTTATGTTGCTGGGTATTTGCACACACGATGTTCCGTCTGAATGAAAATGTATTCGATTATTCGAGAGACGAAACCTTGGAAAATTCGTGTGATCGAGAATATTGGAGGGGGGATCTATCTTCGAATCGAATAATACTCATTCTTACCTAGAATATAAACCTGCAATCCTTACTTAAAGCCAATCATTTGGAATATTAGATTTGGGATGGAACCATCTATCCACGTTTCAGATAGGTCAATTGATTAGGGCAATCGAGACGAGAGGCTTTGAAAAGTAGTTTCATTCGGGATCAATCGGACGATCACACGATGGAAGAAGCCACTTTGGGAAAAAGGAAAACAAGGAAAGGTTATTCGTCCATTCTTCAGGAGACAGGAATTTTTCTGATGGAAAATCTTACTCGAATCCGATGTGTAATTATATTTCTGGTGAATATTCGGAAACGAGAAGAGCAAAAGGAATATTTCGCGCCGTTGCTCGATCCCGTGTTCTTGGCCCGCGCTAATTTATCGAGGGAGAATGCAATAATAAGCTGCCGGACACAAATTGCATGCACGAATTATCACGTTAATCGTGTGCAACCGTGAGCGTGATAAATACACATACACGCGTATATTTCGTTACGCGTCATCTTTGTTCCCGTTTTACCCGTCACCGTGTCGCATAAATAATTTCTCGTTCAACGTCCGTAATCATTTGTCCTCGTGATAAACCGCTTCTACTTTCCAACCTATTTTCGACCGGTGTAAAGAAGAAATGGGATTTAATGACCAAAAATTGATAATCAACTTGATTTTGCTCGAATTTTATTTCATCTGGCATAATTACATCGCGTCTGAAATATTCTCTCCTATACAGAAATGACATTGGAAATTATTTTCCAAATAGAAACGTGTGATGTAAGATCGATACAATTAGCAATCAAAAAGAGAAATCTAATTAATTGTCCAAAAATATGGATATAATAACTGCGCAGCGTACGTTGGAACGTAATTTAATTAACCCCTTAATAAAATTTGTTGCGTGGAAATTAATTGAAAGCTCTCGACAAGTTCGACAATGTGGACTAATTATCGGTTGGGGAGTAATTGAATAGTCGGTCGGATTAAAATTTTCGTCCTTCGAATGAAAAGTTACGATATCCGGTTTGTCGTTCGATATACGCACGCACGCATACACGCACATAGTCGAGAACAAGTTTCTTCGATGGCGGGATGGAGAGAATGGACAATCTATAACGGAAGAGATAGCGCGGCGATTGTTAGCGGACGCGAAGCGATACAGACGGGATTTATTGTCTCACGGCAGGGCCGTGGCAGATATCATTGACTCGCGTCACTTCCGACGCCATTGATCTCCCTCGGCGCGTCATCGAATTGACAGAGTAAAATATTGAGTCGCGCGTCATTTCGGATCGTTAATCGGTTGATTTGCGTCATGCGTTGAATAAACGGACGGGAATGTGATCGGGGATTATCGTGTGCCGAAATTTTATGCCGACAGTGGTGATGGATTGAAAATTGCTCTATTTACTCGGTATTACATAATAATTGCTAGATTTTCAGAATTAAGATAAAAATACAATCTGAAGAAACGTTTTCATTTCTTCCATATTGATATATATTTCGTATTTTAGATCGTTTAAAGAAAAGTGATTCGATAGTAGAAATTGTTAAAAACGAAGGATTCAATTTTTATCAATTTTTCAATTCACTTGTTGTAATAAAACTTTGTTTATAGGAAAAATTGGAATAGTAATAATCGTGAAAAATCATTGTGAAAATTATTTTATCTAGAATCGTCTTTTAGATGTATATAAAGGGACGAACGTTTACGTTATCGAGATTAATGGGAGAAATTTCGGTTGACAGCGAAACACGTCGATAATACAGTGATACGCGATGCTAATGTTGATGTCGATCAAGCGATCCTCATAAATCGAGGTACGCATTAGAAGCAGCACTGAATTAAATTCAATCAAACATCGACTATCGTTCGCGTCTATCCATCCAAGTATATATATACAATTTTTCGAAGCATAAATTTGTCGAATACAGCGGAAAAATATTTCCTACGATCGAAAAAAATAATATCGCAACAACAGATATAAAATATATTTTTACTCGCGCGATTTTAAAAGCAACGTGACATTTAATTCGAATTATCCGTGCAATACACGAATAACCGTGTTTTCCACCACGCGTGAACAGGATAATGGGTAATCGAATCGTTAACGAAATTATTCGATAACATTGCCCAAGTTTCCGGTGACAAAGAACCCTGATTGTTCCGCGCCATGTATCGAATGAGGCGAAAACACTCGCCCTCCTCGTAATCCTCGTTGTAACATTTTCCACCTTTGTGATTATCTTTATTTCAGAAAAATCAGAATGATTTCGAGGATAATTCCGATGGAGAATCGTTGGTTGGAAAGGAAGAACGCGAAAAGGAAATTGTGGCCGGACAGAGTTGTCGAGAGTGATCGATATCGCGGATATAGTTGGATCGTCCCTCGTGTTTCGTAATTAGTCGTTACATGGTTGATAAGCGATTATAATTCGAAGCCCGGTTAATTGCCAATGTTATTATAATGTTCCCCAATTTGAATTTCGCATGTGCGTGAAATTATGACGGAGAATATCCGGTGTAATCGGATCAGAGACTTGTTTCGATCAGGATTCGGTGGAAAGAAACCGCGCTTTCTCTCTGTTTCACGCTGTCGTGATCGATAATAACGAGGGACGGAGTGGTTGTTGAAGGAAAAGTGGCGAGAGGAGACGATTACTCTTCGATGGATTGATTCGCTTTCGAAGGACGCTAATACCGAGACCTTTTCCCAGATGTTTTGTCCCTTTTCCATGGTAAACAGACAAAAGATTGAAAAGATTTATTCGTAATTTTCCTCGAATCGTATTGGATTTATTGCGGATTATCCTCGAGTAGAACGAATTACGTTATATTTATATATCAAAAATTGGGCTTCCGTGTAATCGTAAACTTTATCGTGCAACGTTCGAAGTAAAGAAAATTATTTACGGCAAAAATAAGCAGTTTTGCGTACATCGGTTGAAACGAATGATTATCTCGATTATCGCGTTGACAACGAAAACGTTTCTTTCCGGGACGATTACGGGAAGCGATAACGTTGCCGTATTTCTGCGTTCCATTAACGTCTCGATGATAATGCCTTTGCCTCTATTTCCACCTATTGTTAAACGTCTCGATTACTTTCCCCGTGGAAAATATATTTTCATCCAGTTAGGATTCCGTTCATGATTGTCTTTATAGATGGAACATTCGCGCTTCTCTTCCACCATTTTTCCTTTTCTTCATTAACTGACGCTCCAATCATTTTTGCGATTATAATCAAATGAACGTAACGAAAGAATTTGTTCACAATTCGCATTTATTTATCTTTTATTGTATGTACGTGGTGGGATAAAAATTTTTACGAATTGTCCTTAACTCGTCCATTTTTATCTTACGTTTGGTAAAGTATCTATTTATATTACTTTCGCATTTCCCACATTCCCTCATTAATTACATCATCCTCCATTTAAATACTTGCACACATTCCCAAAACCTCATACTCCATTCCGCGACTAACGATAATTCGCTTCTGCCTGTGGCGATTCGTGCGCAAAAAAAAAAAAAAAACGGGAAGAGAAACCGCTGGATTAAACAGTTGTAAACGAGTTTACACGAGCGCCAATCCCTTCCTTGATCCTGCTTTCGTGTTGTTGCCGATCCAATTGCGTTTACAAAGAAACTGTATTCTCTGATAAACGATCCTCGATGAGGTCATTAGTTGTTGCGAATCTAATCCGAATAATCGGTGGCTAAAGATCGCTCTTAATGGCCGGGTCGATTTGCAAAATTTCTTATTCCTTGGATCATTTGTGTTAATTCTAAACTTCTGCTTCAAGATATTAAACCAAGACACTGTAATTGTATTTTCTGTAACATTCATAAAATACATCTATATTTATCGTTGTGGCACGTTCGAATCATTCGATTATATTCGAAAGAGTATATTCTTTGAGAGATTGAGATGTGAAATGGCTTCTACTTTCATTCGTCTGCTTAAGTCCACATGCATGCAGCATACACAAGAATAGATAACATGGTGATTATGATTTGATTTTCAGCTTCTTGGCAAAATACAAATTCTTGTTTAATGAATAAAATTAGCCAAGAGTTGAAGGAACATTGGAGGACCCACGATCTACTCAGAATGATGACTTCAATCGTGAGGCACGTGGTTAGTTATAATCGGGCGTTATTGAGCAACGAAAATAAACTCCAAGCCCCAACTATAGTCTCCACGTTATCGCGATTAGTATATTTCGATAAAACGAAATATTTACTTGAATTGTCGAAAAATGAAAGGATAGATTTCGATCCTTTGGATTAATTTGTTAATTTGTCGTTGTTATTGCAACATAACGTGACAAAATTTTTATTTTAATCGCATTTTTGTCGATTTTTCTTATCTTTCGCTATTGCTTTTTCTTCGAACCATGAAATTCAATATTTCGAAATGAAGTAGACTGAAAATTTATAGAGAAGCAGCGATTAGATTATTGTATCGTATCATACTAATTTTATTAAATAAAAAAATATACATATATAATTATATATATATATAATAAAAAATATTTTGCAAATTACATTTATTTGTTTTATCCCTAAAATGGATAAAATGGACGTTCAACGCTCGGATCAAGAATAAATAATAAGATACAATCTCTAATTAACTTTCATTAATTATTCTTCTTTTATATTTTTTCATGGAACAAGATTCCAGTATATCGACGGCAAATATGAGATCCAATTATACAACGAATTTGCGGCGATTATAAAAAGAAAATAGGAAATTTTCGGGCGAGCGTTTAATTAATACGTGACGATAATTGATATGTTCAACGAGGAAAATGCAAAGCATGGATTTTAAACTCATTGGATAAAAGAGAAGAAATGTTTTTCGATACGATAAATTTAATACCGTCGAGAATATTTATTTATTATCTCTTACCTTCGAAGAATAAAATATATAAATAAATTTATTTCATAAAATAAATAATTAAATTATCGTGATTATTAATTATTGATCATTTATTAATAAATATAATATTTTGAAACAAATTTCAATATTTAATAATTGACGATATTTTATAAGTATTACGCATTTAACAAAATATGCGTGAATATGTATAACTTTTAAATATTTATATTTCTTATATGTATACTTAAGCTTGAAGAATATTTTGCGTATAATAATTCAATAATAATTCAACGAAACTTGCTATCTAAAAATCCTAAACGAATTTTCATCGAAGATTGACAAATTGGAACGACGAATCGCTCCTGAAAAATGTAAATTCAATCTTTGAAACGAGTATCGGTGATATATTTTTAATTATCACACTCGTGGATTTTCGTTGAACGAGTTTTTTAAAAAAGATCTCGGCCCTTAATCCGATATTATATAAGAAATGGGCAACGAAATGCGCGCGCGTTACTTCATTTGCAGCTGTTCACAGAGTTTAAATGAACCAAGCTATAAATAAGTTGGCCGCGAAAATACGAAAATACGCGGGAAATTCATTCCCTTTTTAAACAAATTAAAAGTCACCACGTCTAGACAAAAGATGGCGAGGAAAGCTCTGGCTATATATTTTTATTATTCAACCGCGTGTACTTTTAATTTGGTTACTTTGTGTTGCGAGTTATGATTTATTATAAGCAACCACTTGTATTGTACAAAGATGAATATTTCTCTCCGTGTGAAAAAAAAAAATTACATTTTTTTTTTTTTCTACGACAATAAACGAAAATTTCTTTAAACGCGCTTAAAAATTTCACGCTAGACGGCACGAAACGATCTCATTTCTCCATTATTTTAGATTGTAATAAAATTATGAAGTATGAAGTGAATAGTGTCTATGATGAATAGAATTTTTTTTAAACTGGCAGCGAGTGACTTAATTTTTTCTTTTTATTATATTGGCGTATAATCTATGTGTAAATATTATGAAAAAATATACTTTTATTTATTTCGTATATTTTTCATTCAATATTCGTTTATTTCATATAAGATATTAATGTATCAATGTGAGCAAAAAATATATTTTTTAAAGTATATAATTATAAAGTCTAATTTTTGTATTATTATTCTCTCTCATATTTTCTTCTATCTAGAAAAAAAGAATTTTCCCTTTTCTCGACAGCATAAACAATGGGGATTTACTTTCAACAAACTTAATGGAACTGTTGACACGTTTTGTAATATTATTCTAGACATATGTTGCAGGTAAGGAAAGAAGCAGTTCTATGTTCTATGTTTAGCAAGCAATGTGATAAGAGTTACCTTTTTCTATGAATGAAACTGATTTTTCCTATATTATGCTGAAAATTATTTCAAAGAAATGTTTAAAATAAAAATTTTGTAAACATAATTGTATAATATTTTAAATTACATTGTATAACATTTTCCTTATACATTTTAAGATCAAATTTATTATTCCCTGAAACTGGTGAAAAATAGTTATATTGAATGGTTGATAAATTTTTAAAAAATTCTCTCTTTATGACGAGGGTAAATATAATAACGTGAAAATATTGCACTATATTATTAGTATCGAATGGCATTGTGAAATGAAACGAAATATAACTCGATACACCTGTTGTACCAATCGACATGTCATTTATTATCAGGTAAATATCGATTATCGGGTCTGGTTATAAACAGTGGCAGTTCAATCTTCTTAAATTATATATTTTCAATTTAATTCCTCGTATATTTTAAACTTATTAAGCAATATTATGATTAACACCATAATGTTGTCTGTGTATCTTATTTCCTTATCGTACTTATTAAACCAAAATTGTAATTAGTGCTGTAATTACCAAGCGTAATTATTATCGTACAAGTTTATCAAAATTTGTGTTGAAATATCGACCGTATTATTAACAGCAGAATAGCAAGCTATTAGATGTAAAATTGTCAATGTTTCTAGTTATATAAAATAATAATGCTAATAACAATACAGATGCAAGATTTGTAACGTTATAATTTTACAATTATTATTATTATTATTATTATTATATAAGAAACAAAACAAAATTTGCGAAACATTTATGACGAAACAAATAAAATGAAACGATCATTGCCAAACGAATTCACGTATTATTTGTACTATATTATTATTGTACCATATTATTTATAAATAAATCAATATAAAATAAATTACGCATAATTATTTGCATATTTTCTCACAAACCACTTGAGAAGAGTCAGTATATCGGTATAGTAGTTCTTCAACTACTTTTGCATCAAAGAGAAAAGAAGTCGTTCGTACTTGGAGAGAGAGAGAGAAGTACTGGTACGTCTGTTTGACCGTGCAATGACAATTCGATTCCATTCACTTCATCTCCGTCTTCTCGTCGAGACTAAGTGAATCCTTGAAGCAAACGGAGCATGATAGAGCTACGGCTCGTTTGAGGGATGGTTAAAGGGTTTCGTTATGCGGGTTACAATCCTCGGTCTGCTGCTTCGGATGAGTAAAGGAGCACAATGGACAAAGCGTAGCAAGATGATTCAATTGTTTTACCAAAATTTAATCCGCATCTGATGATTCTTTTTACGGATAATTCATCTATCATATATATTGCAAAATTATGGAACTTGTTGATACTCAATTTTTTTTTAATTTAATCCTATAAATTTGTTGAAATATTCTCATTTTACTCGAGATCTGTTACACTAGCCATTTTCCATTATTTCGCTCAAATACATATTCATTCTTTCATATTCTAACTTGTTACTTTATTAATTGCACGAGTATTGTTTTATTCGCACACTGTTTATAGTGTCTATTAAGAAAATCTGGTTGATATTGTAATTCTGTTCTCTGTTAAACTTTTCCATATTTTCCAGCAGATGCAATTTTCAAAGATATCCTTATTATTAATGGTACAATGTGTCATTTGGCTCCAAGATCAACGCGTTAATCCCTTCAAGATGTGGTGAAACTTTGCTACCAAAATCGTCGTTAGAATCGTTAAAAGTTTCGTCGTTAAAGAACGACACGTTTCGATAAACAATCGAGAGTTCCCTATTCAACGTTCCATCGTATTTTCCGAACTTGCTGTCCAAGTGCTTTGATCAACAACTAGCAAGATTTTCAATTTAATAATTCATCTGGTGAACCAACGAGAAGTGGAATCTATCTAGTAGATGTGGCTATATAACAAGTACGTTCTCAAAGTTGAACTACTCGAGACTAAGCGGATGACTGATTCGCTTCGTCAAAGGATGCAGGTGCTTCTGTCCCTTCATCGATCAACGCTCGATCGAACGAGAGAGAGAGAAAGAGATATATATATCTCTTGGAGAAAGCCTGTGCTCGAATATCACCGACGATCATTTAAATCGGTGATTACAATCGTAGAGAAATTATCAACTCACGTTTCGGTGAATGGATCAAAAAGAAATGATTAAAAATGTTGAAATCTGATTCTTCAAATACCTAAAATATGAAAAGCCAAATGTAATATTTAAAGATTCATAAAAGCATAATTATTTATGATAAATATTTGTGAAAAATATAATATATACTTATTTCTTAAACCTTTAGATATATTAGGTTATTTATTTATTTATTGTTGTAACTCTGTTATGCTTCCTTACAGTAAATAACACCTGCAAATATTTATTGATAAAATATATTAAATATACATTCTCTTAATTCTTATATTTATAAAGAAATTAATTTTATAATTATATTGTTCATACCTTAAAAATTGTATTATAAGGATAGAACCAGAATAACATTTTTAATTTTTTACTTACACCTAATTATAATTATATATAAACAATATAAATTATTTTATTACATTGTTTTGCATATCAAGTAAGTCTTTTAATTTTTAAATAACATTAATTATTGCTAAAATATAAATGATTTAATTATAATAGAAAGTTATTTTTAATTATGCGTTTATAACCTAACCAAAAAACAATATACTATTATATACTTATACTTACGTGTAATTGTATTTAACAAATATATCAAAATTCCGTAAGAATATCTTTTCGTTTATTATATCTCGTTATGCCATAATATAATCCCATTTAAATAGTTTTTAAATTATAATTAATCTACGAAAGTATAAAAGGATACCACCATTTGATCCTATAAACTTATAAACAAATAAATTTCGTCGATAAGTTAGGAGGCGATTGAAAAATTTTGATCAGCGCCATCTCGCGTTTGGATCACCGAAGCTCCGACTTGTTACTAGCATAGCAGGATGTGCAAGGAGGTATTCTAATTCCTATGACGTCACAGACAAGGAAAGCATCATTGTGCAAGAAGGACAGAGAGCATATTCCGTTACATCTCGTGGAAAATTCATTAATTTCTCGTTTTTTACTTAAAATTTCTATACTTTTAAGATCGCATCTTGAAGCTAGAATCCTAAACAACTTTCTCATATCAATTTTGATACGAAATTCTTTTCGATTAATTTTTTATTAACGATTAATCCGTAGTGCGTTCTAATGCGTCGAAGACGCCATATTGAAAATTTATTAATTTCTCGTTTTCCACTTAAAATTTTCATACTTTTAAGATCGCATTTTGAAGCTAGAATCCTAAACAACTTTCTCATATCAATTTTAATACGAAATTCTTTTCGATTAATTTTTTATTAACGATTAATCCGTAGTGCGTTTCTAATGCGTCGAAGACGCCATATTGATTATGACGTCAAATTCATTAATTTCTCGTTTTCTGCTTAAAATTTCGACACTTTTAAGATCGCATCTTCAAGCTAGAGCCTTAAATAAGTTTCCCATATCAATTTTAATGCAAAATTTTTTTTAATTAATTTTTTATCAACGATTATTATGCAGAGTGCTTTAGTTACAAACCGTCAGTTTGTAATCAAGTACAAAATAATTTATTTATTTACTTATTTAAATAACAATAAGGTTTGAAATAAAATTATGGGAAACTTGCTTAAGGCTCTAGCTTCAAGATGCGATCTTAAAAGTGTAGAAATTTTAAGTAAAAAACGAGAAATTAATGAATTTTCCACGTGGTGTATTCGAAGTAGCGGAAAATATTATCTGTCCTTCTTGCACAATGGTGCTTTCTTTGTCTGTGACGTCATAGGATTCGAATACCTCCTTGCACATTCTGCTATGCTAATAACAAGTCGGAGCTTCCGTGATCCAAACGCGAGATGGCGTTGATTAAAATTCTTCAATCGTCTCCTAACTTATCGACAAATTTTCTTTATAAGTTAATAGAATCAAATAACGACTCCCATGTATACTTATGTAAATTAATTATAATTTAAAAACTACTTAAATGGGATTGGATTATGGCATAACGAGGTATAATAAACAAAAAGATATTCTCACAGAATTTTGATATATTTGTTAAATACAATTACACGTAAGTATAAATATATAATAGTATATTGTTTTTTGGTTAGGTTATAAACGGTTATAATTAAAAGAAAACTTTCGATTATAAATAAATGATATATGATTTTTGTAATAAATTATTCATTTAATGTTTTAGAAATCGCTTCGAATTATTTAATGTAAAAATCGTTTTCGAAGAATTTTTATTGATTTCCCAAGTAATGAAATAATTTATAGTGATCATATGTGATTAGTATGATTACATGTTATATAAACGTAAGTAGGAATTAAAAATATTATCCTGGTTTCTCGAATAATATAGATAAAAATAATCTTAATTTATATTAATTTAATCAAAACAATATTGTGATAATATTTGCAGTAATGAAGATTTGGAAAATTAATTGCTATAATGAAGATAACGGATGGACGAAAAATGTAAAATATCCAGTTTTTAAATAAACTCCTGTTAAATTGATGATTTTTATGGAAAAATAGTGTTTCTTGACATACATTTAATAAGATAAGAGTAAGATAGCTTTGATTGATCGTCTAATAATTAATAACATTTTATACAATAATAATTAATATTCGAAAACTGTTGGAATTACAAATCATTCTAATTTAAATATATTTATAGATTTAATAAGTATAAATTTATTAAATACATGTGGGACGCGATCTCGATTTCTAGGCCGACGAAATTGGAAATTCGGCCGATTATATTAAAATGTAACTTTACGAGGGAGAAAAGCATGGGCGCCGATTGTAAATGGAAACTCGAATTCAAATGGTGTGTACGTGCTCGTTTTCGTCCATAGTGTAATAGTCCATTGAGTGGCTGAAGTATTGTTTGTAATTTCACTTTACAGAATGTTTCATGCAACCATTCGTGTATTCTATTAATGAATTTCTGGAATTAATAAATATCGTTGAAAATGAAATAGAAACAGATGTAAAGAGTCACATTCAAACAATTTGTAGAAATCCGATTATTGAGAATTAGAAAAAGAAGAAGAAACGAATGTTATTTTTAATATCCATTTATTATTTGCAGCAATACTTTTACATCTACGTTACATTCTATTAATATACACGGAATCTCATCTATGAAAAATTCGATAGACAATGATATAGATTTTTAATTACTAATTATTTTATATTACAAATGAAATAGGCCAATTATGATGAGACAAATAGTACAGTTTTATAACGAATAAACAATACATATAAATATTTGTTAAAAAATCTTTGATTGACGTAGATATTAATCGAACATAAAAAAAAATACATCTATTGTATAAAATATCTATTGTAAAAAAATGTAATGATAAATTAAATTGAACTTTATAATACAATTTCATCAAATTTTTTATTCATGATACAATTATACCTTCAAATAGAAAAAAAAAAAAAGAAAAAGTAGGGAAAAATATTCCAATTAATGTAATACTATAAATTATATTACGATTTTTAATTTTCTGTATAAAAATGGTTGCTGCTACACTCGCGAATTGTACGTCCCTTTTATTTTAGAAAAAAAACGCCGCGACAGAAACCGCTTTTTCACAGAAACCGCTGACATATGAAATATCCAAATTCCGATCAATCCTGACAGAGTGTTCTGTCAATTTTTTGCTTCTCGATAATATGAAAATAACAACGTGCGATTTCTCTCTCTGCGTACTCTCAGAGATAAACGTAATATAATTGTAGTGTACGTTTCACGGTGTAAACGATTAAATCCTCACGTGATTTGTCTCGGAGCAATTACACGGGAATCAATCAATTCTATTACAAGTTATTCGAAACTTCTACTATCCGCTTTCACTTCTCCAATCTACCATTCAATTGAGCTACATCCCGTAAACTTTGCTAACTAAATCAACAGTCGGAAACACTTTTGCCCGTTAACAACAATCGCAGAATTGTCAAGCGCAGGGCCACTTAGTTTCCACTTAACTCTCCCCGAGAGATACGAAACAGGATCGATAACGTACGAATTATCTTTTATTCTAATACAACCGTCGAGTTGAATTCGGGCGCACATCGATCGTCTATCAAATTTGTTTTCAATCTTCGTGGATGGTTAATTTCGAATCACCTGGTAATTGGACGATAAACATTTCGAGCCAATATTTTGAAAATCCATTAATCGTGGCAATAACGGTAACAAACTAGAACCACGAAACACACGTTTCGTTCATTTCTCTTTCCATTTTTCCTCTCCAACTATCATTATTATTATTATCGTTATCTATTCGTGTTTGAGTTTCGAAATGGAGAACAATCAATGCGATTCATTTTGTTACGAGTAGTACGGATCAGCCATTTATCGGGCGAGTGAAAAAGACATTGCGATAGAACGAGACGCGAATCAGACAAAAGTATCACCATCGTGGATTCTCATTTCAACGCGAATTCTACATATTTTATATCTGTCCAACTATTATTATTATTATTGTCATCTATTCGTGTTTGAATTTCGAAATGGAGAATAATTAATGCGATTCACTTTGTTACGATACGATTAGTAGTAGAGATCGGCCAAGTGAAAAAGATGTCTACATATTTTATATCTGTCCAACTATTATTATTATTATTATCATCTATTCGCGTTTGAAATGGAGAACAATCAATGCGATTCACTTTGTACGATACAAGTAGTACGGATCAACCATTTATCGGGCGAGTGAAAAAAACGAACGAGACGCGAATCAGACAAAAGTATCACCGTCGTGGATTCTCGTTTTAACGCGAATTCTACATATTTTATATCTGTCCAACTATTATTATTATTATTGTCATCTATTCGTGTTTGAATTTCGAAATGGAGAATAATTAATGCGATTCACTTTGTTACGATACGATTAGCAGTAGAGATCGGCCAAGTGAAAAAGATGTCTACATATTTTATATCTGTCCAACTATTATTATTATTATTATCATCTATTCGCGTTTGAAATGGAGAACAATCAATGCGATTCACTTTGTACGATACAAGTAGTACGGATCAACCATTTATCGGGCGAGTGAAAAAGACGAACGAGACGCGAATCAGACAAAAGTATCACCGTCGTGGATTCTCGTTTTAACGCGAATTCTATATATTTTATATCTGTCCAACTATTATTATTATTGTTGTTATCTATTCGTGTTTGAGTTTCGAAATGGAGAACAATCAATGCGATTCACTTTGTTATGATACGATTGGTTACGAGTAGTACGGATCAGCCATTTATCGGGCGAGTGAAAAAGACGATGGAATCAGATAAAAGTATCATCGTCGTGGATTCTCATTTTAACGCGAATTCTACATATTTTATATTTGTACAATTTTAAGACGATTTTTACAACAAATATATACATTTCTCGCGTCACAAAATATGAATTTACAAAAATATACATACACGTTTAAAAAAATACCTGCACGTCGGTCCACCGACTTTTTTCGCCCCCGCTTTTTTGTCCCCCGTTTCTTTCTCGTGGAATTTCAGAAAGAAAAGAACTCGAAACGCGCGCAAACGTCGGAAGAGTATTATTTATATTCGAGAAGTGTTCACGCCGGCGCTTTAAACCGTATTGTTTCATTTTCGCTCGGAGTCAATCGTAGATAATATACGTTGACAACGGAGCTCCGCTTCTGAGATTCTACATAATACAGGAGGAATTATTTTTCCTTTAAATAGAATCGCATAGGATATAAATTTCAAAGTAATACGCAGTTTAATATATATATAAGGGATTGCAATCGAGCAAGATGAGGGAAAAATTCACAATTATTCTCCACGCTCTTCTCGAGGATAATTCGACACTTTGCAAATTATTCGTGAAACTCGCATAAAAGATGGAACAGATTTGTTACAATCCACCTGAAAATTAAATTTAAATCACGCATCATCCCTTGTGTCACAATTTAATACAAACTTTGTTCTATTCCAATATTTATCACTTATCCAAAGACATGATGATTCTTTATCATCTCGTTGCAAACGAACCTTCTCCAATGATCATCTGCCTTTAAACATGCATGGCATCGCCTAATCTTTCTGCTATGCGTGGTTGGCTCGAAATAAGTCGTTTCGATCCGAGCAACGCAGGATAAAGGAATGGAGGAAGGGATGCAGAAGGCTGGCCTAGGTTCCCTCGCACGCCGGTCGAGCTTTTCATCGAATTACCCAGGCAAGAAGATGACACGGCCGTGTGTTTTAGCGGCAGGTGTACAAAGCTTTTCCCCGAACAAACGGAAGGAGCAGGACAGGCTCTTCGCCGTGTGCCTCTTCGCCGAGTCGGTTGTGTGGCAAAAACGTGCCGTTTAAAGGCACACAAGGTTCAAAGGTGCTTTGTAGGGATGGCGAAAAGAAAATGTTGGAGAAGGATGTTGAATGCCGTGGATGATGTTGATGAAGGGAACAGGAGTCTGAAAAAAAAAAAAAGAAAGAGATATCGAAAAATAATCGTTTCAATTATTTAAGGGGAAAATGTTTGCGTGGGATCGAGTGGAAGAAGAATTAGAGAGATGGGTTTATCCCTTTAATTGGCGGAAAAAGAGAACGCTATTTCCACGGCTCAGCCAGTTTTGATTAATACAGTCTTTGTAATCGGAAAAATTACTGGCATTTCTTTTATTTATTCTTCCTTCCTTTCTTTTCTCAAAAAAAAAACGAATAGAAAGTTATATACGTTAAATAAAATTATCGATATTTCTTTGACGAGTTGTATAAATAATATAAAAAAAGGATTCATCAGCGCGAGATATTATCGGTAATTGATACATCGTGATTTTAAGATTATTGTATATTCGACCACGAATTCCCAAATATTCCGATAAATCGAATTTCGAAGGTATTATTAGGGATGAAATGATGGAGTGTATCGCAAATTTATATAACAAACTGGAAACGTGTCAAAAATCGTGAAAAATCTTCCTAGAATATTGACTATTAAAAAATGTATATATATATGTATTACATCTCTTTTTTTTTTTTTTTTTTTTTTTAAGTTTTACTGTTCATAAAATTTCCAGACATTATGAATGTTAATCATCGAGATGGATAAAGTCTAAAACAAGTTTCAAAGAAGGGATAAAACGGACTAAAGCATTATCTAGTTTGTGCTTTAAAACTTTGTTACTCCCCGTATATTCTTTCGTAACTGCGCTTATTTAAAAAAAAAAAAAATCTCAGCTCACTTTCCCGAAACTGATTTCCCCCCCCCCTCCCCCGTTCTAATCTAAATTCACCCGTGGCCACAATCGAATTAAAAATAATAACATTATCGATGTAACAATGTATTATCGAATGTGTTATCGATAGTTTTGCAAATTGTTACCATCTAGAAACCAATGCGCAATGCCAATTTAATATTAAACCGATTCAAATCCTGTATATCTGTTGTTTATCTGTAATAACATCTTCCATAACCTGAATCAGCTCGATATATATATATATATATACATACAACGGCGCAAAAATATAATCGTTAACATTTACGCGTGTAATTTCATGTTTCCACGAGGAGACAACGCAGCAAATATTAAATGTTGCCAATTTCGTTTTCCATTATCGTTACATTTTACATCAAAAGATGCGTAACGCGTGCGTAATAACATCGTTGTCGCGTTATTCATTTCGTTTGTTATTCCGTAACGAACAAAGGAGGACAAGCTTGTGGAACGAGCGTAATATAAAAGTATGAGAGTGAAATGTAAAAAAAAAGAAAAAAGAAAAAAAGCGTAGAGTTTCGATCACGTCTTACATGTTAGAAGATGGCCGATCCTCCCGAAGAATTGTCCTTCTCCCTCGATAACGCGAAAAATATGGGACAGATTCACGGCATGAGTGCTCTCAGCGATGCGAATTTTAATGGAATGCCAGATGGTCTAATATTGATATCGAAAAGAAGAAGAGTGTCCTCCCCCTCGCGATGAGGATCGCGTGAATAATAAAATAGAGATTCGACGGCGATTCCCCGTGTTCAGGAGAAGGAAGAAAGAAAAATGATATGTTCTGAAAAATCGCGTATATATGTAGGAAGAAACAGTGGAAGTCTTGTTTGTCGATGGATCTCTCTCTTAATCCAACGGAAGCTTTCAGTGAAATGAAGATTTTTACAACGATTCGTTTCATTTTCTCTTCGGCTCATTTTACAAATGTATCGAAATGTTTTCATTCAAACGAGAATACCTCGTTTCGTTTTGCGCCAATTCTTTCGAGAGACAAAAAAAAAATACGAGTAGATAAGAATATTCTCTAGGATTTGATCGAAACGCAGTGAGAATGTTTAACTTGGCGGGAAAAAATCAATATTTCGGAAACGAAAGACGCTCGATTGTTTATTCAGAAATTTAATTCCTCCACTGATCATTCTTCCCTTTTTAAAGAGAGGAGACGCGCGATCGATCGCAAATTGAACGGATTAATCGGATTGGCGAGGAGGGAGGGGTAAATAAACAAATAGAATGCAAATTGTGAAAGAGTTGAACGAGGTTGCTTTCGTTTCTTCCAAGACAAAAACATTATTTCCCTGCTCGAGTATCGATAAAACGTTTTAACATCGACTCCTCCGATTCTTTCTCGAACTCGACAAAGAACCTTTAAACGAACGAACGAATTTTAAACAGGCTACGATATCCATCGAACGGATATCTATCCCGAAATAAAACGATTCTCTTTCGTTAAGACGAATCTTAAATATCTTTCGAATGAAATCTTTTCAATTTCTTTATATATATAAAAACGACGAATTAAAAAATACTAGAAAATGCAAAATCATCATCTTACGGCGTATCAATTGTAACTACGTGCGTTGTTAAGAGGAAATTCGGATGTAACTCGGGCGAAAACAAGCAAAGTTGGTAATGAAGTTAGCTGCATCGAGTAGCGTTAAACCTGTTTAACGGGGAAAGAATTACGGGAAAAGGCGCGATGGTATCGGCCACGATCACGAGCTCGCCTAGGAAAGAGCACGCGGAGGAAGGAACGAGGCTTCGCTGCCCGATCAATAAAACTCCACTTCCACCCTACTTAACTTTGTATACTCGTAAAATTCTATTAAACCTCGTGCTCGACGAGTATCCGCGTCGAGAAAGGAAAAGGCAAAAAGAAAAAAAGAGAGAGAGATAGGAAGGGAGAGAAAAATGCAACGTTGAGTGACGAGGCCCCGCTTTGAACCGTGAATTTCGAAGGGAATCGAGAGACAAGAGATGTATAATTACGGCTTCTGCTAATTAATCGAATTGATATAAATTCGTGTGATCAAGCCTAACGCGATTTGGGTTTCGTGATTCGAATTTTCTCGAATTTCGAATCCATCTTCGTTTCCCTAATTTGTATAACCTGTGCGAGAAATCATCAACGGGAGCTTATCGGATTATTCGCGCGTTGCGAGTACGTTAAAGCGAGATGAAACGAGGAGGGAGGAGGAAGGAAGGGGAGGGGAAGGGAGGGAAGTATTCTTCGAATAATTGTCCGTCTTTTTTCTTTCTTTTTTTTCTCCTTCTCCCCGACACGCCACGTTGTATAAGGAAGCAATTAAGAACGCGGCCGAGAGATATAATATAAATTCGTTTCATCCCTTCGGGGCCTTTAACGCGCCATTTTCCTCGCTTCTAATTTCACCGACCGGATACTTTTTGTTTTATACTTCGCCTTCCCGATTTTTATTGAACGTGACGCGCTACTCATTCTTCGAGTTTTCACAGTTTCTCGATCGTCACGTCGATCGAGTACACTTGGATTATCCGAGAAAAATCTTTTGCGTTCCTCTTCCACGCTCGCTGAAGAAAGGAGGAGGGGAGAGAGAGAAGTCGATGAATGATAATATTTTCGACACAGGAAGAATCTCGATAATCGGATTCGTTGGGAAAGTTAAATTGAACCGAGCTCGAAGAAAGTCTCGACAGTCCATCCGAGTGTTTCCATCGGGATATTTTATATTCTCGTTACCGGCAGCCACCCCGGATCTAATTATGCCGATCAATCGCTTGAGCGAAAAGTGCATCCGTGATATTAAACCGTGATTGATTAAAATTATTCTTAATTACAAAGTGTAGAAATACCATCGATGGGATTAATTTACGAGATCGAAGAATGGAGATCTGGATGTTAAAAAGATTTGGATATTTTTTTTTTTTTTCGATTAATTGAGGAGCAAAGATCGTGACAAATAAAAGGCAAAAATAAAATCACCGAGTTAATAACCTCCTACTCTTCATTCCTTCCAATTATGTTATTAAATTTCGTGCTCGAGATCACCAAGAGACCGAGCAAGAAGAAGAATGAAGAAGAAGAAGAAGAAGAAGAAGAAGTTGAAAGTTTCAAGCGTGACTGCGCTCATCTTCACAGTACATTTACCTAAAAAAAGGGAATTAATTCCCCAAAAAGATAGATCCAACAATAATATTCTTTCGTTATTACCAGATAATTATAATCCTCTTTTTAACGTAAAATATACATAAAATAATCTTTCTATCTATTTAAATCGCTTCTTGATAAGAAAAAGAAAAAAAAAATTTCTTCAAACGTTCTCCAAACTCTGCCAAACGTTCGCGAGATTAATAAACCAATTACCGGGATTGTCTCGTCTTCCCGCGAAGAATCGGAAGAATTTCCACCGTTGGAAATGGGGAGAAGGGGAGAGGGCGAGGTTACGCTCAACTCCGATCCTCCGTCGACAGAAATCGTCGATCGAATGCCGAGGTAGATAAAAATTCCCGCATCAAAAACTTGAGAGAGAGAGAGAGAGAGAGGGATATGCGACGTCGCCGTAGGGCAGCGAATTCAGATTTCATTGCACGTTTACCGTACTGTCGCCCTGACAAATCGTATTTTTACCATTCCAGAACTAGGAGACGTATGCGAATGCGCGGCAGACGAGTGCGCACGCGAGAAAGAGAAAAAGAAAGAGAGAGAGAGAGAGAGAGAGTGAAACGCGGATGAAAATGCTGGAGTGGGAGGGAGAAACGGGGCGGTATGACGGAAACGGCGTTGGATATAGAGGGAACCGGCGGGGGATATAGACGTCATGTGCATTTACATCGGTTTGCTTGAAAGCAGCCTTTTTCCATGTCACGACACCGTATATATCTATCTCTGGATCGACGATGATTCCTGCGACACTTTGTAAGCTCGTTTCACGTTTCGATAGAGACTCGTTTGTCCAATCGTGTGTCACGTCTTCTGTCGATCGATTATCACTCATTTCCTCGCGTTCATAACTCTATGAAAACGGAGAAAGAGAAAGTTCGTAATAATAATAAGAATAGTAACAATAATAAATATACCTTTCTGGAAAATAATAATTTTCTCCAGAGAGACAAGTGGAAAATAATAATTTCAAGTCAAAGTTAGTCGAATATGTGCGCGATAATAAATCTGTCTGAACGAATCGTGTAAAACAAACGCGTGTTATTCCTTGAGTGAGGAATCACTTATTGAATCGTTCGAGCATAATTTTAAGAAAAATCTTTGCCTCGGGGACAATCGTGTTGCCGAAGGTTCAACACCGAGGCAAACACCGTTAACTAAGTGATAGACGGGTAGTGCTTGCGTGAACTTCTCGCTTCGTTCATTCGCGAGAAACTTGGCCTCGGATAACATTGTTTCGACTGTTCGCTTGTTTTAGAGTGGGCGAGCGAACATGCTTATCGAAATAAATTATCTTAAGGTGTTTAATTTAACACGATCAAATACCTTGACAATAATTTATTTCTCTGGGAATCTGGAGAGAAAGGATTAAACTTAATGAAACGTTATTAATCCTGTTGAAAACACCTGGAATTTGTTGCGAAGTCTTATAATCTCACTACTCGCTACTTCTACTACCGATCTGAAAAATACGAGGAGCGAAGTAAAAGTCGTGTACGATGAAAATAACCAACTAAATATTTAGCTTAAAGGACACTGGTTGCCGCTACACTCGTAAAAACTATGTTTCAATTTGTTTGCTTTTTGTCGACGAACGAGTCGTATGTACGCCGTTCTAATTACGAAATTACAGAGGGAACGAAATACTCGGGGAAACTCGGTAAACATGCAATAAGGGGGAAAAAAATTATTTCGTCTTTGTAAAAAATTAAAAATGCGAAATAGAGAAATTTTCGATAGCGCGTTTCGAGAAACTTTAAGAAATCGATTCGGCGAAAATTCTTTCCGATTCTCTCTCCGCAAAAAAAAAAAAAAAACAATTTTTGGTAGATTGATGATCGATGCGTACGATCTCTGAACACGCTTCCTCGGTTCTCATACTGTACGAAGAATAAGCGACTGGGGATCGTCTGAATTTCGAAGAAAATTACCAATTTCTCGAAGAAACTATTAACTTCGCTAATTAAGTTATCGAGCTTCGTTAACGTTTTACCTTGGAACAAAGGACAGATTTTTGGAATCTTCACGGACAGAGTTACGAGCAAGTATTTCACTTCGTTATTACGACAAAACTTTACACCACAAACTTTTTTGCTCTTTTCATTCGTGAATCGTTCTCTAAAACCGAAAAACCCTAATTGATAATACCGTAACAATTTTTCGTTTTCCTACCCGAAGAATAAGGGAGGAACGAACGCAAAAATTAATCAACGTCCGGAAAAATTTAATCGAAGAAAAATTTTTCGCGTGCAATTTCCTCCGAGTGGGGAATAATAGAAAGAGGAGGGAAAGAGAAAGAGGGAGAGCAATTGCCGCGATAGAATAGCGAGGGAACTCAACACGTTAAATCCTCGCATTACCGGGAAAATGATTGCAGTTCGTGCAAGCAACGGAAAGGGGATGCGAGGGAGAGAAAAAAAAAAAGGAAAAAAAAGAAACGCTAGGAGACAAAGCTTGGCTTAGAATTTTCCACAGACGGCATCATTTTTTTTTTTTTTAAAAACTTGTCGAGATCGAGAAGGAGGAAAAGATGGATCGCTCGAAACATCGATCCATCCGGGAGGGAAAAATATTCGGTTTCCGGAGAAGGAGGAGAAGAAGAAGAAGAAGAAGAAGGAAGACGAGAAAACTCTGCCGCATGACCGGCCGACCTGATATTCACTCGTTTCACTTTGAACCCCTTTTCACAAGGTATGACGTGAAATATGGGACGCGTTTCCTTAACTTCCGCAATCCAATCTTTTTTCCTCGTTAAGTAATTGAATTTTTTTTAATCCGTCCTAATCCCCGCGAGAGAGGAGGGCGGAGGGAGGGGTGGACGGCGAAAGGAAGGGGTGAAAAGTTTTTAACGAAGATATTTAACCGAGAGAGTCTCGGTTGCTTGTCTTAAGCGCGAGCTTCCAAACTTTTCGTTAAATTTAATTCAACGAAACATCTTGTTGCTTGTTGCTCATAGAAGATGATCAGCCAGATGTTCTTTCTCTCTTTATTAAAATTGAAATGCTATCGTTCGGAAATATCCTTCTCCTGGAGAAAAAATTCCGATCCGTTGTAACGCGCGTGTATAGAAATGCAATATTATCGATACGACCGCTTTGCGCAAGTTTTATACGTTTTAATAAATTTTTATGCCATGTCCGTAAAACAGAATCTTCCTCCAGATAGACTCTCGAAGCCTTCTTTTTATGCACATGGAGGAGCGTTTCAAATCGTAAAAATGGCACGCGATTTTTAGATTCGAAAGTTGTGGGAGGCAAATGTGAAACGGATCGAATATTTCGCGGATTTTATTTAAAAAGGGAAATTTATATACGCAACGTCCGAAAAAGAAAGAAAAAAAAAATTGGAAATAAACCGCGTGAAAAATACGGGATGATATCCGGAGAATTAATTTAAAGCCATTTTTCGTCATTAACTTTTAACTCTAAAATATAATCAATACATCGGTTAGAAAAGAGTGCGCGCCATTTCCCGAAAACGAAACGAAACAAATATTTATTAACACAACAAATTTATCCGCTCGATATCTGACAAATTTTCATTTTCCCCGCCAATATCCCCTTCGTTCGTTTCATCCCTTTCCACGGAATTTTTTTACCCCCCAATCCGGAAACCGTATTGTCGAACCAGCTCCGCCGAGGAAATACTCGAATCCGGTTTCCGCACGGTTGTGGCGCTCGGCGCATCAACCTGCACTTTGACGGTGCAAATTTCATCCAACAACCCGAGACGCGCCTCTTCCGTCCCCTCCTCCCTATTCTCCGATATAATCCGTTTTGATCCCTCGATATCCTTCGGGACATCGGGATGACGGGAATCAATCCATCGACCGATACGTTACGTGCAAAGAAAAGCCGTTGATTTTACGAAAACATGGAATCATCGGTCGCCATTTTTCTCACGTGTGTGTGTGTATATATATATATCATAATCTTCTTATCTGCGATACGTCGACTTTCGATAATTCCGCAGAATATACGTTTTTCATGGCGGAAGAGATACGGATCAATTTTTATTTTGTCGTCGATCGATTTATCGCTCGATGGAATTTTTTTTTTTTATCGCAAGTGTAAATTTGTGCTTTCTTTGTCTTCTTTTTTTTTTTTTGTTTTCCTTCCGACATTTCAGAGAGGACACACACGGAGAGTCTTGATTTCTGGGTCATCCTCAAAAATGGAGGATCACGGTGAACGTAAATTTCTGGGGCGC
Source organism: Apis mellifera (assembly GCF_003254395.2). Classification (NCBI taxonomy): domain Eukaryota; kingdom Metazoa; phylum Arthropoda; class Insecta; order Hymenoptera; family Apidae; genus Apis; species Apis mellifera. The sequence continues at coordinate 10,590,488 of NC_037649.1, forward strand.
GGAAAGAGTTAAACGTTGTGTTTACAGACGGTCGTCACGAGGGATTTATTTCGCTTGTTGTTGGCGGGGCAAATATTTTTCGCGTTGTTCAATGGCGCTCGAACCAAATTTTTCTTGGAAACGAGTTTTGTTTGTTAATCGTTATCGAGTAATAAGATTAATTGATACGTTTCGTTCTCGGATACGATTATTAAAAATGTTGATTTAGATTTAAAAGCACTTTTTTTTGTTGTTTTTCTTTTTTTATCGGAAACGCGATAAAAATTCCGTTTACGATAAATGATTCGATATCTCGGCGAGAGAAACGCGTTTATAGAGAAAAATTGTTCATCAAGAAACAACAGCACGTGGAAGTGGAATCAACATCGAGATTGCGAATTAAATACCTGGAACTTTGGACAGAAAGCTTTTATCAAAACTTCCGTGTCGATCTTATCTCACAACGACACACATTCATCGTATCGATTTCGAACGGATATTTCGTAAGCGCGTAAATTCCCTCTTGTTTTCTCATCCTCCCTCCTTTCATTGTATTTTTCTTCTTTTTTTCTTTTTGTTTTTTTTATTTTGTTTCGTTTTGTTTTTTTTTCTTTTTTTGTTCCTCCCTTTTGATACGATATCGGTTAACTGAGCGACTTCGATTTTGAAAATTTCAACGAGAACGAATGTACAAATCTTTGTCATTCGAAACGTGCACGGTAAAAAAAACGCTTTAAACGCGTAGAATTGATGACCGAAGAATTCAATTTTTCACGGGCGACATCCATTTTATTGCAATTCGATCTGCATATGGTTTGTGATACGTTTATAACGCTGTGAACAAAGAACTTTTATCGTGGATTAAATGGAAAGTATTATATTCCAAATGAAATAGATGTCACGTACAATAAACGAATATTTTTCATACGTGAAAATAAAAAATTGTATAATAGAAAAATTAATAAAGTAAAAAAAAAAATGAAAACAATAATAAACAACGTTATCCAATTTCCTATCCAGCTTTTCAATCAATCATCGCGATTATCGATGCCTTAATTTCTTTTTTTCACTGTATTTAATCTGTATCAAAAATTTTAATCTCGATCAATAATAAATTCTACAACAATAATTGACACAATTTTTATACAACTTTGTTTATCGGTCAGTTTAAAAAAATCTGCACGACGAAACGAAAGTAACGTTTTCATCTAAATTTCGAGGTAAAGAGATCCACTTGTCCACTATTCTCCGCGAAATAAGATTTTAATTCAATCGACGCGTTGTTACGTCGTCGTCGTAAAAAAAAAAAAAGATATACAATCGAATTCAACGAGCGATTTACGCGATGAGAGTAACGAGAGTATCGAAAAATTGGTCGGATGAATCACAATTTTCCGATACTACGCGCTTTCCACCGTTTGTAATACGATTTTAATGAACCACCTTGCCATGTTTCATAGATTCGATTCGGATCGATCGGGAATCGACGCTCGTATTTATCGCATTTAATTATTGGCTAATTGGGTCGAGAATCGTTTTGCGCCGAATTTATAGCAAATTTACAAGGTGCTTCATCAGAGGTGGCGAGAACTACTACTCGGACTACTTGGAAAGATTAAAAGAAACGAAACGGGAAGTAAACTCGCATAAACTGAACCGCGAATTCTGCTTAACCTCGTTTTCGAACTTATAATATATATTTTTATATCGCGCGCAAATCTTTATTTTCGCGCGAAATTGTTCACTCTCTTTCCCAAGATTCTTAATCTCGAGAAACTCGAAAACTTCACCGTGAAAACCTATACAATCGAGAGAACAATTTTTATCTACACAATTTTTATTTACTTTTTCTACAAGAAGAGAATAAGATCGCCGAGTTTTGATCGCGAAGTTTCTATCTCTTCTAATAATGGGGAACGTTACAGCACAAGTTCGGGAAAGCAATGGGAAATGAGGTTAGTGGCTGATTAACCGAACTCCAACCCCGCTCCTATCGATTGGATTCACTTATCTGAAAGTGAACCGAACCTATTACTTGAACGAGAGAAGTCGCAGGTGGCCGCAGGGAAGAATCGGTGAACTCTTGAATTGCCCCCGTTACACAAATCTGTTTGCCCCTTGAATTACACGAAATTACACGAAATTACCGAGATAAACCCGTGATATTAATTGGAAAAATAAATTTTCCAATAAAACTCCCAATAAAATCAATTCTCGCAAACGATATTCAAACAAAAGAGGGGAAGGAAGGACAGTTGGGGCGCGTTCGAAGGCTCCTCTTAAGAAATCGGGCCACCGGTTTCCACGCTCGTCGGTTGAATCGCCTCTCTGCAATCCTCTACCGGAGAAAGTAATGGAAAGAGAGTGGAAAGGGAGAGGGGGGTGGAAAAAAAGAAAGAAGAAAAAAGAAATAGGAAGCTATCCGGGCGGATTTCGATCCGGCGCGCCTCGCCTCCTCGTCGAGATTCATTAATGCTCGATGCGCATTAGCAAACAAACATCGCGTGCCTCGATATCGTCGGTCAGCCAGATTCGCCGGCCGGCCAGCGGCTTTTATCGAAATTAAACGAAAGATTAAATATACGTCGGGCAACGGATACGTCATACATCGTCGAATAAAGAACCAAGTTTCTCATCAACACATCCTTTAATCGCGACGAAATATATAATCCCCCCTCCCTTCTCTCCAATCGTATTAATTCAACATTAAAATTATACGCGATATCGAAGATGAATTTTAAACTCGGATGTAAGGAAAGGATTTAAAAATCGATTGAATGATATATTTTGACGCGTCGAATCCTGTGAAATCAGGATCTCCCTGAAACATTTCATCGACGAAACCGCGATAGAATTTTCGTTCGAAATTTCGTGAGAGGGCGGCAAGAAACGATCTTTTCACGGAACATTTGACGAGGGAATTCGAGAATTGCAGATCTGTTACCGTCCATAGTTTCCGTCTTCATTCGGTGATAACGTGGAATTCTCCGGAGGTGGGAAAAATAAAATTTAATTTCCTTTCCACGGAGGGAGGGTCCTCGTCCATGCTGATGAAAGCGTGGCCCGTTTTAAGCTTTTTCATTCCTAATATAATTTCGGATTAATCGATATCGTTAAGGGGAAGATTGTCGAAAAGTGATATTGGCGCGTAATGAGAAAGGAATGATCGTTTCAACAAGTGGAGAAGAGGAGAAAGAGAAGATTCTTCGATACGTTCCTTTCATGAAAAATACGTTTACGAGGATTGTCAAAGATATGTATCATTCCTGCGACGAATGCCGGAGGAATTATTCTAAAGGCAATTTCGAACTGGTCTGATTAAATTGCACCACTTGGCCATGGATACGGCATTAGAATTACGTCAAAGGGCCGTTACATTCTTCGTTAAACGCGTTTATATACACCCAATTAGAAACAAAGCGGAACAGAGAACTCTCCTTAATTATCCACCCCTCCGCATAGCGTCCATAAAACAATCCAATTCCCCGGAAACTATTTACGACTCGGCTATCGTTGAATGACAGCGCCGAGATCCTCGACTCGGTTGAGTGGCGCGAGCCATCACGGTTTTCCCGTCCGCTCGAGTTTTTTCCGGGGAAAAACTTTTTAAAAAAAGGAAAAAGCAACTCCTAGACGGCAGTGTAACTCTCCTCCTCGTGCAGGAATGAAACGCGAAAATTCTCTTTTCTTCTCGTGTCGCGTCCCCTCTCGCGTTTCTCGTTGACACTATAGCACTATTAGCGCGACTAAGACGGGGAGGGGAAGGGAGATAAAGCGGGAAGAGCTCGCGTGAAGAGAAACCCTCTTTTGGATTATCTCCGTATCGTCGCATCTTTGTTCGGTCGGTATCACAATGCGAGCGAGGAGGAACGCCCTCGAGATTCTAATTTGAGTGGAAACACGCGAGGAGGGTGTCGTCTGGAAGCGGCTCGTCCAGACTGGTCTGGAGCAAGGACTGGATGGGGAAGGGACGAAACGCCGCGAAAATCATCGGGATGAAGAGGACTGGGGGGAAGAGAGAGAGAAAGGGGGAGAGGGTGAAAGAAGTGTACGCTCTCGCGTGTATCGTGATTACGTAGATTTCGTTTCGCGGAAAAAATATAAGAATTTAACAATTGAGAGAAATATATTACTGGATTATATATATAAGGAGAATGTTTGTGATGTTGTGAGAATGTTGTGAGAAAAATATAAGAATTTAACAATTGAGAGAAATATATTACTGGATTATATGCATAAGGAGAATGTTTGTGATGTTGTGAGAATGTTGTGAGAAAAATATAAGAATTTAACAATTGAGAGAAATATATTACTGGATTATATGCATAAGGAGAATGTTTGTGATGTTGTGAGAATGTTGTGAGAAAAATATAAGAATTTAACAATTGAGAGAAATATATTACTGGATTATATGCATAAGGAGAATGTTTGTGATGTTGTGAGAATGTTGTGAGAAAAATATAAGAATTTAAAAATTGAGAGAAATATATTACTGGATTATATGCATAAGGAGAATGTTTGTGATGTTGTGAGAATGTTGTGAGAAAAATATAAGAATTTAACAATTGAGAGAAATATATTACTGGATTATATGCATAAGGAGAATGTTTGTGATGTTGTGAGAATGTTGTGAGAAAAATATAAGAATTTAAAAATTGAGAGAAATATATTACTGGATTATATGCATAAGGAGAATGTTTGTGATGTTGTGAGAATGTTGTGAGAAAAATATAAGAATTTAACAATTGAGAGAAATATATTACTGGATTATATGCATAAGGAGAATGTTTGTGATGTTGTGAGAATGTTGTGAGAAAAATATAAGAATTTAAAAATTGAGAGAAATATATTACTGGATTATATGCATAAGGAGAATGTTTGTGATGTTGTGAGAATGTTGTGAGAAAAATATAAGAATTTAACAATTGAGAGAAATATATTACTGGATTATATGGATAAGGAGAACGTTTGTGATGAAGAAAAATATATTTGAAGGGAGGATCGAAGAATTTATTGAGAAATAAATAATTTTTATCCCAAATCGACGAACTTTGTGTGATGAACTTGTGGAGAAATCGGCGAAAAATAAGTTCTGTAACATCCGAAAGTTAAGAATATAATCGATTTTTACGATAACTTTTCCCATCCGAAAAATATATTAACTCGAAAATTTTTCAATCTCCAACTCGGAGGGCGACGTTATATTTTTATATAACGACTCTTCTATCTGGAAAAATATTAACTTGGAAATCTTCAATCTCGAGAATTTCGAAGGGGACGTTATTTCTAAACTAGAAATAAGATAAATCGTCTCCTCGCGAGTTACATAAGAACGGACAACTAGCGGACTTATTTCGATAGGAAACGGTCGGGGAAAATACGACGAGAGCGATGGAAAAACGATGCGCCAATTAAACGGAACAAAAATGTTGCGGTATTATATATCCCGGGGTTGAAGGACCAAACGAAGGAAGTGAAAAGAAGGAAACTAGCGACAAGAAAGAAGAGGGCGGAATCGAGTGATTAGGAGGATAAGATTCGAACGAGAACGAGAAAGTTTGACAAGTTTGCAGAGAAGACGAGAAGAGGGAAAATAATAACGGTGGAAGAGGATGGGAGAAAGGCGCGTGCGTAAACTCGAAGCATCGAAGAAAAACCATTGGAGCGAGGATCGAGCAAATGGGTTTGACTCGTGTTAACGGTGTTGGGGCTTTCGCGATGGGAAGGCAAATCTTTCGTAGAACGGTACACGTCGTGTATTTATCACCTTTCTTGTTCAAGTTTAATTTGTACGGATTTACGGGGATATTTGCGGGATACATATACGGGATGATATTGGATATTTTTCACTCGAAATGGAAGATAATTAATTTCACGAAAGAACGCGAGCGCAAATTCTTGCTTCCAACTTTCGAATATATCTGAAAGTTTTATATACATACACACATATATACATAGAATAGTCAATTTCTCGTTTCCTTTCTTCTTTCAAACTCGTCGAAACTCACTTTTGAGAGGCAACAACTCTTCGCTCGACATCCTTCAAAGAAACATCCGCGATACAAAAATAGTTTATCAATTTCCCTGCTTTCACGCTGGGCAAAATCGGTTCAAATTTTCCCCTCTATTATAAACTCGAGTACGTTTGCCTGCCCGGAAAATTGAAAATCCGCACGAGCACCGGCTAGAAATAATTCAAAGGGTCGTCATTAAAGGAACAAATGGGAAAGAATTCGCCAAGTGTTCGCCATGTTTCCAGGGAATAATGTTTGTAACGATATTGCGAGAGAGGAAATTTCTCTTCTTTATCATCGCGCTTCTTCGCACGTTCCTCCTTTAACGGACGCCACGAATTCCGCAATCTGCATATTTTACGCGACATTGAACACCGAACGAGTTTCGATAGTGAAACTTTTGCGAACTCGAGAAATTATTTTTTTCGTGTCCTCTAAATTCTTAGAAAATGTACAGATGTATATACATATATCTTTGGAGCAAAAATTGCACGGCATTGAATACACGTTGAGAATTGCCATTTATTTATGCATGAATCTTTTCGACGTTGATAATACGTTCGTTTCCTCGGCGATGATTTTCAGCAGCGAGCGCAGCTGTTGGTTTAGGATTAGAACGATCTCGATTGGAGGGAACACAATACACGAAACGCGAATCTGCGGTTTGGCAAGAAGCAAAAGTCGATAGAAGGTTGCTTACGTTTTCGACGTGGAAAAGGTAGTCGACCCGGAACGCACGCGTATGTGGAATGGAAAAACCTAATTTCCTCGTATCTCTTCCGGCGGGCTGTGCCAAAAAATCACTTGCCAATAATGCATTCGATGCGGCCGTGTTACAAGCATTTTCAACGAGTAGGGAAATTTTTCAAATTTCCTAAAAAAAAACTTTGCGGATTAAAACGTACAATTTTTTTTTTCTCGATATTATTATAAATTCTTTCTTCGTAAATTCCGTCCAATTTCAAATAAAACAATACAGTATTACGGTAATTATAATTCATCCATAATTCATAAAAGCAAACGTAATTTATCATAAGAGCATATTCATATTTTAACGAAATATATTAAACGAAACTCATCCTTTTTGAATCAAGTGTTATTAATTAAAATAATAATAATAATAATAATAAATAAACAAATAGATTAAATAAAACCTATAAAAGCCATGCTTTAAGATCATTATTATAATTATCTTTATTTCTTCCACATCAGAATTCTTGCCGAATAAACAAGAGTTTGGAAAACGTATTCGTAACGTACGAATACGTTTCGAAATTTAAACGCATTGATTTTAATTAAAGTATCAATCTTTCCCGGGATTTTCGATATTCCTCGATGGAGTAGAAGTAACATTTTTCGAATTAAAATTCAGACATGGCGAAAAAATACGTATCTTAAATCCACGATGTGCGATGTCAAAATATCGATTCTCAAAGATGGATCCGTTAAAACTTTCGCATCGGTTTTTTTCGTATAAAACTACTTTTATACTCATACGCCTTTGTTCCTTACTCTCCTTCCACTTTGCAACAACTCTCGTTCTGCGTCATATATTCCCGTCCTCTGTGCACTATAATCCCTTTACGAAAGGTGACTTCAAACGACTATCCCCACCGATTGATCCTTGCCGGAAAAGGTTGAATTAACTCATTAACTTGAGCTCGCGACCCCGTGGTATCGGAAAATGGGGTCGCGTCGTTCGATAAATTCACCCGGCTTCCACGAGTTTCTCCTTTTTCCCTTTCCCTCTCTCCTTCTCTCGATGTAAGATCGAACTCCTTTCGAATGGACGAATTTAAATTCAATTGTACATCATCGGAAGACGTAATTTCTCTTGCTCTACGATTATTAACAAAATATCGTTGACGTTGTCGAAATTAAAATTCTTTAAAAGTTGGAACGATTCTATTTCACAAATCAATTTTACATCGACAAGTAAAACGTTCTATAAAATGATTCCTATTTCCCAGAGTTACGTTTCGAAGAGTATAAAAGCGGCGTGTATCGTTGCTTGAAATATACTTAACGACATAAAGCAAGGGAATAACGATCAGCGAAAAGAGAGATCGAATATTTATGGAACAAATACGTGAAATAAATCAACGGATTGCAGTAAATCGACGATATAAAAAACAACGTCGCGTCGAGAAATTTAAAACAACAGAGAATAATTGAACAAGATTTTTACAGCGTGGCAAGAATTCGTCACGCTTCTTATTCTCTTTTGTAATAAAATTTCTCGGATTCCAGACTTAAATATCCCGACGATAAATTAAAACATTCGGAAGAGCTCGAACGCGCGGAAATAGGAGACGCCATTAATTCAGGAATCGGTTCGTGAAACGCGATCCGCGCTCGACAAATCCCCACTTTCCCTCGCGAACCTTCGAAACCGAACGATCGAGAATATTTTTCCCCTCTTTATATTTCCCCATCTCCATATTTTACCAATATCCATCTCTCTCTCTCACTCTCTTTCTCACTCTTCTTCCCTCTAAAAAAAGAATAAATAAAAAACATCGCGAAAACACACGCGAAGCGAAATATAAAGCGACACAAAGCCCTCGTCGTCACCGGATAGTCCATCCATCGAGGACGAAAAAGCTCTCCCCCTCCCTTCTTGAAATTTAACTACACATACGTGGCTAAAAGCCGTGAAATTTGCATGGTAACAGATTTGTTGGGATAATAATCGGGGAAAACTCGGGGGATAAAATATACGGGGGGAAGATAAATGCGTAATTAACGGGTCGATTTGAAAACGTATTATACACGTACGTACGTTCGTCCGTCCGTGCAATAAGCGAGATAATATCTGCGACGCGCGTGTACGAAATATATATACACACGCGCGTTACAGAATACACCTGGTTGAATTCGCGGTTAATAATCCGGTCGGGAATACGGATGTTCGGTTTTACGCAGCGACGCGTCGTTCCTCGATTGCCGTGGGCCCCAATTCCCGCCTCGTACTACTGCCACGGTATTTTTCTCTCCTTTTTCCTTCTTTTTTTTCCCTCCCCATTCATTCGTTCGTTCGTTCGTTCGTTCGTTCGTTTGTTTGTTTGTTTCTTTTTTTTTCCTCTCCTATTTTTGCGGGGAAACGCGATTATTTTCGCGTATGCGCGCGATTCGACACTTTTGATCCGACGGGACATCAACTGTCTAGAAATTTGAGCCCGCGGATATTTCGTTTTTATGAAACCCGGCGTTGGAGGGGAGGAAAAACGGGACGATGGATATCCACATGTAGATACAGTGAGCGTGGACGAAGTTAATATTTAATGCGAAAAGATAACAAAGGGAGAGTATTTAGCACGTGAGAATAAATTTGGAAAGCGGAGGAGAATGTTATCGGATCTAACGTGGTGGAGCAACTTTCCGCGATCCACATCCCCCCGTATTTCGCGGCTCAAGTGTCCAAAACTTGCCTCGTTACTCGCCCCTAACGATCCTCTATTTCTCCCTAGATCCATATTCATTTCGCGTTTTTTCCTCCCTCCCCGTTGCGATTAAACGCGTTCCCCGAAATATTTCACGGCTAACAAAGCGTCCTATTTAGTTCTACGTGTCCACGTTATTTAGAATTACGGAATGGAATCTCTTATCGCCATTGAAAATGTAGGTAAAATATTTTTTCTTTTTTTCGCGCTATCGAAAGTGACATTTTTCGCGATCGACGAGAAAGTTTCTTATACCTGACGAATTTTTAAACAAATTTTTCGAATTAATCGATCGTTCTTCCCCTGTTTATTCCGCGATAGGAATGGATTAATATTTCAGACGTGGACAAATTATTATATATATTATTTACAACAATTTCACGCTCGAACAAATATAAATTAATACCTAATTCTTTCCATTATACGATATTCCATTTTATATATATATATATGAGTTGATATAGATGCGAATCGAGTTCAATTTAGTAGAGCACACATCTACATAATACTTTATTCCCACTTTATTAAATACATTCTTCCTACATCCCTTATTTCAATCAAATCGTTTAAACAACTTATATCCCCTAATAATAACATTCATAAATCTTCCTACATATTTCAATTATAAAATTCCCCATACATATATAAAATTCTATCCAATGAAGACGTTCCCAGCCATTATTTCAGCGAGTTTGGAACACGGTTATCGCGCACGAAGCAGGGTAAAAGAAAAAATTTATCGTGCCGCGAACAGGTTAACACGATGCTTTCGCGCAACTTGGCAGCGGCGGCGTGTCGCTGATAACACGTTGGATTACGCGCGTTCAAACACACGAAGGGATGGTTTGAAACGGACGAGCTCTCGATTTCGAGCGAGAGATAAAGGGGGGCCGATTAATAAGACCGATCACCAAGAAGGATCCCACGGTTTATTTAACCGTGGTATTTGGCCAGGTATCGTCGAAACGATATACGTAAATTCGGGACGGGATCCCCGATAACGCTTATCGATCGACCGTGTTAAAACACGGATGGCAAAATGATCGGTGAGTAACACTCGTAATGGATTCATAGCCGATGAATGATTAACAAGCCCGAATTGTCGAGGATGATTAGCTTCTCCCTCTCTCTCTCTCTCGTTCTGTTTAATTACTTCGATGAAATTATGGTTTAATATATATATACTATATTAGGGGAAAATGTGAAGCAATTTTCGATATCGAGCGTGTATAAAAGTGGCAAAGAGAGGGAGTCGCGAGAATAAAAATTCCCAGGGGCGGTAAATCGTTGCAAAGTGGGAAATTGGCGAGCACTTTTTGACGGAGGGGGCCGTTGCATCCCGTTCGCAGGCTAAAATTACCGGCTATAATTTTGACTCCCCCCAGTGGTAACGCGTGCACGGGATAACAACGCGGCGGGCGGGGAATACCCTGCCGATACACCGTGCGTAATTCGTGCTTTCGAGGGAGGGGGAGCGTGATTAACAGTTTATAACCGGGTTCCAGAGAAACGTTTAACATCTCGGTCAGTAGGGCGATTTCGATGCGATTCGTGGCTCCCTTCTTCGCTTCGACTCGGTGAGATTTTGCTTAGGTAATTTTGTTTCGCCACTCGTTTGTTACGAAATATCCTTTTTTCTTTAATTTTCTTTCTTCGTTATCGATCCATCATCATCTCCCGTGACACTTTTTTAATCGAGCTTTTTCTCTCTCTCTTTGTTTAATCGTATTTTACCGTTTCCACCGGCATTCGTGTCTACATTAATCAGTGTTCGTCTTGATAACCTCATATTCTTCCACGAACTACCTCGTATTTCTCGCGGAAAACCTTTTTCCTTTTGCCCTTCGCGTATATACACGCCGTTTTAATACATCCTCTCGCGGTTCCTTCTCGCACGAGGCTGACATAAATCCTATTCAAACTTTGAACGATGCTCGAGAGAAGTAGATTTCGAGATACGCAATCTTTTCAATCCCTTTTTTTCAGACAGTTGATTATTATAAAAATTTCAACGTTACGATTTCTCTCTCTCTATCCAAAATTTCGTCAATTAGATTCGCTCCATTAAGCGAAACGATCTTGTCGCGTTCGAATCTTGGTGAAAAAGCGGTCGAATCCCTTCTCTCCGGTAATAAATCTGGCCGGATGGATCGATCGGCGGGATAGGGGCGTTCAAATCAATCGTCGAAGAGATTAGATCTCCGGGGATGATCGAACTTCCTTTCTCTCTCTCTCTCTCTCTCTAGCTCGTCTCGCGCAGATCGCTTTTTTCCTTCCTTCCTTCCTTCCTGGCCGTGACTTCCACGGATGCGGAAGTAAATTCAAAATTGGCGAAGTTGGGAGATACGAGGTATGCGGGAAGGAGGGGGAATAGTTGGAAGGGAAACTGTGTCGCCGGATCCGGGAGTTGCAGTCGAGAACTTTCGATGTAGGATGCATCGTAAATGATAACGGAAGGATCCTGGTGGCAAGAAGAAGAAGCCGCGCATCTCAACTAAAGGAGGAAGAGAAAAGTGGAAATTGATAAACTCTACCATCTTTTTTTCTCTTTTATAAACCATCCACAGATCGAGGCGAAAAAACGAGGACGGATTAAACTTTATCTCGGTTTCAATTCACTTCGAAACTCGAAACGCTTTCGCTTTAAGTTCCGCGAGGATTTTAGAAAATTTAACGGGAAGATCGAGAGGAATCGATATGGACCTTTACGATTCGTTCAAGAATCGAATTGGTGAAATTTCGTCTCCTCCTCGAGGAGAGTTCGTTGGGAAAAAAAGATAGCTTCCACCAATCAACCTCTACGGAATATCGAAGACAGAGGGGAGAGAAGGGGAAAGGCAAATAGGAAGAAAGAAAAGGGGGACTCGTTCGAATCGCCGAGTGGGACGAAAATCAAGAAATTTCGATGTTTACCCGAGGTGTGGCACGAGCGATAATCGAATAGTCGTGAGGGAGGGGGAGGGAGAGAGAGGATTCGTCTCCTCTGGCGGAAATCAATCGGGAGGAGAGAAACGCGGAGGAGAGCATCGGGGCCGAGGAATTGGTCAATAACGATGTGTATAGATTTCTCTTTCCGCTCGAGCTTTGTCAACAACCGCCTCGTTCTCGCCAAGTTTCCCTTTGTCCCGCTCGAAAATCGAACTGTTTGCGATTCGTTCCCAATCTTGCCAACATCGGGGCAAAAGGGAGGGGGAAGTGGGAGCGAGGGGAACGAGGAAGAAGAGGGGAAGCGTGTATTTCTTTTCCGGTGGAAGCCTTGAATCTTCTTCTTCTTCTTCTTCTTCTCCTTTCCTCTCCCTAGCCGGGAAACGGCATGGCCTCTCCAACAACTTTTAAATCCTCGACATTTTACGGTGTCTCGGTCTCGGTTTCCTGCCATTTGCTCGAGCACCTACGCTCCCTATCGGATCATAAGGAGGCGCCGCAATACCTCGCCATTAATTCCCCCGACGCTTGAGAAATGCCTCCTGACGCCGTTTCCGGCCGTCTTGTCCCCCCACCCCATTCTCCTCCAGCCAAACTCTCGGCCAAAGTACAAAAGTGCTCGTTCCCCGCGTAAATGTACGCGGTTTGGGAAACAACTCGAGTAGTACTTTCCGCTACTCTCTTTTCTTCTTTTTCTTTTAACTTAAACGCAACGTCGATCGTTCCCGTTGTTGGAAAGTTTTACCACGCTCCTTTGTAATTCCCTTTCGAACGAAGATCGGGAGATAATTGCGCGTGTTAACGAGTGTCGATTCGTTTCGTATACGATGATAATGCGATGTTTAAATAAAAAAAAACGATCGTTGTAAATGATGGAAAGGCTTCGTAAACTTTACGCGATTGAATCTCCAATTGGCCTCCAAATCGAGTAGCGCGAGTTGATTCGAGTCAAAGAACGAGAGGATTGTTACAAGAATGTATTATTCATAATTTCTAAAATCCATCGAAAAGGAAATATTATCGTGTACACGGAGAAGATCAATGCAGATTCGAGATATTATATTTTTCATCGTGAAATTTTATATCGCGCGGGGAGAGAGATAAAATTCATTTTTAAAAGGAAGAAATATCAACTTTTACTTCCTTCCTTTTTTATTATTCAACGGAGCATTCGCATCGATCGGTGATCTGATATGCAGCCAACATATCCCCTCGAGACGAATCTTGGAGACTTTCTCCGAGTACTCTACGTTCCCGAGAGCCAAGATTTCTATGCACTTTCATTAAGTTTCGAAACTCTCATTATCCTCCGGGATATTTCTCGCAAAGGATGCATATAAACTTTCGGGGAAATGGCATCGATAGGATATGACTATGCGGGCATTTAACGGTATCGTATTATTACATTTCTAACATTATTTCACCCGTAAAACGCTTGATTAAAATATTATTAATTCTCGTTTCGATAAATGTATGCATCGTAAAATAACGCAACAAACATTTGCTCGTTTATTTGCTTGGTCGACAATCGATTACCAAAAATCTGCTTACTGAAATTTTCATTATTAATCTCATTATTAATCGTTTCTAAGCGACAAATAATTTAATACTTACAAAAAACATCGAAGGACTCGTCTTTTAAAATACACAAATCGATCTCTTTGATTCCATCTCGTTAGGAAATAAATTGCGAGAAAGAATAAGAAAGAATATATTTGGTAAAGGAATAAACTATGTTACACAAATATAGCTCGTACGGATGCCTTTGCTATACTAAACACAGCTCGCTACGTCGCACGACCGTTGGAGAGGGGAACAGCAAAACAAAATCGAACGGCGATGTAAACATACGCGAGCGACGCGAACGAACTTTACGTATATAAACACAACGCGCCTTGCGCGACCTTTCATACACGCGTCGTCGCTCGCCTGCCGTACATCGCAGCCGGTAAACTGGCAAAAATTTAGAGCCTCGACAATCCTTCGTCGTCGAGCGCTCGCACGCTCGCGAGTATCGCGATCAAAATCGACGAGAAATATAATCTCCATTCGCCGTTATCCAATCCTGCGAAACGTCGAGTGACACGAGTGAAAAGTTTCTAATACGACGACGGAGCGTGGAAGGAAGAAGGAAAGGAACGAATCGTGGAAAGATTCGATCCCGTGAAACTTGATCCCGTTCGCTCGAATTAAACGCTCTCGTTTCCATCCTCTCGTCCGTGAAAAGGAGAGAAGTTGGGGGAGTGGGGAGGGTGGAGAGGTAGTTGTCGAAGCGTTAAGAAGTCGTTTCGAAATCGCGGTGAAACGTCGCGGATCCGAGTGGCGCGTCTATGGCGTGGAGAGGGGAGAACGAGCGAGGGGAGAGCGGAAACTGGCGTCTCTCGTCCTGGCTCGTCGAGTAAACGACACCGAGACTCGAGAATGAGGCAGCTGCCGTGGACTGCATCGAAACCAAAGACCGGGCTAGAAGCTGTCCACGAAATTGGACGATAAATTGAACGGATCCTCGTGACTCTCGAATAACGTGGAGTGGGCGAACGAGGGAGAGGGGGGAGGGAACGTGATAATCGTTCTTTACGATCGTCACGCGAATAAAAATTGTATCGCTCGAGATACGAGATTACTCGAGGTTAAAATCGCGAAAAGATCGTAGGGAGAATTAAGAGAATTATCCGTTTGAAGGAAGATAGGATGTTCAAGGGGACTTTCGTCAAGGGTTCTTAAATTATGTCACCATTCGCTTTATTAAAACGAGTTTTTTGAAAGTCCCTTTTCTGCACGATGTAAAGATCCGGCCTTCCTCTTCGTACGGACAAGTTTCAAAAGAAATACCGTCCGTGAAAATCGTACTTGCGGCAAAAGTGGCCCGTGCAAAGTTTTTTCAAAAACACTCGCTCGCTTTGAAAAATACCATGATAAATGTATCAACGTGGATAAATTCTTTCTCGAGGCGATCCTCTCAAACGCGTTTCGAACGATCGGATTATGTAATGAATTATACTTTGATCGATCGTTTATTCGTCGATCGGGATGAAAAGAGATAAAACGAAGATCTGTATCTAATTCTTTCGCGCGTCACAGCGATGTCGGCATCGCCGTTCGCCCGGAAACAGGCGCGGCGGATGCAAAGTTAATAGAAGGAACGATAATATTGGAAAGCTGGGAAAGCGACGTGGTGGTACGTAGTCTCAAAGCTATGGAAAATGTCTGGTGCCTTTGAGGCGGAGGAAGAGTGGGCAGAGAAGCGAGAGGGGCGAGCGAAATAGCGTCAAAAGTAAAAAGCGGAAGAACGCCTTGCCATTTCCAGACGCAACCCGCCAAGATCACTCGGTCGAATCTCGGCTTTGTAATATTCTTTCCCTCCCCCCTCCTCTGTGCTCGCCCGATAAAAAACATCGCGAGAAACCGGTCAAAGACATTTAAAAACTGAGCAGAGCAAACTGCTGCGCTTTCCACACTTTTCTTCTCTTCTCCTTTTCGCATCTTTTGCACGAAACGGACGTCTACGATGTCCGATGGACTCTTGAAAATTTTATATATATGCATATAAAGTAGTAACAATTATTATAATATCTTTACTATGAAAATTTTATACGATTGTTGGGAAATTATTTTCCAGAGGAGAAAAGAGAGGAGGGGATTAAAATTAGGACATAAAAAAGATAAAGGTTCGTTACTCTGATTCTATCGTCGGCAAATAGTCGGATGTCGTTCTCTGCGAGAGGAACGCTTCGGCAAAAAAATAAAATGAAAAAAAAAAAACGGGCTTAATCAGGCCGTACTAACGCAATTATTTCACGGCAGCGTTTAAAGGAGGTCAACGTTAACGTTAGCAATGTTCGATGCAAAGAATTCCTAGAAGATTAATTAATAAATTTCTTTGCAGAGGAGTTCGTCGAGGAAATTTATTTTTTTTTTAAGTTCGATCCTTATCCAACGATGAAGCGTGGAAAATAAAGTAAGAAGGAAAATGGAACGGAATCGTCCTCTCGTCGTGCATAGAAATTTTTATCGTTAGACGAGCTACTTTATCGGGCTACACTCGATACTCGACTCGAGAGCGGAGTTGGAGAGGAAGAAGCGAGCGAGGAATTTTCGAAATTATTGAGTGAAATCCTATTAGCGCGAAGAGCAACTAAATATTCCGTAGAACCGGTTGAGACGCAAACAGAAATGCCACGAAAGCTGGCTAACGAATTTAGACGAAAATTAGCATTAACACCGACTCACAATTCGATTTCGCCGACTTGTTGCCAAAGCAGTTGCAACCTGGTTGGAAATTATCCCGGTGACGCAATACTTGCCAAGTCAGCACGTGGCTCCAACATCGGAGAAATTTCATTTGCGAGCTTTAATTCGTTTGAACGTGCATGGTTATTCCAGTTGCCGTTGCAACGATAATTTCCACCTAGTACGTAATCGTTCGCTCGAGGTGTAGACGTAAAAACATCTTCTCTCCCTCCCTTCCTTTTTTCTTTCCTCCTTCCTTTCTCTCTCTCTCTTCCTTTCTTTCTTTTAAATTATCGTTGCCCGTACAAGTAATTATCCGATTCCGTGACGAGGAAAGCTAGGCGAAGTAACAGCACTTCGAATCCTGTATATTTAACTCTGGCTGGGGCCCGTACCCGGGTAATTCTTGTTCTCTTGGAAACTCTCCGCCAAGGCAAGTTTAAAATCTGGAATCGCGACTCTGTTAAACAGTCGGTTCGTTCTACTTTTCGTACGACGAACGCGTTCACGGATCTTTTAAAGAGTTGCCGTCGTTTCACTCGTTACACGGTGTAAAGACTTCTCCCTTACCGACTTACTTGTCGCTTAATAATAATTGCCTTACGAAGCGAGAGTTAATGGAACGAGGAAAAGATAAACGATTGTTCGGAATTTTATCATTGGGATGGAAAGTTTTGCTCGAAAAGTGTAATAATTCGTTTATCGATTCGTTTCGATTCGGGTTTCGAGCTTTTGCGGTGCGTGGTAATTACCAGCGAGATTCGCAATTTTTTAATCCCTTAACTTTTATGCAGTTTTATAAAAATTGCAATTTGATGCTATAACAACAAACAAAATGAAAAAAAAAAAATCAGTTGGATCGGAATTGGTGCGAATAATTCGGATTGATATAAAATAAATACTCGTTGGAATATTTTCCGAAAGTGTTAAAAATTTCAACGAAAAACTTTGGAAAAAAAAAAACAAAACGAAAATCTCTGTAATGCGAGATCAAAGAATCGCAATGAGATTTTTTTCGCGGATGATTTCATCCCGAGATTCGGTTTTATCTTGGCGTGAATATATAAAATCACGTGTCCTCGTTCCGCGTTTTATCTATAAATCGATATCTCTCCGTTTTGTTTTGTTTTGTTTTGTTTTTTTTCCTCCCCTCCTTATTCGAGGATTTTTTATCGCGTAAACAGTTTCGCTGACACTTTTATCTTCCGCTTCGATGGGCCCCCGTTTATCGATAAATATTCGATTCCAGAAGCTGCAAACTGATTCTCTCCGTTCGGCACCCTCGTGATTTTTTTTTTTCTTTTTTTTTTTTCAAACGCACGCGGGAAAAATAGCGAAAGAGTTGACGACAACAAAAACTCGAAAGGGCTTGCGACACTTTGGCGATATCGATTGATCCGTTGTTAGAGATCATAAGTTCTTTACTTTACTTCGCACGAGTGGATGGAAAGAAAAAAAAAAATCATATGCGCGAGAGCGATGTTTTTTTCTCTCTTTGAAATTTATATCGCAACGAGAACACGGAGTAATACAATATTGAATTTTATTAATGAAAATATGGACTTGAAATTCTTCTCCTCTGTTGTGCGATCTTGTTTCGCAAACTGAATATCTGAGAATTTGCGTTAAATTTACTGCATCGATGTTTCAATTAAAAGCGTGATTCTACGGGAAATGGATTTTATTAACGAAATTACGAGTTAGAGGAGCTTATTAATTTTAATCTTAGCGTTCTTCCCTTGCAAGAAGCTCCCTAATAAAAACGTATTAAAAATATATTACACCCAATTACAAAATAAAATGCTTTCCATTCTCACGATTTTCGACTAGCTATATCTTTCTCCTTCTACTTGAAATCATCATCGAAATCTCATAAAATTTCTCCTCTTAATTGAAATTTTTGATCCATCGTATCGTGTAATGAAATCAATGGACGAAGAAACGGTGAAAACGACTTTTTTTTTCTTCTTCTTTTATCTCGTTCTCAAGATTTGCATATCATTCTAATTCATACCTTGGTCGCGATTTAACGAAGCAAAAGAATCCGATTCCATCCGCGATACAAACTCCTGCCACCTCCTCTTTCCGGCGACAATTATCGTTCGCTTCACATCTCCGGTTTCGTCCACTCTTTCCATCGATAAGTGGAAGCGCTTCATCCAAGTTGGCATCGAGGCTGTTCTTCGCGAACGAGTACGCTTAATCGACGCGGTATTTAAACGCGGATCTATCACTTTCACAATTGCTATATGTCATTGATCCTTCCACTTTGCTCTTTAACGCGTAATATTAACGAATATCGTTCGAGGCAATATTCTTCCAGAAGAATTTGAATCTGTGAACGTTTTCGTGCGATGTCTTCTTACCTTGAAACCAATTCTTTTCGATCTGTTGTCCATAATTTTTTCCTTCGAGATTAAACGATTCTTTCACTTTGCTCTTTAACGCGTAATATTATCGTTCGAGGCCAATATTCTTCCGAAAGAATCTCTGAACGTTTTTGTACGATGTCTTGTTATTTTAAAACCAATTTTTTTCGATCTGTTGTCCATAATTTTTTCCTTCGAGATGGGATTAGTCGATTCTTCCACTTTGCTCTTTAACGCGTAATTATCGTTCGAGGCCAATATTCTTTCGAAAGAATCTGTGAACGTTTTTGCACGATGTCTTCTTGTCTTGAAACAAATTCTTTTCGATCTGTTGTCCATAATTTTTCCTTCGAGATGGGATTAATCGATTCTTCCACTTTGCTCTTTAACGCGTAATATTATCGTTCCAATATTCTTCCGAAAGAATTCATAATTTTTCTTTCGAGATGGGATTAATTTATTAAACAATTAAATATTGTCGCTGGATAAAAATGTATCGAAAAATGTATATATATATATATATATATATATGCATGTTGTTTCGATTTAAAAAAAGAAAAAAAAGTCCCGCGTGAAAACGTGATTTTATCCCTGTATCTTTTTCTATTTGGAAATTTGGAAGATGGAAATTGAAAATTGAACAATGAAATCCCGAATCAACGAAAATTGGATACATTGCGGGAACAAAATACACGGGTTGAAAATAAAATAATACGAATATAAATGACAGGATCGTATATCAATTTCATGAAATTAATTTTACACCGATATCTTACCGTTTCGTTTCAAATATATAATTCCAATTGAAATTGTATACGGGACAGGAATTTTTCCAATCGCGTAAAAATATTATTTTTTAAAAAATATACGATGAATTTTCATTGCTTATTCCCGAACGATTTAATCGTTCGTCCAACACGATTCAACTTCCCATAGAAAACCGGACTATTTCCCTCCGATATTCTTCGAGAAACTTGTTACATCGGTAGAAGAACGTGGCAATAAACTTTTGGATGGAGTCGAAGGGGAGGGTGAATGAAACGATAGAGAATGAAGAGAATTCGATATTTCCCGCCTTTTCAGAGGGAGACGTCTCGAAACATTATTACGCTGACGTGATCTTAAAAATTGGAAAAATTGGCCGAATCATTCTTCGATAGAGCGATCCACAACGGTTAATCTTTCACCGTGATTTCACAAGTTCAATTGATAAAGTCTATAAAGATTTCTTTTCCCTTTTTTTTTTTTTTTTTACATAAAACCCAATATCACGCAAAAAGATATGGTTCGAAAATGGAATCGATGAAATTCCATCGGGGATAAAATTCTTTGCCGAACGTTCAATTACGACACGATGATGTCAATTTATTAGGATAATCCAGTGAATCCAATCCGATTATATTTAATAAACGCGAAATGCGCAATGTCAAAGATTCGATCTTGGCGCGGCGAGTTAATATAAAATATGTTTTAACGTGGATTAATTCGTCACCGAGCGTGATTATTATTAGAGACTAATCGAAACGTGGAGAGATGCGATGTTTGCGATGGATTAATTCGTCACCACGTTATATTTATATATATATATTAGAGATTAATGTGGAGAAATGATTAAAATGCGGATTCGAAAAAACGAATCTATCGTTGATTATTAATTATTATGAAACGCGATATACGATTTATTATATTTATCGTTCGTTTAAAAGGTCGTTTTAAAACGCATCTTTAACACAGTGAAAAACGTTATAAACGCTGGATAAACGACAGGATAGATTTTTCACGTTTAACACGTTTTCAAACGAGCGATTCGAAAGCTCGTCATCGAGTTGATTTCTTGAAATCAATTTTCCATCGTTCTTATGTACGCAACGCGGATTGGATTCCTTCGTTACTTTTCAATCCCTTCCAACGAGATCGATAACATCCTCGTGTATCGTAAAATCATAAGAGTATGAAATTAATATCTATCGATGGTTATCCAATTTTTTTCCAATTTCCAAACAACGATACAACAACGTATATACTAAATATTCCTTTGAGCGGAAATATCGGCTTCTATCTTCTGAAAACGTAACACACGGTTTCATCCACGGTTTAATCCAATTCATCTTGCGTTGCATCTTCTACGCGATAAACTTTATCGCGTTATACGAGAGCCAACTTGTCATAAATAAAGGGAAGCGTAGCGAGGAAAAGAGCTTTTTCAAAAAATTGGTAAATTCTTTTTTCCTTCCTTCTTTTTTTTTTTGACACGTATTTTGCGGTTAAGGGAGGGGGTTCAATGGTTGGGCCATTTATTTATCGCGTAATTACACGGAATAAAAGAAAAAGAGGAGGAAAATAACGGGGCATCGAACGATATTTTCCAATCTGATGGCTAATAATGTCGATGCGGTTCCGCAGAGGGGCCATTCGAGCGAGGGATATTGATGGTGAACCGGCAGCAGTTAAGTTACAGGTTCGTATTCGAGGTTTTGTGTCCGTCGTCCCCGCCGTGCCACGGCTAAAAACACGCCCCACGTTCGTCCGCTGTTTTATCAACAGCCATTTTTTTCGCGATCGATGAACCCTGAACGCCGCGAGAGAAAACCCTGTTGTATTACCAATGTACCCTCGATTCATTTATCCGGTTGAAAAATTTCAAAGCATCGTGCTACGCACACGCCATCTGCAACGAGTATCAGATTTTTGCAACGAATATTATATTTCTCGATACGATATATTTCTCTGATACTTTGATTTTTCTTCGCGCTCGAATTTATTTCGATAAATTTAAACTCGTCCTTCATTTTTTTTTCAAATTATTCCGACGGAATTTGATCGAGTGGAGAGAAGCGCGCGAGTGAGTGATTCGTGGAAAAAAGAAAAGAAGAAGCAACTAGTCGTTTTCCAACGAGTTCAGTGTACAGATATAAATTTTTATTCTTTGGCACGGAAGTGTGTCAAGCGAGAACCGGCGCCATTCGGATATTGTTATTACAATCGTGCCACGGAGAAATCTAAAGATCTACCACTACGTAAATTCGTTCCAAGATCGAGATTTTTCAAAATTTGGGACGAGATGTTCAAAATCGGGAAGGAATTCTTCGATCGATCCACCAACGATACCTTTTTCACGCGTAATATACTCGACGAAATTCCGATCCACTTGCCAAATGCAACGTATCGATCAATCTCTCGAGTCAAATTCGTCTCCCTCCCTCCCCAACTCAAAATGCATAGGAAGTATACACTGTGGACCAACGACGCACGCGGACAAAGGGAGACAATATCGTCCGCTCCGGAGATTCCAGCTTCCCTCCCCCATTATGGATCCATTGTTGGTTATAACCGTCGCTTCTTCCTTAACGAACAATACCGTCCCAAAATATACAGACGGATTTCGAAATCGAGGTCTCTCACGAGCGAGAGTGCGCGAAACTTGTTCGCGACAATTTGATACAAATTCTCGAAGGAAGAATCGAAAAAAAAAAAAAAAGAAAAAGTAAGAAGAAACGTTCGATAAATCAACGAAACGTGTCGACGCGGATGCACAGATGCACCCGTTCGTTGCGAGGGAATAAACAAGCGAATATTAAAATTTCACGCGGTTGGAACGGTAAGAGAGAATAAAGGCAGGGAGGCAGGGGAGAAAGTCGAGCGAGAAGATCTCTCTTACGTATACGCTCGCGGGTTCCAATAAAAACCGCGTGCGTAATATGAAAGCGAGGGAGGAGGTTACGGTGTTTCATGTTCGCGGGGAAGAATAAAACCGAGGAGAAGGAAGCGGCGACAGACGCAAATATTGTCCCTGGTTCAGCGAGAAAACAACAACGACACCCGACACCCGGTGAAAAAAGCGAGGACCGCAATCCCGCGTATCAACAACAACGGGTCTTACCTCTACGCCATTATCGTGGAATTGTAGGTTGGATAAACGGCGGACAGGGAAAAGAAAGGAATAATATCTCGTGTCCCCGTAATGCGCGTGTTTGTGCATGTTCAATCTTTTCGCGATTTATCCATTCGTGTTTCTTCACCGTTCGTGTTGAGAAGAGAAAAAGAAAGGGAAAGGAATATATTTATAAAATATCGTCGAATTTCGTTCGCCGTAACGCTAATAACGAATGTTCGTTCGAGTCGAATCGATCGACTTTGTCTCTCTAGTACGCCGTGGCGCGTCGAGTAACAACGTAAACAAAACTTTGTCACGGAACATTTCCCTCGAATAAACTCATTCCTTCCTTGCGCCATCGTTTATTATTCTCGCTCCTTTATACAGGGAGGGAAGAGGCGTGTATCTCTAGAAGCTTGTTTAGAATCGAGCTGAACCGCGTACCAGTCAACAAAAGTTCTTTAGTTGATTCATGGTGGCCGGAAGTCTCGTTAACTCGAAGTGTTGCGCGAGAGGGGGAAAAGGTGCACGGGTGGGGGGAACGGTAACGAGGAGAGGCGAGTGGAAGGAAAGAAGGGGAAAGATGGAGAATGGAGAGGGGATAGTAAGAAGCACGTCGGAGAAAGGCGAGAGATACGCGACGGTTATGCGATTAACATCGATGGCTCGCCGGCCAGAAGTTCGTAGTCGAAAATGCAAAATTCAACGTCCATTTTAAAGCGGTAGAGAGAGTTTCCAGTTTGGATTAACGTTGACGCGACACGCCATTCCCAAGAGCGATGACCACGTTCCATCTATCTTATCTTTACTCGATTATTCTGCGTTCAAAGTATCGCCTCGTTACCGAAATATGAATAATTTAAAATGTTACGAGATGTTGTGATCAATTTCTGTCGCGAGAACGGTGTTACTCGTTTCGAAGAATATTCGTTGGAAATATAAATACTTTTCGAGAGGAAATAACGGATAGAAAGAGAAACTTTTCGAGACGAGGATGAAAATGAAATTATATTTACAACAATGCAGAGTGAACAAAGCTAGGGTATATAGATCGAAGAGGTAGGAACGGGGGCGCGAAACGGCACGTCAGCTTCTGACCATTGTTAACGTAGGAGCCACATCTATATACCCGCAGAATAGAGCACAAATTTAAGCACAATTCAACGTTTAATCTCGGGACAACGATTTGCCAGATCGGTTGTATGCCGCGTGTGGATAATTCAGCCGGATAGAACCGTGGGAAATTAGCTCGAATGCGATGGTTCATCAGATTTACATAGTATTCAAAGCGAGCAAAATTGCATGTTATCATTTCGTCAATTTATTCATTGATTCCACCTGCAATCAATCGTACTTCACCGTACGAAGATACGATCTTTCCACCGTATTAAGTGAAATTATTCGCGATATTTTCAATTTCAATCGGATAAATCGTTTTTCCTTTTTCCTTTCCTTTTTTTTTTTTTTAATCTAAAGTTATTAATATCTCGCGCAGTTGAAAATCGATCGCGACATAGAAATCTTCCCATAGATACAAATTAACGAGACCACGGTAAAATGTCTCGTGCCCGAGGTAAAAGGGAAGAAAAGCTTCCCCGCTGATAAATGTCCCCTTTCCCCGTTATATTTACGGGGAGAAGAAATTTCGCCCCAAGGTAAATCACCAAGGACGCGTCGAGAGCCGACCTCGTATCCGTGCAAATGTTTTGCAACGCGTAAATCACTTTGACGCGGTTCGATCGACAATTCATTTCTTAAACGGGTGGACAGGTTCCATCGAAAACGGATAATCCGACGTGATGGATTCCCTGCATGCAAGACGATCACCAAACTTTACCTCCGCCCGATCGATAATTCATACACCCTTCCTTTCGTGTACACCCCATTTTTCTCCCTAACATCGATCGATCCCCAATATATAATTCCTTCCTTTTATTTTTTTTTTATACGGTGGGAAGGAGGAGAGAAAAAAAGGAGACGGAGAAACCGCGTCTCTTCCCTTCCTCTCGATCCAAACTCACTTCCACCAGTTTTGCATACTAAGATTCCCGCTTCTTGTTTCCCCCGTTTCCGGAATTCCTGAAACGTTCCTCAAGCATCGTTAAAGCACCGTGAAACGTCTTTAAAAAAGGATTTCTTCGGGTAAGCGGAGCGGACAAACCGTGTTTCTTCTTCTCTCTTTTTTTTTTTTTTTCCCCTCCACGATGCTTCGAGAAACGTCGATCGAAGATTTCGCGGTTTGGCGAACGGTGGGAATAATCTTACGAATTCGGGCCTTCTTTCTCCCCCGAGTATTACACAGAGGGACAAATTGGAGAAGAACGCAGGCGTTAAAACGGGCGTTAACTTTCCTCCACCAGAATGTAGGCTACCGTGAATTATGAACGCTGTTCATACTTGCCACCTTTTACTACGTCGCTTCGAGGTTTCATCGATGTAGTTTCCTACTCCAGTTTCTCTCCCTTCTTTGCGTTCTACTCGAGAAGAAACTTTTGACGAGCTTTTGATTAAATTGCCTCGCGATCGAAAAATATTTTCCGCCGATTTAATTAAATTTAATAAACCAGAGATTTAGCTCGTCCAACGATATTCTCTAGTTAGACACGCGTAGAGAGAATCGAGGTTTATCATACACGCGAATCGTCGGCAATGTGTGATTGCGATGCAGTCTCGAGAAAATTAGAATGGAGCTCTAAGAACATTCTCGTCGTAGAAAGTAATTAAAATTTTTTCATAAGTGTTCATCCTCCCCCGCTGAGGAGAATGAAACTTTCGAAATTGTTGAACTTTGCAGTTCAATTTCGCGGTCGGCAAAAGTTAATGATTCGAATGTAAAAAAAAGGAAAAGAAATTTAGAAAAAAGAATTGGAAAGAAGAATCTCGATTCGGATGGATGAATGAAATTTGTCAACTCGGATGGAAATTTATAATTGGCATTAAATATCCAATAACGTCGTTATCATTCTCGGATGTAATTCTTATAATTATTTCGTGGAAGAAGAAAGAAAAAGTATCGTTCGCTAATCTCGTTACGGCACGCCGTATAATTAAAAATTCATTATTTTAAAACATATTCCAAGTTTCCCTATTTATGTACGTTTTAATTCGACCTTATTCCAAGAAAAATTCGCGCGATGGTTCCGCATATTTGCGCGATATCACAATTTGTTCTGTTTTTATCTCGAAATAAAATGTCACGTAATTAATTTAAGAAAAAAAAAAAAAAAAAGAAATACTTGCTGGCGCAACGAAATTGCTCAAGATATTCGCTTCGCAAAATTTCTAACAATTTCTAATCACAATTGTTGTAACGATTACAATTATTTTCTTTAAGCGTTAAATTAAAACTCGTAAAAATCGATCGTTGCTGAAGATCGTGGTCGAAACACAGATTTATAGGATGAAAAAAATTAAGAGAATCGTTGAACACCGCCCAACGTCTAACGAAATGTTAACAATCATGCATCTCCGTTTAACTGAACGTTCCAGGCAAAGATGATAATAACGTTTCGAGCAATTTGCGAAACGAAGGAATTTCCATCCGTTTCACTAGATTTAATTTAATGGTCATTGTATAATATACGTCGCGCTACGCAACGAGATCCCGCGATTCGAACGTGGATTTTGTATTCTTGAAAAGTCATTTAAGCGGCGAAACGGCTCATAAAATGCAGGAAGAAGCGCGTAAAATTTGACAAATTCTCCAATCGGATTCTTAACGATAATAAACGGATTGTTGTAAAGGATATAATCGAGAATTAATTTCGTCCACCCGGTAAATAATTGTTTCAACGATGGATATTTTCAGAAATAAAATGTATACAAAGATATTCGAAAGAAAAAAAAATATATGTATATATATATAATGAAAAGGAGAGGTTAATTCAACGATCAATGGAGCACGAGCGCAATCGTGGATTGGTCAATAATTATAGATATTGAATCGCGCTTCACCAATTATTCCAAAGGGATTGAATATAATATCGAATGACACGTGTTACCGCTACGAAATTGTTTAGCGTTCCGCTATTAAATGATTAATTTGTATGCCGCAGAAACGGAAACTAGCTGTTTCATCGACCGGTAACTATCAAATTTTCTATTACTCTTCAGGCTATTGATACTGAAATCTATATATGTACATATATATATATATATATCTTGTCCAATTCAAACATTTACAGACTCTCGATATGATTTTTTTTTTAATCGAAACAGTATACGTAACGCAATAAACGTTGCTCTCTTTCATTCTTCCATTTGAAACGATAAAATGCTAGTTTTATTATAAGTTTATTTTAATACCATCATCATCTTTTTCTTTAACTTAATATTTCAAAATTATTATTTAGAAGATATATATTTCCTGAAAAAGAATAGGGCGCAAAGTGAAGATCGATTCGAAATTAATCCAAATTTTCTCCTCTGCCGAGATAATTCGTTATCGGGCATTTCGTCGCACGAGTTCCTTCCTTCATGGATTGTTACATGCCGCGAGCCGTAAAGATAACGCGATGTTCGATTTAATTAACGAGATGAAATAGAGAAGAGAAAAAAAAATGGAATTCGAATTTCCATGGCGCAGGTGAACAACGAACAAATGTACATATGTACATAGATAAAATCAGACAGAGAGACAGAGGCACACGTAGGAGGGGAAAAGATGGCGAATTAACCGTAAGACACCTCTGTCTCGTGTATTAACAGCGGTACTCGAAGAAGAGGGCCGGTCACGTTCACGAAGGTGAGAGTTAATCGAAGTTTCCACACTATCTAACACCGTCCAACCATTTTCCAGTGGCGGGATACCGGCAATGCCTTCCCTATCGGCTCGACCCTCCACCTCGAGGCATCGAGTTACCTGCTTTTAGATGTAATCAGATCGGCGTCTATTTGCTGCCTGATCATTCGCTAACATCGACGAGTATCTTCTCGAGAAGCTGTTTTACGCGGCAAACCGTGCAACCACCACAGATTTAATACGACGCCATCTTACGGATTTTTCATCATCAATCGGTTAAAAGAGCGAGTACTTTTAATTTTGGAAAATTTCTTTGTTCCACGAAACGAAGGAAACATTATATATATTTTTTATTCCAAGTTTGTGTTATTTTTCATTCCCTTAAAAATTAAGAGGATTTTTAATAAAGAAACGAGAACTCGATTGAAATGGGACGACTCCTGAGGAGAGAAATAAGGAGAAAGAAGCGGGTAATGAAGAGAGAGAGAAGGGTATGGAATTACAGAGAGAAGAACAAGTCGAAAATTACCGTGGAATAATGGTAATTGAAGAGAGATGTTCATTCGCGAGTATCGAGATGCGGCTCCTTTCACGGGAAGGACGATCGATCGAGCTGCTTGTTTATCTCTACGAAATTCTTGCAATTTTTATCGAAGCAATAACAACGATAGAAAAAAATTGAGAAAAGACCACGAGTCACGGTAATAAGAAAAGACTAGCACAATAACGTTGCAATCTTTCTGCAAATTTGAATTGAAAACGGAAGGAGAAAAGTGTCGGTTGTTGCATTCGTGAAAAATATCATTCCTTTTTTGTTCCAAGGAAATATACTGCACCGAGGATTAGAAAGATGTTCGAACACAGCAAAGAAAGAGAAACGAATGATCGATCGAGCTACTTGTTTATCGAAATTCTTCTCGCAATTCCTTCGAAATAGTAATTCGAAACAATAATAACGATACGAAGAAATTGGGGGAAGATTTACGCTCCAAAGGCTAATAAAAAAATACTAGCACAATAACACCGCATCTTTGAGATCCGAATTGAAAACGGAAGAG
This sequence comes from Apis mellifera, assembly GCF_003254395.2. Classification (NCBI taxonomy): domain Eukaryota; kingdom Metazoa; phylum Arthropoda; class Insecta; order Hymenoptera; family Apidae; genus Apis; species Apis mellifera. The sequence goes on from NC_037649.1 coordinate 10,619,121, forward strand.
GAAAAGTGTCCGTTATTACGTTCGTGAAAAATATTATTCCTTCTCCTTTTCGTTCGGGGAGAATATATATCCTGCTTATTCCAATGGGATAACGACTGACTGAGAATAGAAGGGGAAGGAGGCGAGACGAGTCGACTTCTCTGCTTTATGATCGTATTCACGTCTCATAAGGAGCGAGGAAACCGCGGAAAGAAGGGGCGCGAGGCTAACAGGGTTGAATATAAAAATTGCAGCGCGACGGGGAAAGGACACTCTTCAGAAACTCTATTTCGAGTTCTTGGAACTCGACTCGGAATCAGAGCGTTGTTTCATCAGGATCGAGAATAAAAAAGGAAAAATCCCGTTCTCTTCTCTAAACTCTAGGATTTTTATCTTCGTTTTTTTCATTTCATTCAATCGATCGAAAAATGATACATTTGATCAAACGTAATCACGTTTGATATATTTTCTTTTTTTAGAATCTGTTTAATTCGAGTTTGAAACGGAACACAAAGCGAATATAGGTGAAATCGAAGGGAGAAAGAAGAGAGGGAAGGAGAAAAAAAAGGTGAATTATTCGCTAAAAGTCGAAGTTTGGAGCACAAAAGCGAGGAAATTCTCCGGGATTGAAGCGATCCGAAGGATCCTAAAGATCGTGATAATGAAGAGCGCGGCGCGGCGAACTCGAGAGAAAGCTCCCCTCCCCCCAACTCCCAATCCCCTATTCAGATATTTTCCAAATACCGAGAGGGGCCGGTGTTCCCTTTCGAGCGCGGCCGTCTCATCGACCCGCGGCGGGGTATTTAACAACACGCGGGATAAAACGAGTAAAGGAGGGCCGGAATTGTCGACTTACCCTTTCCTTTCCCACTTGCCGAGCCCTCGATTCCTCTCGATGGAATCATCCGCCGTGGATAATGAAACTGTGTCAACCCCCGTCGGGGGGGAAGGAGAACGAAAAAAAAGAGAGGAAAAAAAGAGGAGAGAGAATAGAAGAGAGAGAAAAGGAAACGGAAAGGAAAGGAAAGGAAATTTCGAGAGTGAATTTTCATCGGGAGAAAGAGGGAGGGGGCGAAAGAGGCCGCAAATCTGTGCCACGACGGCCAGGCGAAACAATAAATTCCGTGTGCTGCTCGATATTTCACCGTGCGATATGCAAAAGCCGTGAGTAATATCCGCTGTTCGTGAGAGCATTTTTCCTCCCCCCTCTCTGTATACACGCCCTGTAAATGAACCTGATTCTCTCCCTTCCTCTCCAAATAATTTAACCCTTAACCCTGATTTTCGAGATTGTATACAAGAAATCGCGATAAGGACGCGCTGCGTTATCCGATTTCCCTGATTTTTCTTCGAGGAACGAGTTTGATACTCCTTGCAAGTATCGTAATTTTTACAAGCGTCGAACTCGAAGGATTTACGACAGCTGTTAGCGGACTTGGACTTTACTTCTGTTTCTTATTACGTGCTCGAGAATTAATTTATAGAGGGGAGTGGATCGCGAGATCCATCGTTGGAGCGGAGGAGGGACGGTTCTTTTGATTTCTGAATCTCTGTTTGAATCGGATCGACGTTGCGCATTGTGAAAATCTGGGTCGTTCCAAGTGGCCACCGACGGAGGGCTAGGGGAGAAGGAGATCTCGTTGGAAGGAGAATGGGGAGGGGGAGTATCGTTGTCGGAAATCGGTTCTCGGTAAAAAAAGAGGAGGGGATTCTTGAGAGACGTTGAAAAACGAATTAGTCGCCGCGACTAATAACGTTGCCGGTGCAACTGGGAACAGATAAATAACCTGGAAGGAGGAAGGTTAATCAGATTTTTCCTTGCCTTAGAGAAAGTTCGTTTCTTTCCGGTCCCAGTTGATGTTAATTGTTAAGCGATTCTTTTCTTTCAACCTTTCATTTCTTTTCTCTCTCTTCATCCATCTTTGAAGCGTGGATACGACGCATCGAAATAAAATCTTCCTCAATGATATCTAAAAATCCGAATAAAATTTGGAGCGTTTCGCGCAGAAACGTTCTCCAATTTCCCGGTTAAAATAATTAGAAAGTTCGTGTCATTTTATTCTTACGGGAAATTATATTCGCGAAATTAAACCGCGACGCAGTTCCACCGTTATTTTCGAAAAGGGTTCACACCCTCCCCGGAACCTTTCACCAAATCCAAACACCGGCCCGGCTATCTCTCGGCCATCTCTGCCGGCCGACGTTGAAATTTAACAAAACGATACTTCGCGTGATCGTTGCACCGTGAAGAAACGCGCTAATTACACGCCAACCTCGCGCAGAACGCGAGGAGAGAGAGAGAGAGTAGAAATTCGCTAAATTACAGCCGGAAAATGTTGGTCAAAATGTTCGTGGAACGTAGCCCCGAATAAATCACGCGAGGGAAGGAAGATAATTGGCGGGAAGGTGGAAATTTTTCCATTTGCGAAAAATAAAATTGTCGCGAGTGGAATTATTTTTCCAACTTTCTCTTCCTCGCGTGAGAAGAACGATCTCTCGTCAGGAAATGAGAAAAAATGCTCCAAAGGAGAGAAGAGAGTAGAAGTACAATCGTTTTTCACGACGAGCGTGAAATTTCGAAGACCGATACCTTGTACGTATATAATATATGATATAAGGAAAGGGGAGATCCGATTTGAAAAACGCGATTTCCGTGTTAAATTTAAAGCTTCGCCTTCGTTAATTAGATTTCTGACGTATGCGCGAGGAGAAAATAGAATTTCGTCGGCGGAGAAGCGACAGACGCGGTGGATTTTATGCCGGGCGGCATAAAGTAATCCTCGGCCACCGATGTAATTTACATCCGGAACGAGGTCTCTCTTCCACTCCTCCCTGGACTACGATGCATGTAACCCGGTTCGCGATACATTCGCGCTCGTAAAATCGGTCGAGCGTCAAAATGTTCTCGAGCGTGTTGGCCGAAATCGAATTGACAGAAATGTGGGGAGGGGGAAACGAGGCCACCCTTTCGGTTTTAAGGGCGTGCTTGCCAATGGGCCGCGCATAACGAGGTCTTAAATTAAAGCATCGAGTAGCTTTAGGATCGATTGATGCAACGACACACCTTACATGCAACGTTTCTTTACGTTATTTCCCAATAACCAAAGCCTGCCTGCTTGGCCCTGACCGAGATCTCTTCCTCCCGTTTGCTCTTCCCGATCTCGAGACCTCGTCTCTCTCTCTTTCTCGTGCAATTTGTCGAGGCTATACGAAAAAAATAAGAGAGGAAGGAATTTCTTACGTTCTCTTTTCCCTTCTTTCTTTCTTCGGAAAAGTCGAATTTCGAAAATTTGTCGAGCTAACAACTTGGCCAACTTCCATCCGAATAAAGGTGACAAAAGGGAGGTAGGAAAAATAAGAAAGAAAGGAAGAAAGAAAGAAAGAGGGATTTTTCTTTTCCTTTTTCTTTTCTTCTTTTGGAGGAGAGTTTCGAAATTTGTCGAGAATACGGGGGGGAGAGTAGTTGAAATTTTGAATAAGAGCCGGTCAAATTGATAATACAAGTTATGTTGAAATGCGTACGATACGTTGAGTTTAATTCAGTTGAAAAGGGTGGAATTGGAATACGCCCAATGCTAGCAACGTTACCTGATATCTTAATATAGAATATAACGGGGTCTACACGAGCAGATGTGTGTGGATGGAATAGCTTCCTCCATCTTGATTCCGTCGTCATGGAATCCCTGCATCGTTCGTTAACCCCTTGACACCAAATGACATTTCTAGCACGTCATGCGTTCCTCGTGTTAAAGTGGTCACTAACGTTCCGTTCGGACATCAGCCGATTATTAACCAAAATGGCGACCAATTGCGCCGGAATAAGAATATTTTCCAACAAATTTCTTGCGAATCTCGATCGAAATTTCGAACTAAAAAGAATCTATATAATTTGTTAATAATTTTACTTTTTTATAATTGACTCGTTGACGTTCATATCATTTATATTATTTGCATAATAAATTTGTCTGTTTAAATTTTCGATAAAATATTTCATGCTCCGTTTATTATTTCGTTTTGCTATTTGAACGTAAACCAAGCGCGTTTATGGCAAACTGAAGTAGATTAAAATTTAACGTTTAAAATTTACCGAGACCGAGAGAGAGAGAGAAAATAACGTTTTTATAACGAAACGAGATTTACGTTTAATTAAAAGGAATTAACAATTAACGTGGCACGCGAAAAGATCGAAAATCTTGATCTTAAATACTGGAGAATTTCCATCGCGTTTGGAAAAAAGAAGAAATGGTAGAAGAAGCGATTCCACGGACAACGAAGAACATTGATTTTGCGTGACAAATGACATACGACTTTTATATCTTTTCCACGAAAAATCATTCTTCATTCCTTCATTCCCTTCGATTCAATTTCGTGATCGAATGTTTCGAGAAGAATTATAAAAACTCGTCCTGCAAGAAAAAAAATTCGAACCACCCCCGAAAATGTAACAGAAATATTAATATAATCCAATATTTCGGGATATCGTTCGGCGTTTCGACGAGAGGGGATTAATTAACCAAATGTTTTCAAAGATAATCCGAAAGCCGGTGTGCACATTGTTGTACGGTACTTAATGCGTCGAGTGTAATTTCATCGGCAAACAGCAAGACCCGAACTGCTTAAATCAGTTTGATTGCCTCTTTGATACAGCGCATCACTCTAATGGGATTCTAAGGTGTTAATAGCGCTCTGTCCTTACGCTTCTGCAAACATAATCAGCCTTGCAGCCGGAAAGCTGTTCTAATACACGTTAAAGTTTATCGATCCGTGTCCCGCGCGTTCGTGCCTCCACTCAATCCGGAAAATATCGAGAAAAATATCCCTCGACTTTTCTCTTTCTAAAAAAAAACGAAGAAGGAAAGAAAACGAACATGTAGAACACTTTATCTCGCGTTGTTTCTCGTTCACCTTGCATCCAAACTTTCTCCTCTTTCTCGCTGCGCGAACAAATTCTTCCTCGAAAGAAGAAATTCCATCCTGCGTTTAATGAATTGGAAAAATTGGAAAGACGCTTCATCTTCCATTCCACGTCCCCTGCGAAAAATCGCGATCGACGAACGGATGAAAATGGCGGTATAGGAGGAGGGGGAAGAACATTGGTAATCGGCATTTTCATACACGGGCGCGTGACGGTCGGGGAATTGTTGTTGGACAAGCTTAAGCAAGCTCGACGAACAACCAACACCCACACCGGACCGGCTTTATCGTAATATATGCATTAGCGGTTTTATCGGAACAAGGGCGAAAATTACAACATCCCCCGCGCGTGCTTTATTCAATCGTTAATCTGGGCCTCGGTGGTGTCGCCGTTGAAACCTTTCGAAACGATCGAGAGAGAGAGAGGAAAAACGGAGCGAGAGAGAATTTATTTTTAACCAGGTTTACTTTACGCGTACGTTGCAAAGCGCTCCTTTCTTTCTTTTTTTTTTACCCGGGAATATAATTAAACGGGCTTTAAACTTTTGCGGGCACGTAAATAAAATAGAGATGGAGATCGCGTAATATAACGAAAGGCGGAGCGTGCAACGAAAGGGATGATCGTCGAAAGCGAGCTGGATGAAAATTATGATAATATCGTGTTTACTTTTATTGGACAAGTTGGAGGGACGTTTATTATCGTAGATTTCGATACGAGCGTAAAAGATATTTTGTTGATCGGTGGTGCGAAACACCGCCGAATGCACGCGAAATGAAAGTAAAGCGTAGTCGGAAAATATCGTATTATAACGCAATTAGACGATAATTTAATATTAAATTGCGCGTCTATCTGATTTAGAACAAGATAATACAATTATCGTATAATTGGACGGATTGTACATATCTCGTTTAATATTAATGATATATTGTTAAAATTTATCTTCGACGTGAATTTGTACAATTATATAACTAAATCACGATATGGACGATTAATCGGACATTGCAAATGAAAAACGAATATACGAATACGATATATATATAACTTTTCAATGCGTATATATATGAAATTTGTTCAAGCAAATAAGATCCGAATAAAGAAACAAACACAGAATCGTATATTGCAACCACAAGTTTGCCGTGCAAACAAGATCGAAAGTAGTAGCGCAAAAGTTGCGAATTATTGTTGCGATGTACGCGTTTCGCCGTTGATGAAAATTTTTAATATCCCCCATCGAGCTGAAAATTACAAAATCCTCTAGCCTCCAGGTTTTTCATTTTCGGGATATATTGAAAAATATTTAATATCGTAACGCAACTTGATTCGACTTGATGGCTCGACTTTACAAAATTACGAAGGCGAGTGTAATAAATTTCGCGCAAAAGAGGAATTGCAATTTTCAAATTCTAGAACACCGAGTATATATGGTATCTTTTACTCGTTGCACACATTTGTTGCGCGAGCCGCGTTATTACGGAGGACTTAATCCCTCCCTCTTTCTTTCCTCCCCGTATCTCTCCTCCTTTCGTCAATTTCGAAGCAAAGTAATCTGGGATTACATCTTAATGAAAATTTAGATTAGAGGGAGAGAGATTACCCCGTTTCCCTTTTTAAATAAACCATGAGATCTATCCGCGTGAAAGGGGAAACTTGATACTTGTGAAGAAAAAAATAGAAAATTCACTCACGAGAGGAATTTACAAATTGATCCAAAATATTAAACGCGATTAATTTTAGCCGAATTTCTTCGAAGCATCGATTAAAGAGAGAAAGAGAGAGATTAATTCGTTCGATTACGCGCAAGGTAAGAATAATAGAAACTTTTGCTTCCCAATTAGAATCCTGCAATTTGTACGAAATCAGTGACTAATCGAGAGCAAATAACGATAAACGCCGATATTAAATTTCACTCCAATCTGAAACACGATCGAAAATTATCGTACGAATCTCCTCTACGCGACCTTCTTCCCGAACAGAGAGCTGGATCGACAATTCTCGTTGTAATTCCTTCTCGGGGAAGACGTTCAATCCCGTCGAGTTACCCTTTTCGAATCTCGATAAGAACGAAAGAATAATCTTGGTTATTCTTGGAACCAGCTTCACTTCGAAGCGGAATCCAGCGTATGAAAACTAACCTAAGAAATAACGACAAATTTCCTTACGTTTCCTTACGTGGATGGGAAAGAAATCTGGATGGGGAAGATACGGATGGGTCGAATCGATCAGGTTCGGTCAGCAAAGTTGGAAAGAAGAAGGATTGGAGAGAAAGGGAGAATGTCCTCGGTTTTTCTCCCTTTTTTTCTCTCTCTACCATTTATAAGCGTTACCGTAAAAATTTTACCGCTGTGTTTTATTCCAAGCGAATACGGGCAAAGAGTGGCGATAAATTATTACATCCTTCTCTTTTATCTCCCCCGACGATGCGAACAGCGGTTTGAATCGCGTGTCAACGCTTCAAAAGTCCAAATTTTAATTTTTATCGCCTCTCTCGTGCTTCATCCATGTTTGTACGAGCGCGAAATAAATCGATCGTCTCGTTTGATTTTTCACGAAGAAGGTTATAACACTTGTTATTCAATTCGTCAAACGAGAAATTATTTTCTTATGAAATCGTCGAAGGTGAAAAGATGAATTTGAAACGTTCGTTTTCGCACGCCAAGGTTTCTCTATTGCACGTTGAATTCGCATAAGGAATTTTAGGAATCGTATCGAATCGTGGGATAATTCCAAGCACGCTCGAGATCGGCCGCGAATCGACGGATTGTTTGTTACGCGTTTACGTTTGTTGTAAAATATAAGCGCGTAATAAATTATTGAGTACGTTTCATGTATTTTTTATGGGATGCTCGATATTTTTTTTTCTCTTTTTTTTCAAAATTACACACGCCTTTGTCCATTATCTCGTCGAAATACCCTCGTTTAAAATATAATTTCGTTGAATTTTTTACGGGGAGATGAATTAATGAAACGTTGAATAAAAATTACTCTTTAAAATGTTTACATGTCGCTAAATTTCCCCGCGATACGCGTAATTTCGAGATATAATAAGAGATGAGAGGTGGATGTTCGTAAATTTATTAGAAGCTCGTCGAAACGAATGCGCGATCACACGCGTCCCGCGTGCAAAACGTCATAAATCAAACAGTAGCAGTCTCCTCAGTTACGCTCCAAACATATTACAAACGCCTCTATTAATATAAATCATATCGAGATCGCTTGTATCTTCCTAACCTCCCATTTCACGCGAATAAATATCCACCAGGGAGAGGAAAAAAATCATTCCTTTCGCTTTATAACAAAAAGATCCCTCGATAATCTCTCGCGATAATCGAAAAAAAAAAGAAAGAAAAAAAAAATTCGTTTAATATTCACGTAAGGCGAACGTCGTGTTTGGCGGGGAAAAAGAAAGAAAGAAGGCGAAGAGAAAAGAAAGAAGAAGAAGAAAACGATCGACGTTTATTCCCAGGATGGGTCGATTCCTCCCCCCCACCGTTTCTCGATACGGCCTGAATGGGCGAGAAAAGGCGTAAGCAAGCAGTTGCACGTGTTTGCACTGAAACGGGACGGTTTCTTTTCGGTCGAACAAGTTCTTCCCGCTTGGGACCCACGGAAATGCCTTCGATCGTGTAAGCTCTCTCCTCGGATACGTGTCTCTCCCTCCCGCCAATCCTCCCTCGATGGGAAAGTAAACCTCTCCATTGTCGAGAGAGTGTGTCATTGTTGCGTTAACAGGTTTTGATCCACCTCGTCCTCCTCCTCCTCCCCCCTTATCCGCGATCGGGACAGGGATCGTTCTTCCAGATTTCCATTCCACTACTGCGATTCCGAGAAAATTCATTTTAGAAAGATTAAAGTTAGGATTATGGATTTTAATCAACGATTTTAATAATACATGGGATAACAATTAAATCGATTGCTTCGTTGTCGAATCACGATACGACGTGTACGAAATCTGTATTATGAATATTTCTGAATGGATAAATAATAATAATAATAGTTGTAATTAATATGACGAACATGTGGGTATCGTGGAATTAATAACAAGATTGATGGACGTGCGAATTATTTCATGAATAATATTATAATTATCGGAGGAGGTTAATTAATACGATTTGACACCGACCGCCGCTGATTATTAGATTAGTCGCGATTTCTCTGTCTCGAAATCGCATCGTGGTTTCTCTTCTCTTTCGCTTTGAAAAAAAAATGCGCTTCCTCGTCGTCAAAAAATTCGGCACGGACAGCCAGTCGATTAGACACACCCTTATTTTCGAAAAAGCGTTTCTCTTTTGGAAATAATGGAAGCATTCTCGAAAAAGCATTAACGGAGACTTTAAAAGGCTCGCGCCCCAGTTCGCCCCACTCTTACGATTCCGACCCAACGATTACTTCCCTCTTCCTTCCCACAAAGCAACCGCGTTTTTAACTCCCCCTCCCCCTTCCTCCTCGAAAGAGTTTGTCCTCGATGGAAAACTCGAAACCGGATCCGATCCGTAATCTTCGTACGCGAGTTTGAAAATCGAAGGATTAATCGAAGGAAAGAGAAAGAGAGAGAAATTCGTTTTACGGGAAATTCGTTACCTCGTGACCTTGTTTCTCGATTATCACCACGCCATGAATCCGTCCCCCTTTATCCTGCGAATCGATTCCGACAGGTTCCGCTTTAAAACGGGATCGCAAGCGAAAGTTAACGTAACTCTTTTTCGTTTCGCATAAGGATTTCGTTTCATAAGCGATTCTCGGCCGGTATTAGGAATCTCGGAATTCGCATAATCAAGCATCCATCTTATACCGTGGATAGGCGCCAGTGCACAAATCATCGTGATCGCTCGGCGTTCTATTATTTACGACAACCGTTGTATCCGGTATGCAAATGGTAACGGTAACGCTAAATCATCCGTGATGCGATTCACTTTTCCAGGTAAATGCATTTAATTTCTATACACTCTGATCCGATCATAAAAAGAAATCTGACCGTTTCTTTATCGAAAAAATGGTAAAGTTAATAATTATCCTTTCTTAATGTTCGTACAAGGATACAAGTTTCTCTCCAATAGTAATTCTGTAGGATTAAATTCGTTTGATCGTCTCGTTTCTCCCTTCCCCCCCTATCTTTTTTTGCTCCAAGAAAACCTTTCGCCCGGAAATATTTATTTTTCCACCCGTTTGCTCATTTTTTAACAACCCGTCGATTCCACAATACTGGAAACGACGAACCGGTATACACAGCTGAAATTCGTATTGAACGTTATTCTGGACCTGTGCCAAGTGTTTCTCTCTGTGTGTCGCGTGTGCGCCGTTACCAACACTGGCCTGCTTTCGTATATATAGTATCCTGGTTTATTTACGTCCCCGGTACCCTCTATTAATTACTGCTTGAACGAGCGTATTTAGGCCTGTGGACAAGGAACAGGACGGAATAAACGGAAGAGTTTCTCCGCCTAATAACTCGCAGCGTTTCGCGACAGTGTTCTCTTTCGCCAACCAGTGAATCTATTACTCCACTCTTTATCGCTAAATTTATATCCCATCACTATGAAGAATTGGAACAATTCGAATAAAATAAATAATAAATTTTTCCAAAAGTGAAGTGAAATTTTACTGTATATATATAAGTTAAAGAGAATCGACGAATTTTCAAAGATAAAGAGGTGGAGGAAGGGAGAAAGATTTACGGTGGCAAGGAGAGGCGAGAATGCGAGAAAAACTTAATTTTCCGGAAGAGTATCCGTCTTTCGGTGGAATTGCGGCGAGCCAATGAAGTCGTTTGTATTTTTCATCGGGCTCGAATTCACTTTTTATCCTCCCCCTTCTACCACCCCGACATTCGACCGATCTTAAACTTTTCCTCGACTCGATAAAACTCGCGAGATTATACCGTTATCGCGGTAAGAAAAAAAAAAACGAGGCGAATTCGGAGTTAACGAAACGTTAATAACGAATGGTGGAGAAAATCGCGGGGGAGAGGAAAATTGGGATAAATTCGTAACACGAATTTAAAATCGTGACGCGTGTTGTTCGGTAGACGGTTGTTATTCGAAGCCACGCTACCGAATTCCGACAAGCGACTGACGCTCGCCGCAGAGTAGACGGGATTCGGAAGCCGCGTTCCATATATTTTATCCGCCGTATCAAGGATTACGGATGCGCGACGTTCGGCGCAATGATGGAAAAATTTTTTCGTATCGTTAAAAATTCCGCCGGGTTATCGCGGATTGCGGCCAAACGAAAAAGTGAAATACGGTTTTCACGAATTTAATTGTTATTCGAAAAATTCGTTCGTTTCGCGCGGAGTGTTATCTGTGTTGTTGTTGTTGTTGTTGTTGTTGTTGTTGTTGTTACGTGTACACAACGTAGAGATAACGTGTTCATCGTTGCGCAATCAGAGGCCAGACAGGGGCTATTAATAGAGTTAATAAGTAAATTTCTAAAGCGAGTGTAGTAGGAAGGAAATTGGCTAGATTAGATCTCACGTCCGACTCCTTACCTCCCCCTTACCACTCGCCGTAGTAGATACAAGGGCCGTAGTGGCGACGTGGAGTGAGAAATGGCTGATCCATACAGTCTCCTTCCACTCGGCTAACCTGACTGCCAGGGCCTGATGTACAGCTCTGTCGGCTGATTCATGCGATCCGTTACACGGCGTACTCGTTCGTACTCGGATACACGTGTACGAGTCCCGTCTTTCGAGCACGCGATCGTCGAAGCGACGAGAAATGATTTTTTTTAAAATATTCGAATTAAAATGCAGTTATTTAAACAACAGTTTCGAAGGAAATTAACGGAAAGTTTGGAGAAGCCTATGTTATTATCGACGAATCCGATCTTTGTTTTTGTTTCGTTTTTTTTCTTTTTTTTATTCGAGGTAAATGTCGAGCGCAGTTCGGGTATTTATACGTCTGGCTGCTAACAATCGCTGACGAAACGCGAATGCTCAAACAAAGCCGGGGATGCAGGCGGAATCGGAAATTTCGAGGCGAGCTTGCCTTTAACGTATCTGCTCGTGCACACTTAAATGGAACGCTCGATAAATAGTCGATAACTCATAGGAACGCGGCGAGGAGACGTCCTTTGAGAATCAACTGGAGCACGAGGTGGGTGGGTTTGAATAATGTTTATCAGCGTTCTAAAACTAACTCCCATCGTCGCGGCCCGATTTCAATACGAGACCGATTTTCGACCTCCTTGTATCGATCCGCGCTTACGGACAAGGGGGATCGCGGTCAGGGATCGATTAGTCATTAGACAGGGAGTTCTCGATTCTCCCCTCCAACGAACTCCCTCGACGTCTCTAAAACGGCCGACTCTACCTCCTTCGCATCTCCAGGGAGCTATTCTCATCATCGGTCTCCTTGTCCCAGAGCACGGATTACACGGTCACTGAATTCGTAAGTGAAACCGTCTCCGACCTTTCATCCGAATCCCTCGCTTCGATCTCCTTATCGACAAAGTATTGTTTGCAATGGCGCGCGCCTCCACCGGTTATTCCACCTTTTTCGATATACACCTAACGTTCATCGATTCTAGAGAATTTAGAGAAAAAGAGATCGAGGCTCAGATGAAGACATCCTTCCGTTCATAGCCGCCGAATATCGCCGCTCTCGTTTAAAATAAAAATGTTTTCAATATCCTCCTCGCGTTAATTATTAGGCTCGCGATGATCTTTATCATTCCTTGAAGCGAAAAAAGAAAGAAAAAGTTTAACCTTTCTTTATCTTTTCCGGTAATAAAAATGTGTATACAACAACGTAATATCGTAATTCTTGCCGCTTATCTGATCTCTCGCTTGTGTAAGTAACGCCTCCCGTTTCGCCACCGATCGATCCACCCTTATCTATGAACGATAGCACAGAATAGAGAGAGAAAGTAGAGAAATCAGAGGAGCGGTAAATGCCACGAAAGCTCAAGATTCGTGGAACACACGGTGGAAGAAGAGCGGAAGGTTTATAATCTGGAGATCTGTGGAAATTTATCGGCCGTTCCGAACAGTTGACATGAAGCAATTACAAGGGGCGCGAGGCGAGATACCCCCGCGCGCAACCCCGGTTAAACATCGCTGGATAGCAGGTTATATCTGCGTACACGCAATAATCGTTGCTCAACCAGGAGCGACGTTTACCACGCGCTGATACGACCGAAGAATTTACCGAACATTTTATTTCACGATTCTTAGCTATGTTTTTGGCCGGACAGTGTTCCTCAGATTTTTATGAACAAAGAATGATCCGTAAACTATTTGTAAAATTATTCGAAAAGTGATATAATCCTCGAACGATTTTCCATCAAAGAATGTACCAAAGACTTTATTTCACGATTTTTATCTATGTTTTCGCCGAAGTGTCCCTCAGATTTTTATGAATAAAGAATGATCCGTAAACTATTTGCAAAATTATTCGATTAAAGCGAAAAATGATATAATCCTCGAACGATTTTCCATCAAAGAATGTACCAAAGATTTTATTTCACGATTCTTATTAATCTATGTTTTTGCCGGACAGTGTGCCTCAGATTTTTATGAATAAAAAATGATCCATAAATTATCTGTAAAATTATTCGATTAAAGGAAAAAATGATATAATCCTCGATTTTCCATTAAAGAATGTACCAAAAATTTTATTTTATGATTCTTACCTATGTTTTCGTCGGACAGTGTCCCTCAGATTTTTATGAATAAAGAATGATCTATAAACTATTCGTAAAATTATTCGATTAAAGCGAAAAATGACCTGGAAAACCGATATAATCCTCGAACGATTTTCCATTAAAAAATGTACTAAAGATTTTATTTCACAATTCTTATTAATCTATGTTTTCGTCGGACAATGTCCCTCAAATTTTTATGAATAAAAAATGATCCGTAAATTATCTGTAAAATTATTCTGTACAATATATTATCTGTACAATTAAAAAAGAAACCGATATAATCCTCGATTTTCCATTAAAGAATGTACCAAAAATTTTATTTCACGATTCTTACCTATGTTTTCGCCGAAGTGTCCCTCAGATTTTTATGAATAAAAAATGATCCATAAACTATTCGTAAAATTATTCGATTAAAGAAAAAACTGATACAATCCTCGATTTTCCATTAGAGAATATATCAAAGATTTTATTTCACGATTCTTATTAATATATGTTTTTGCCGAACAATATTCCTTAGATTTTTATGAATAAAGAATGATCCATAAACTATCTGTAAAATTATTCAATTAAAGCGAAAAATGACCTGGAAAACCGATATAATCCTCGAACGATTTTCCATTAAAAAATGTACCAAACATTATTTCACGACTCTTACTGTGGATCGTCCAATTTTTTCAGCGAACAGTGTCACAAATTTTCACGAATAAAGAATGATCCGTAAACTATCCTATAAAAAATTATATCGACAAATGATCTCGAAAATCGATATAATCGGCTGCCTGGGACGAGTTTCCTATTAAAGAATATATTAAATATCACAAGTTAATAAAGGCTGGATTTTAAGATAAAGTAACGGGATCCCTATTATTCAACGGTCGATATCAAGGAGGCGAAAATTTCCGATGAGACGACGTTTCAGGGGAAATCTAAAATCCCCGCGATCCGATCGCGTTTAATTAGACAAAAGAGAAAGCAAAACAGGTCCGCGGTTAACGCGCTACGACCAACCGTAAACTTGCGCCCACGATCTTGCACGGCGAGCTTAAACGATTTTCGCCTAGGACGATAAAGAAAAAAAGAAGAAGAAGAAGGAAGAAAACGGAGCTCGTTAACCTGGAGCTTCTCGGTCGTATCTCGGTCGAAATGAAAGAGAATCAACCACCGGCGAGTCGACGAGCCACCAACGTAACGCGTCCCGCTTAATAACAACTGCAAGTGTACATAAACGATGATGTAGAATCTAATTAGAGGCTTGTCGAGCCAGTTACCTGCTTACTCGCACTATTCTCGACGAGCAGAGAGAAAAAAAAAAAAAGAAAATATGTGAGAAAGTAGCAAAAATGTAGCCTCGAGCTTAGCTCGATTAACATCTTCAATATTTATTATAATTGCGTTTATTGATTACTTCTTGGGAAAATACGAATACGGTTTACTCGAGCTTCCGGGTATATAATCAATCGAATCGAAGATTTTTTCTTTTTTCTTTCACTTATAATATTAGGTTGTTCGACGTATAATATAATATGGGGAGAGATTGCGTTACAAATAAATGTGTAAAGGAAATATCCGGGGAAACATCAGTACATAGTTATATTTTATCAGAGAGAGTAATAACGTTCCCTGCTTTAACGAAAATCAAAGAAGACGATAACTTCTCGTCTCTTTGGCCCCCAATTTATTTGGGAAATGTCTCTCTCGGTATATTAACAAACAACGAAGTAGAAAAAAAAATGATCAACTACATATATATATATTTCTATATTTCAATAAGAAAATTTAATTTCGATAACTTCCTACGTTCCTCGTTCCCTTATCTCGTAGTATATAAGTATAAAACAAACCGAAATCCGATAGGATTCGTAGATATATATAGAAAAAAAAAATGATCGAAGTGAGAGGAGTTCTCTCCGCAAAAAGATGAAAGTTTCTTCATAAAATCGCATCGAGTAGAAATTAACTGGGTTCCCTGAAAAAACTCTTACCTAGGAAGAGAGATCAGGCTTACGAGTGTTATTATCTCGCGTAAAATCGATCTCTCGATCTCGATTAATTAAAAAGTCGGACGAATCGAGTAACAGAGAGACTCGTTAAGAACGAACGCGAAGCGAAAACACGCGAGTCTCTAATTAGTTCGAAATTAAATTAATACAGTACAGGTGGTGATTAAAAATCGTGTAAATTTTGTATAAAAAAAGAAAAACGATTACGCATCGAAATAATATTATCGAGCGATCTCGATTTCGAGCGGAGAAAAATTTGATCCCCCTTCCTCTGAATTCGTTCCGTCAAACGTGCACGAAACGTCAAAAATATCGTTGGAACGATAACGCGCAGCGAAAAGGAAGCGACGATTCCAGGTTTTGAGAACGGATATCTGCCCCTTCTCCTCTTTTTTCAAATTTCGTTGACGCACGAAAAACGATCGATCAATTTATCTTTCGTCTCGTTGTCTCTTTTTTTTTCGCGCGAAGGAATTAGCGGCGATACCGGCCTAACGAATCGAGACGAATTTAATCGTACGAATAGAGAGGGGAGGGGAAAGGGTTGGTTAAACGAGCGAGCTCGCTTCTTACCGGGCGCACGGCAAAATTCAATTAAGACCGGCGGAAGAAAGATGGTCGCGGATTTGTTAACGCAAATTGAAACGGAGGGGGAGGAGAAAAAAAGGCGAGGGGAAACGGGTTATGCATAAAACATGAACGAAACACAAGGATTTCCATTTCTCGTGCCGATGATTTCGAGTAGAAAGAAATTATCCTCGACCATCGTTCCCTTCTCCGAATCCGCGCAAGAAATGATCGCGAAACGGGTTTTCGAAGACTGAAACTTTGCGAGAGGAAAAATATATCGGACGAAAAAACCCGTTGGAGAGAAAAGTTTCACGAACTTTCCTGTCAAATCCTCTACACTCATTGCCCGGTCATTAATAAAAATCACGACACGTCCATTAAGGAGGAAAGGAGGTAGGTAGGGGCCGTGCGACGTGGCAAGCCGATAGGTCGCAACATTAATTTCGAACCGGGTTGAAAAAGTTGAAAAGTTTCGAGAACTTGCGACGATTCTTCCACGCTCGCTTTCACCAGCGAAATCGAAGATCGTCGAACGAAACGAGGGAGATCGAATGAGAAAAGCATCTTGAAAAAAAAGATTATTTCGAAATTATTTCAATTGCACGAATTCCAAGTTGATCGTTTTTACTCTGATAAGAAATGAGGAGGGGAAAAATTTAAGGAAGAGGTGTATTCAAGTATTCATAACATGCATAGGTGGAAAAATTTAGAAATGGACGGTTTTATAAAACTCGCGAGGGGATCGTAACGACGCGCCGCGTTTCGTTTCCGTTCAAAGAGCGGAGGCGTGAACGAACGAGCCGATTTTCTAACGACCCGCGATGTATTATTTTAATGCGCAGTTTCGACACAAGCTTCGTTATCGACAAGTTTATCGGCATTTAACCATAATGTATAGCGTATAAAGTCTCCATAAACAAGCCCGAATTGTTTACGTACTTAAACGCAAAGCCTGGGCAAAAAGAGGGAAGCCCGGTTAAATGGATAATCGATAAATTTTCGTGTCACGGCATGGTAAAATGCACACGTGACAAATTATATTGTGCCGCGGCGTAGAGGCCGATCTTTTACTCGCGCTTATTTCAATGATAATAATAATAATGATGATAATAATAATAGAGCTATGACATTTGGAAGGAAATACTCGTGAATCGGAATTTTATTCGCACGCGAGAAACGAGTATTCGTTTCATTTCTGTTGGAAACAAAGTTTGCAGAAGATAAGTTTGCCAAGAAAACTAATAATCGATCCACGTTGATCCACGTTTCGAGGAAGGGAGAAATTTGGCGAATCGTTGACAAAAATATCGAACGATAATGCTTAATAAAGCATTGAAACAAAACTTTTGCTTCAATCTCGAGCCACTTCGATTTCGTTGTCGAAGGAAATTGCATTTCATCGATCGCGCATTTTCGTTTTCCTTTCCGTATCGCGGTTAATCGTCCCCGATCACGGCAGAAGAGAAATTTTTCGTTTCACGATCCATACGAGAGTCAGCTTTCGAACGTTGTCGTTTCTTCGACTTCGTTTGGAAATATACGAATTCGTAAAATACGCAACGATACGATCGAAACTTAGTTCTTAGACGTTTACAAGAATCGTAAGAGAGTGGATCGCGTTATAAATATTCCTCGACTTTCACCTCGTTTTATCGGAACTCGAACAACTATCGGGAAATTTATAATGAATACTCGAATGGAGGATTGGCAAGATTGAGTCGGTGTGATAAAGTCTCTCACCCACTTTAAAACTCCGACGTCCCTTTCCTAACGCGATCTCTGGACAACAATGAATACGGAATTCCTTCTTCTTCCTTTTTTTCTTTTTCCTCGAAATTAATAAAAGGAATCAAATTTTTTTCCCCTCTTTCCCTTCTCTTCTCGTCGAGAAATTTTCGAATCTACGAAATTTGAAAAGTCGAAAATTATTCGAATTCGATGTGATGCGATAACATTTAGCTCGATAAACCGTAGAAAATTCCTAAGAAATGACGTATCGCTCGCATCGCACATCCGATACACGAAACGATTGATATACAACATCGTCGTAAAATTGAGGCTCAGATTTATTACCGACTTGCCTGTATTCGAGAATAAATAACTTGACAAAGTCATAAGCATACATCACGTGAGAACGTCATAAATCAACCCGACCTCCACCCGTCGTCTTTGTATTCTTAAACTCACGCATTTCTTTTTTTTTTTCACGGATCATATTTCACCCACGATCCGCGAATCCATCAATTATCATTACCACTAACTCTGTTTCGACTTTTAATTAATCCGACGTCGTGAAAAAAAGAAAAGAAAAAAACTTGCTCGATAAAAATAATTTAATCCTCGATCCCTGAAACGCGTCCAATTCGAGCACCCGAAGTATATCGGCCATTCCTCGAGAAGGATAGCATCGACCTATATATATATACATATATACGTTCCACGAAGGAATCGAAATGGAGCGAACGGAGTAAATAAGAGGCGGATAAAAGGAAGGAACGGATTCCGGGAAGGGAAGGGTGGAGAATAAATAAAGTTAACTGCGGCGAGGCCATTTCTAGCCGGCAGGAGTCGGTAAACAACGCCCGAAATCCTGTCCCCTGATCCGGTGGCATCGGTGGCATGGAACGCTCGCCGCAGCATTAACACCCTCCCCCCCCTCAAGTATGATATCGAGAGGAAGGGGATACGCCCACCCCTCTTGTCCGCCCGTGGTTCCATGGCCGCAGGCCGCTGATTCACGTGACGACAGCGCGTTAAAAGCGGCGCACGTGACGACGTTAAACGTTTTAAACTCGTTCGTTAAACGGCGAAACCGGGCCAACCTCGAAACGAAAACGGCCCGACCGTAAATTTCCCTATTCCCCGTATTATCCCACTCGTTATCATTTTAATGTCCGAAAGAAGGGGAGAGGGGAGGAAGTTGGACCGCGCCAAATAGCCCGGCGAGGTGACGAATTCATGAATATAAAGCAGTTAACTCCGCCCTCCCCTGTCGTCCACCGTTGTCCTCGACACACGACGGAATTTCGCGACGGATACTCGCGAAACTAGCCGTTTTTTCGCTCAACTTCAACGCGACGGTTCGCACAATTTCGATCCTTTCGATATTTTCTCGAACTGTACTAAGTAGTAGAGATCTATAATGGACGTCCGTACTTAAAACGTGGCCAAATGTAACACACCGCGTGAGAATTTGTATCGGATGCGATATCAGGGATATTGAATTCGTGGAAACTGATCCACGATCTAACGTGACTCTGCGATATCCGATATCGCCAAGTTTAACTTTTGGATCTAACGTACCTACGTGTGAGGGAATATGCAGAAAAGAAAGAAAAGAAAAGGAAGGATAAATCGATAAATCGTAAATCAATGGATGGACGATTTCGGACGGATTTTCTCGGAAGGACAGGAGTGTCGATAACACGGCTGTTATCGCGCAATTGGAATCTCAAACATGGGTGAAACTATCCACGGAAATCTGCGGCGATCCTTTTAAAACACCTGATATCTGTGAAAATGTCGGGATTCCTCGGACCGCGTAGGTGAATCCACTCGGGTACGGATATTCCGAAATCGTTTAAAAGTCATTTTCTCGGATCCCGCTTTCCCGTCCGAGAATGAAGGAAATATCGCGTGGGATAATATAAGATCGTGTTTCTCGTTTTTTGAATGTTTTTCTCGTAATATACGGCAAAATATCGCGTAATTAGTAGAGCGTATTATTCAACGGATAAATAGGAGGAAGGAAGAAAAGGAGAGGAGAAGAAATAGAGACCGGCAGGGGGCTCATTATCCGAATCTTGCACGTACGAGCGAGCGATCCAAAAAAGGAAACGGCTTTGTGTATTTTCGTCTAACGAATTTCACGAGCGCATCGCAAATTCATCCGCAAAAAAAAAGTAACTCGATTTCGCGATGAGAAATCCTAAGCATTTCTCGAAAATAAAGCGTATCCAGCTACGAAACGAGTTCGCGTTTGAATAATGGAATAATTATTCGGGCCGGAATAATAAGATCCGCATAAATTATTCTTCGCGCGTTAATAATAAACTCATTGTTAATAAACTCGAGATTTCTATGTAACCAATTAAACATTTTGTCGTGAAAATCGAGCGAGATGGTAGAGAAAGTCAAGCCGTTAAAATCATTTTTCGATTCATCCCGATATCTCGATCCGTCCTCGATCCCGATATCCGAGATACGAGGAGTTAAATTTTTCTGTACCGTTCAACGCGACCTGACGGTGAACTACATTTTTTCCTGAAAGTGCGTAAACTACTTTCAAGAATCGCGTCTGCCACTCGTCTGGAATTTGAGATAGGTGAAACGGTGGAACGAGACACGAGCGAGGAGTCCGAACAAGCGACGAGCAAGCGATTAAAAATTACCCACCTCTTTACACGACGATATCTCGGGACAGGAAAGTCGTATCGACGTGGATCAAAGTGCACTTTAAAGGGGAAGCTTCCGTGCTTCCAACGATCCCCCGTTCGTTAATTGGAAGTCGTTACCTTCGGAGTTGCAGCGGTTCAAAGTTATCCGAATTTTAATACGGTTTAATACGCGGTTTCAAATCGTAAGTACTCGCTGGCTAATATTAATAAGAATACGCGAGGATATCTAATAACTGGAAATGGTAAAAATATCGATCGAGCGAAATTTTATTAACTTCTTCTTGTCATTATGGAATATTTCGGTAAATTTTAATCGCGTTCTACGGGGCCGATAAATCGTTTCCCTCCTTACCAACGAACATCGCGCGGTGTAACACAACAACGTAGCGAAGAAGCTCATCGGCTGTGCTCCGCCAATGGAATTTTCTCCCCCCTCGTTAATTATAAACGGTGGCCGCGTTAACGCGCAAACGGACCCGTGAAATTGTTAACGCGTTTCTTACCGCAATCCCCAGAGTGTGGCGGATTATCGTTATAACCGCCGCGACAAATCACTCGCTTAAGTGACTTCGCGATGTCGGTTTAATTTGCATTAATTTCACAGGGGCGGTGGAATAGCGATGGTGGTTAGCGATGGTTGAACCGAGAAGGGGAAAAAAAAAAGAGAAAGGAGAGGTTGAGCGACAGGGGTGGACGGTAGACAAAATAATGAAAAATTACAGGTGAGGATAAAGCGGGGGAAATAAGAGCGGGAAGAAACGGAGCAGGGGGGGTAAAAGGAAAACAAATGAAGAGTGGGCAGGGCGCGCTGTTGTAAGAAATGGTGAATGAAATTAACAGAAAAAGCAGATAGTTTGAGGGAAAAGGATAAAGATGGTTTAAAATGGAGAAAGGGGAGAGAGAGAGAGAGAAAAGAAAAGGGAAACGGTGTGCGCAATTAAAGATTTTAAGAGCAAATACTATGCTAATACGTCATTAGCGGGTAACGGTGTTTCGTTGTTGAAACACGAGAGGCTAGCAAAGGAATCAAGAAAAAGAGAAATGTACCGCGCTCGCTTTTTCGTTGTACACGACTTTTGAATATTTGAGTGCAAGTTGGTATTGTTGAAACGCGATTTCCAATGTTTACATATCGAAGATGGTCGTCGGATTAACCGTGAAAAATGACGTATGAAAAAATGATGGAGATACTACGGGCAAAAAAAAAAAATCCACAGATATGTTTATACATGATATATACAAGCTGAAAATGGATTGTAAAAGCAAGTGAAAAATATAGGACGTCGATTTTTTTTTTTATACAAAAAGCTTCCTCTCCGAGAAAATCAAGTTTGAAAACTTGGAAAATACGGTCCACGTTTCGATTTGCTTTTATCGGGAACGTCAGCCACGATACCGTGCGATAGACAAATAACGTTTATTCGAGATAGATGCGCCTCGCTTCTGAAAGACGAAAGATAATTAAAGAAGGAATTTATCGAACGTGCCTATCCGATACGCGATTCGTTCGTCTTGCCGGGAGCATGTAGCATGAATAATTAGAACGAGCCGAGTAATTAATACGAGATGTAGCTTTACTTTGAAAATCCACCCGCCGTTTCTGAAAACGGAACGCGGTTTTCCCTTGGAACGGATCCGTTTCACCCGGGAAAAATTTTAAAGAAAATACTCTCCAAATATAGAAGCAACGAGCTTGCCAATTAATAGATAACGACAGACATTTTTAGGCAACGATATACTTTAGCTGATGCGATTCAATTGTCCGCGAGCAACTCGTTTTTCTCGTAAAAGAGTAATCGTTGCGCGTTGAAAACTGCGTGGAATCGACGTTAAAACTGAAATTTACGAGTCGACGTTGCAAATTTTCTCGCGGAATCAAACGTTCGCGTACAAAATATTTCTTTGCCCGAATATTTCTTATTAATTTCGTCGAGTGTTTGTTACACGATTTATTTATGTAAGATATATTTTTATGAAAAGAAGAAAGTTTTTAAAGCAAAGGAGAGTTACGGAAAGTTGACGCATGGAAAACGATGGTAGAGTAAACTTTTCGTAAGAGTTCTAATTTTAAAGCTCCGCCTGAAATTTAATGAAATCGGATCGAGATACTTGCAAATTATTATTACCCCGCGCGGCAAGAAATATCTTTTCCCGTTTACTCGGCCGTATAATGCTAATCGAGCAAACAAACACGCGAGAAAGAACGTTTACCGTGCATAATTAAATCTTGGAATAAAATAATCGAATCCCTCCCCCTCGAGCAACTTCTCGATCAAACTTTTCACTCGAATCTCGTTTCTAAATTTGTTGGAGTTAAAATTTTCAACAAACCAAGGAAGAGGAAGAGTTGATTTTTAAAAAAAAAAAAAAATCCCGTTTTACCTCACCTTCGATATAAACAAATATTTCGAATAAAATGATGCTTTCTGCGAGAGAAATATTTTATTGCGTATAAAATTCACTTTCATTTCGCGCGATAAATCGGGTAACAAATTAATCGATAAATATAATAAATGAATCGGGGAGTATAATAATTTCGTGGAGAATTATCAATTCGATATAATGGATCCGAAACACGATGTATTAGCTTCGAGTTAATAATTTTCAATAAAATCGTTTTAAAGTAACGCGAGATTTCCTTTGAAACGAGTGTATATATATATATATATATATATATATATATATATATATATATATATAAATATATGAAATTTACGAAATATTTTCTCTTATCGAACTGCGCGCGTGATGGCTCGAATCACAAATTCATTTTCATTTTCACTCGTCCCCCCTTTCCATTATTCTCGAAATAATCCACGATTTCGCTAATATTAACGCGAATTACCCGGCCAATATAGGAGGGTTGAATAGGAAAGGGAGCTTAAATAATACATTTTCGGATATGTGACGTGAATGCAATTATAATTTACCCCGTCTGTCGCGCCACTTTGAATAACTATTTGCATAAAGTAGAAGCGAACTTAAACGTTGCCGCGAGTCAAATTAATGGCCACGAGAATCAAAAGGGGGAAATAGAAACTGGCGAAGATATACAACAGATACAGCGAGAATAACCCTGTAAATAACCATTAACCGATCGTTCGAATTATTCGAGAAATTATTCGTGACAGATCGTTGCAGCGAGAGTTAAAATTCTTAAAACAAACTAACGAGAGATTAAATTTATCTAGCTTTCTTTCTTTAGAAGAAACTTATATATATATAATTTAAATCGTCAAATATTATAGTTTGATATCGAGTTAAAAAAATGCCTCTCCAATTCAATCTAACTTATAATTAAAATTAATTTCCTTTTCTTCACTTTAAAATTCTAAACACGTTCCGCTAACGCTTTACATAAATCAAACTTATAATTATGCTTATAAATATGCGTGGCACGATACATCAATTTTACATTTTGGAATCACAGTTGAAAAAATAAATCCAGTGAAAATAAATATATATAAATTATTTATGCTTTCCCCTAGCGTTTGCTTGCATTAATCGTAACGATTATTGAAACAAGGGTAACGACGTAAGGCTGATACATTCGTTACACCCTTCCTCTTGATCCATCGTCGCGAGAGAATTGTACGCTTCGATGAATCGCATCTACTACGCGGAAAAGCGCGCGTGACCGATTCGTTACGTTTTATTAATCCTCCTTCCTTCCTTCCTTCCTTCCTTGGATTTCCTTCCGTAATTTATCGCGATCCCAAATAGAACAAAGATATCCTGCTAATATCCCCGCTAAAAATGAATCGCCCCGTCTGAAAATAGAATTTTCAACTTTTCCAATTCCCTTCTCGCTCTGTCAAATTTAAACAATTGTCCAATTCCACGTGTACATTCTTAGAGAACTGTGGAATAAACCTTAATCGATCGAATATTATTAATTTTCCCTCCCCTTTTTATTCATCGACCTTTTAAGCGAGTCGTTCTTTCCTTTCTTTCCTTTTCTGCGAGATGTTTTCGTCGACGTATCCCAGATGGGATCGTAACTCCGTCGTAACGGAGAAATGGGACTCGTACGCGATTGAAATATGCATACAACGTGCCGCATGGAAAAACAAGATAATCGAGACACGTTTCTAACCGAATGTACCACACTCGTGCTGATTTATCGCGCTGGTTTATATTTATGCTTCTATCCGCCGGAAAATTAGAAAGAAAGGGGAGAAGATTTGTGTCGAGTCCAACGACGGATAATAAAGAAATCTCTAGTTCTCCTACTGTTTAAATTTTTAACATAGGGAGAGAGATACGTGACGGAATGGAAGAAAGGGGAGAGATCAGATCGGAATTTAAAATATGCCGGTGATTTAACCCGATTCTTAATATAAAACCGTTCGTTCCGAGGAAAGTATCGAAAGAAAGATCGTATCGATCTCTCGTGATTCCAATGAAAATTACCAATTCCCTCGACCTTGAACGAGTGATTAATATCGGAAAAATTGACGGCGATATTTCACCGTTGCTACGATTCCTACGATCGTTTCTCTCGAGAGATTTTACGAGATTCGAGAACCGATCCCTTCTTAATCTCCTCCTGTTTCTCCTGGAAGAAAAGAAGAAGAAAAAAAAAGTATCGATTCCTATAGATAATCGTTCGCGATAACGTGATTCGGATTAACGTAAAATAATCCAAATTACAGATTCTCGAGGATCCGGTACACGATGTGGCTCGCTATCTAATTTTAATTCGGCCCTACCCATTATTCATACTTGGATTAATTAATTATTACCCAGATAAACGTCAACCCCCGCTCGATTATTCCACCCATCGATGAAACCGATTCACCACCGAACAACCACCACCACAACGTGGCAATTAACCGGTGGATGGAGATCTTTTTTTACTTTTTTTTTTTCTCTCTCTTTTTTCATTGCAGCGATAACGGGAATGATCGAGACGCGATACGACGCGATAAACGGTCGGCGGGCATCGTTACCGCGCGTTAATGCGGGATTTAACGCGGAAATAATGCGAGACGTTAATGCGAGCCGGTGGGATTTTCGCGCGTAAAACATCGGGTTTTGTTCGAGGCTCGGCCAACCTTCGAAAATCATGGCCCCGTTTCACCCCTCAAAAATCGATTGGAGAACTCGTTGGATGAATATCGATACGAAGTTCGACGATGGACCGAATTCTGAGAGCGAAGATCGGCCGATTTTTCATTCGAAAGAATCATGGAGGAACGAAAGTGAATTTTTCTTTTTGTTTCGAAAGGAAAGGAAGATGGATTTTCATGGTGAAGAATTTATCGCGAAGGACTATCGATTCGGTTTAATCAACGACGACGATTGATCGCGATTAATAAATAAATCGGATTAAAAGTTTTAATCCGATCGATGGATTGATGTATATTCGTACGTTCGTTGAAAAAAATCGAGAGATTTCTCGTAGACTGGAGGGTGGAAAGGAAGGTGGGCAATTATTAAAAGGTATCCGTGTTCGTTATTTCATTTGAAGCGAGAAAAAGACGAGGGAGAAACGAGTGACACGACGCGTTGTCACTTTGTCAGCGAGAATTATGCGAATTCGTGTAATAAAGGCTGCCGCAAACTTTCCGCGCATTTAGGATTAGCCGTGACAGCCTCAAATTAAGCGGTCACGTCTCTCGTAAGAAGAATTTCACGTGAAATTTTCCTTTTTCCTTTTTTCCCCTTTTTTTTTTTTCGGTGAAATACGACACGATCACGAGTCCTTATTATTATAAAATTCAGAACAAGAGATATCGAGTACATTTAACGTTATTTAAAGAAATTTCGAACAAAGAGAGGAATAATTTTCGAATTAACAGGGGAGAAAGATAGATCCGTTAAAAATGCACGCGAAGAGGAAAGAAGGTTTTATAAAAATCTGTCCCTGCACGATCGAGTATTCGATTCGACTTCCTTCTTCCTTAGAAAGGAAAACTTTTACATCCGTACGATAATAAGAAGGCTTTTGGTCAGCTTTTGAAAAGTGCTCGAAACCTCGAAGGACTTACTTGCAAAGTTGAAGAAAAAAGGGACGGGGGAAGGGGAAAGAAAGAAGGTAGTAGCTTTTTCGGTCGGTTTTAGCTTGGATCTACTCAATAAACGGGTTTCCCCCGGGTTTAATAACACAAGCTTTCTTGCTATTCTCCTCGAATCAGGAGAATTAGGAGAAACGCGTTTTCAATTAAAGACGAATAACGAAATTGAATCATCGCCGCGTTATGAAAGAAGTTTGTTTTATAATTCTATACGTTGGATACGTTGAAAAGTTTTTGGTTAAAGATTTCGGTCGGACAAGTATCTACGAGGAAGCTTGTTTTCTATCGCATGCTGCTCGAAGAAGTTTAGGTTACTCCGGAAGAATAATAAGCAACTCTGTAGGCAATATCGAAGTCTTCCAAGTCCTGAAGGACTGCACGAAAAACTTTTCCCGATCTTGTCCATTTTCGAACTGCAGCGACAAGGGAGGAGAGGGCAAAGCTTTAAAAGAGAAAGGCACTTTGAAAGTACGAAAATGAAATAAAAAGTCACAAAAGCGGGAAAGAACTCGAGAGAGAGTTATATTAAAAAAGTGTCGATACAACAACTGCTTATTTCAACCGTAAAATATATTTTCGATTTCGCTTCTTCTTCCTTCCTTTCTTTCTTTTTCCTTTTCCGTTTCCACGTGAGCGAAATGAATATATCCGGAGGAATCGCACGCGATATTTCATTTTACTCGGACGAAAAAATATAAGAAGGACGTAAGAATATTCGAGAGATAGTAATTAATATATTAGTCGAAAACGTTAGTTTAACTATTGGAAATTAACCGTGAAACGGTTCCTTTCGAAACTCGATCGCATCAACGGGATAACAAACAAGCCTTCGAAGACTTGGATTAAAAGTTTAAGACAATCTTTACTATTCCTATAATATATTAATTAAACGACGGAAAAATATTTCAACCTTTCGTGCGCGATTAATTATGCTCGATCGAATATAAAATTCTCTCTCCCTACTCGATAATCGTTTATCTCGTTAAAAGCTATTTTTTTCATCCGCGGAAAATGGAACGTTTGCTTGCATCGTAAACAACTCGATCTCGACTCGATTTCGATTACCTCTTCTCGTCCGATTTGAATCGAAACTCGATGATCTTGCGCGTGCGTGAGAGAAAATGAAAGAGAAGAAAAGGATCGATTCGAGTACGGAGCAAGAAAAAGCCTATCTTTCCAAAAGAATTGGAAAGAATCGAAACACGGAGAAAAAGCGGCGAAGGAAACGATAAATGCATCATAGACGTTGTTAATTGCTCGACAGATTTTTAACCCAGTTTCCCTCGAATTTCAAGTTAAATCTTAAGTATTAAGATGGTTGGGAATCGAGGTACGCGCGATTACGTAAATTTTGCGATTTCCAAGGGTTGGAGGAGGGTGGAAAGTTTGTCCACGCGTAGAAAACGTCGATTAGGTCGGATAATAATAAGCAAGTCCGTGAACCGATGTCGAAAGCTGGAAATCCCCCGATAAAGTTTTGCCGGGAGAAGTTCGGCGCAGAGTTCGGTCTAATTTCGGATCGGGGAAAGTAGACGTGCGCGCGTGAAGGAGTGGCCGGATGCAAATTGGATTACGAGGCGAAATAAATGTACGAATATGTGTCGAACGAGGGGGAGAAATTTACTTGGGGCGCGTATTACGCGCCCCCTCGTGCGAGCTCGACTTTTACTAGAAATTGCCCGTGTCTCCGTGTTTCGCACGGGGAGGCTCGCAAAAGAATTTGCAATCAGCGCGCATCTCGTCAAACGAATGAAAATTCAGATCGTGTAAACAGAATTTCGCCCCCGTGTTATCATTCATTACCCGTTGTGCGTGAACAAGCTGAGATAAAAATCTCGTGTTCTTCCCTTTTCCCTTCCCTTTTTTTGATCCTGATTGAACAAAGGCTTGCCTCCTCATCCGAAATGCTCGAATATCGAGTCGAAAACGAAACTTTTTAAATGGCGCGAGAGGAAGGCAAGATATTTTGCGAAGTCGAGGATAATTTGGCGTAAAGAGAAGTAAACGAAATTCGTAGCGATCTCTCTTTCCGATCGATTCATCCCCTTTCGGACGACGCAACAAACGCCCTTGCCGCGTTTCTCATTTCCTGGCCGCCCGTTTCAACTTGGCCCCCGCGTAATTATGAAGCGAAACGTAGCGCGTGCAATTCGTCACCGATCCAATCCCCGCGTCCCACAATTTCGAATATCGACTCTTGGCCCCAGTCGCGAACAATCGTATCTCAAATATTCTGCTCCTTTTAATTGGTTCCTTCCACGATCGAATAAACGGCCGCGATCGGATTTGGACTTCGAAAGAATGGAGGAGAAGTGGAGGGATTTGTGTTTTATTATCGTCGCGACGAGACGGAACACAATTGGAGAAAAGGGAAATAAGGTTGATAAGCCGGAGGCGTCGGGGGATATTGGTGTTTCCCTTGGATCGGGGTATGAGACGCTCGTTTACATGGACATGGTAATAAGCCACGCCGTCCAACCTTCTCGAGATCCCGAAAGGAATGTTATTGGAGAGTTTCTCGTGGAATTTCGAGTATTATTTCGAGTAGGAGGAATAAAAAAGTGAAAGGAGGATGTGATTATCGAGCGATTAAATAGTCGTAAGTTTTTCCTTTCAAGGTTTCATTTCAAGGTTTTCCATATTCGATCGAAGAACTTGGAAGTAATAAATTCACGCGCGAAAAGATAAAAAATATTCGACGCTACCCCTGTGTTTAACAGCCCCTGAATTACACGCTTCAAAGATATATATATATATATATATAAATCCTGCTCCTCGTTGAAAACAAAGGACAGCGATGCGTCATAGAGAATAATACGCGGCGTTAATAATACGACGTATAGCTGCAATGCGTATATCGTAGATGTTCAAAGTTCGTTAACTCGTTGAAATAAATTGCGTTCGGCCGGTAATTACGTTGTTATAATCAAAATATCGTAATTTCCAACTAACAGGAAGAAAGGAACAAGGAGCGAAGGACAAGGCCATCTCGAAGCGAAATGACGATTCTTGGACGAACGAATCGGATACGAATCTCCTCGATTATCTTGCATGATAAGGAAATCTGGAACGTTGCCTCGAAGATGGAAAGAGGCAAGAAGGAGGGGAAGATTTGCTCGATGGTCGGAATTGCGCGCTCCTCGACTCGAACTCGAGTCGAGTGGGACGCGCGCATGGAAGAGGAGGGGAGGACGAGAGACAAGTTAGAGAGAGAGAGGACTCACCCTTGCCAGTGCCACGGCTGGAAAGCTGTCCCACGCGAGTTGCGCTTCCTCGCCCGTGTTCCCACGACGTTGACCCGAGAGGATCCTCGCTGCCGTGAGAGTGCTCATCCCCATTCCGTCGCCGACGAAGAGAACGACGCCCCTCGCCACGCCGCCCGCCGGTGGCGCGCTCCAAGTCGCCGCCGACGCGCGAATACGCCCTTCGATCGCGCGTGTCGCACCCTCGTACCATGCCACCCTCTCTGCGAACACAAATTTTTTTTCTCTTCAGTGCTTGCCACCTCCATCCCATTCCAATCCTCCGTTGGAACAAAATTTTTATTTATCGGAAAATTAGATCGGAAGGTGAAGTTTGATTCCTTGATTAATAATTTTTCGATGGATCACAATTATTAGATTCGCGAATTGTATCGATAAATAAATTCTCGGAACAATTTTGCAGAGGGAAAGCCTATCCCAATCCTCCGTTAGAGAAAAATTCGCCGTTTTATTTATCGGAAAACGAAACGTGGGAAGATCGAAAGTTTGATTCCTCGATTAATAATTTTTCAATGGATCACAATTATTAGATTCGCGAATTGTATCGATAAGAAAATTCTCAGAGCAATTTTGCAGAGGGAAAACCTATCCCAATCCTCCGTTAGAGAAAAATTCGCCGTTTTATTTATCGGAAAACGAAACGTGGGAAGATCGAAAGTTTGATTCCTCGATTAATAATTTTTCAATGGATCACAATTATTAGATTCGCGAATTGTCTCGATAAGTAAATTCTCGGAGCAATTTTGCAGAGAGAAAACGTATCCCAATTCTCCGTTAGAAGAAAATCGCCGGTTTATTTATCGGAAAATTAGATCGGAAGGTGAAATTTGATTCCTTGATTAATAATTTTTTGATCACTTTATTTCATTCACGAATTATCTCTGATAAGGGGGTAAATTCTCGAAGCAATTTTGCAGAGGAGGGGAAGCCTATCCCAAGCCTATCCTTTGGAAGAAAATTTTTATTTATCGGAAAATGTGGAAAGATCGAAAGGTGAAGTTTGATTCCTTGATTAATAATTTTTCGATGGATCACAATTATTAGATTCGCGAATTGTTTTGATAAGTAAATTCTCAGAGCAGAGGAGGCCTATCCCAATCCTTCGTTGGAGGAAAATTTTTATTTATCGGAAAATGTGGAAAGATCGGAAGGTGAAGTTTGATTCCTTGATTAATAATTTTTCGATGGATCACAATTATTAGATTCGCTAATTGTCTCGATAAGTAAATTCTCGAATAATTTTGCAGAGGAGGGGAAGCCTATCCCAATCCTCCGTTGGACCAAAATTTTTATTTATCGAAAAACAAAACGTGGAAAAATCGGAAGGTGAAGTTTGATTCCTCGATTAATAATTTTTCGATGGATCACAATTATTAGATTCGCTAATTATCTCGATAAATAAATTCTCGGAACAATTTTGCAGAGGGAAAGCCTATCCCAATCCTTTGGAGGAAAATTTTTATTTATTGGAAAACGTAGAAAGATCGGAAGATGAAATTTGATTCTTCGATTAATAATTTTTCGATGGACAATTATTAGATTCGCTAATTGTCTCGATAAGTAAATTCTCGAGTAATTTTGCAGAGAAGGAGAAGCCTATCCCAATCCTCCGTTGGACCAAAATTTTTATTTATCGGAAAACGTGGGAAGATCGGAAAATGAAATTTGATTCCTTAATTAATAATTTTTCGATGGATTACCGGTCTTACTAAATTCGCTAATTGTCTCGATAAGTAAATTCTCGGAACAATTTTGCAGGAGGAGGGGAGTTCCGTTCGCAAATCGTCGTGTATCGAAGAATTTCTCGTTCGAGCGGATATCTTAATTGAATCTGTTGGACTCGTTTACCGCGTTACTACTTCTCGAGAAAAGAAGGTGTAGCGAATAGAGGTTGGAAACACAGGGAGAGGAAGGATAAGTCGGGAGGAAGGAAACGCTTGGCGCGATTAGACGCGATCGAATCGATGGCGAGATTCGGAGAGAAGTTGGAGTTGGGCTCGATAGGGCAAGTTGGGCGACGATTTCGTTGCGCGGGCGGGCAAGAAGATATCGCCGGAAGCGCGTTAAACTGAACGGCCGTTTCCTACGTAGCTCGAAGATTCCGTCGTTACGATTTGAAACACGGTTGTACCGAGTAGTAGCCGCTAATGGCCAAGTTTGAGCGCGCCACTCGCGCGATATCCGCATTTCCATAAAATCGAGATCCGATACGAGTCGCCTCTCTCGTTGATTAATCATCTTCCTTCCCCTCGAGGAAAAAAGAAAAGAGATTTTCAATTTGAAAATATATCTCGTTCGATGATGATCTTTCTTAAGAGAAGGATGGAAGTTTGTCACACTCTTCAAAGGGAAGGAAGTTTGTTGCAATAAATACTATGGAATCGAAATCACGAAATTGGTCGAATCGAACAATATATCGATCGCTTGAGAAATTTTGATAAACGCGTTTCGAAGCGGATAATTAATTCAAATTTAACAGAGGGATTAAAACGAATGAAATTTCACGTAACGAAGTTTAATTTCTATTTCGGTGGGAGCAAATAGAATCTCGGGCATCATCGTTGGGGATATGAATTTTGTAAATCTACGGATCCCGCGTACGGTTAAAACGACAAAACCGCGCCCGTTTTCATCCTCGTGCTGCTGCTGCGGCTCGCCTCGTTTTCGATTAATCCGGCGAAAAACAAGGGAACAAAATTTACGAGTAACCAGTGAAATTTCAACCGTTCATACTATCCTTCATTATCCCCCTCTTTTCAACTCTTCTTTTCCCGCAATCAGTCGTTTCGATCAATTTCCCTCGTCGACCAACGTCGAAACGAATTCGAGACGCCTCGAATTTATAATGAATTTATAATAATCGGAAGCGTAAGAAACACTCGTGGAACGCATCGATCATCGTATACAAAACCATATTCGAGCTATTTCGCATAAAAATCGGGAAGAATATTTTAAATATTTTAACCACGTTTTATTCGTTGTTCTCGTGTCGTGTCGTTAAAACATCTGAGGCGTGAAAATTTGATCCCCCCTCGGAGGAGATTTATTTACGAGGAGCGAGCCGGCCACGAATTTATTTCGCTGCCGATATTCGCGAGATCGAAATTTCGTTTGCACGAGTCGTTGCTAAACGCTTCGTAAATAAATACACGTGTGAGATAATTCGAGAAACTGGAGCCGGGACACATGCGCGTAGATTCGGTGCAATTGAAATTTAATTAGCAGGAAGCAGCGTGTCTGATCGGGTTGGTGATCTACAGTTACTAGTTTATCGGACGGTATCGAAACATGCGGGTATTATATAACGCGACTCGATTGTAATTTCAATTGTGATGAAACGAGATTTCTCTCGAGAGATACGCGTTTTTAAGTTTTTGGATTAAAAAATGGAGCGGTTGATTTATCGTGCAAGTATCGAAGGTATGGTTCGCGTGATACAGGTTCCAACGGACATTGCGATCGTTTCGAGAATCGTTTCGATCTTAAAAAAGAAAATTGAAAAAGATCGCGTCGCGAGATCTTCTTCTGACGAATGGCGAGCGTAAAAACGGGACGCGAAAGTTGAATTAATGGATCGAATTGTGCACGCAACGAATATCGGAAAGTTTGTTGGCAGAAGGTGGGAAACTTGGATAGACTTTCGGTGAATTTCATCGCGAGTAAGATAACCGCAAAAGCGGGAATATATCGATAAAGCGAGTTGTAATATCGATAAGAAGCTATCGAAGAACGAAGGAAAGGAAAGAACTCGACGTTCGGAACTTTGGATAACTTTGAGAGAAAGCGGTGCAATACTTGTCCGGAAGAAAGGAGCTCGTAAAAGGAAGGGATAAACGGTTTTAACGGAGAGTTGACACGCTCGTTTGAAACAAGGACGGATAGAAGAAAGGAGAGATAAATTTTTCTCTCTCAAAAATAGATTCTAAAAAATTTCTTTTAATCGCGTCAACTTTTTCCTCCTCCCAAGTTGGAGTATTTCAAGTTCGAAGTCAGTATTCGAGTTTCCCTTAACCCGTTTTTGCGTACACATTCCTCGAGCATCACGCGCGATGGAATACGTGAGAAACGAAAGCAGAAAGAGAGAGCTTAATCCAATATCCCTTTCGTACACCTTTTTTCGTTTGAAATTAAACGCGTCGCTTTAAATCTCGTTGGTCTGGCTCGTATCGAAGAAGAGAAAAGTGGAAACGCAATAGGAGGACGTTGAAACCGTGGAGCAGGAAAAGAAAAGGAAGAAAGAAATGCTGGAGCAACAACAACAATGTTATCCTTGTAGCACGAAAGGAAGGGAGGAAAAATACAGCGGGCGAACAACAATTTCCGTATCTCGTCGCACGATCGTCCTCCGGAAATTTTTCCTCCCGGGGAAGAAATCCGCTTTGAGGTCGATCGCGCCAGGATCCGCGATCCCGTAATTCACGCCCAAAACTTATTATTATTATAGCGTTGTCGCAAGGCAAGCAGGTTCGCGTCTAGTTTACGACGGCGCGCGGTGTATTCTCGTCGATGCTTGGCCCCGCAGGTGTGTAACCTACTTCCTTTGACGGCGGCGGAACCGGATGCGAATATCGTTATCGACGCGACGCGGCCTTCTTTCGCCGCCACTTTTTTCTTTCGCCAGCCAGCTACCTGCAATTTTAATTACGCCACCAATCCAACCTTACCATCGCCACTCGCTTATTTCGTTCGCTTTAAGCGAGATCTTTTTTCTTCCTTTCCTTTCTTTCAAAGCGATTCGGAAATTGATAAAAAGGAAATTAATAAAAGGAAGAAATGGAGGATAAGTTTGATATCGAATTTCAAATTTCGAGTAGAAATTGTGTATAAAAGAGAGAGAGGAATTGGAATTTCTTTCTTAGTATCGTTTCTTTTCTATTTTTCTTTTTTCTTTTGCGAAAGGTTTAATTTCGCGGGTCGCAAGAAACGTTTCTCGCGCTAATGGTCTCATCAAGAATTCTGTCTCGGTGGAAGATAATTGGCATCGGCAAAGGCCTCAAATAATCCCGTCTTTTGAGTTTCCCGCCGGTGAACACACGCTAATTAGTTAAACACTTTGCCGGTCATAATTAATACGGTCCTAATGAATATTCGCCGGCGGGATCAAGTTGCCCCAACTCTCGCTACCCAAGTTTGCCCCGACACGAACCTGTTTCATTCCTAAGGGATTCCTATAAAACTTTGCCCGGGTTATTCTCTTATTCCATGGGAATGAGAATGGGACTTCCTGCTGCCCATGGACGTCCTTCGTTTCGTCCGCGAGATCGATGGGAAACGATAATGCAAGCTCGAGGATAAATCTGCACGCGAGTCAAATTTTTCTGCAAGAACGGTGGAGTAAAATTTCTCGGCCATCGGCGCGTAAAAATATCAAGGATCGACCGATATATTTTACCCGCTTTTCTATTTATTCTGTCGCGCACGTTTCGCGTATTGGAAAAAAAGAAAGAGAGAGAGAAAAAAGGATTTATTTATAGGCCGCGTCTCGAATTCGATGATAGGCTGCTCTCCTCCCCCGTTTATTTATCGCGATAGTGCTACCATTGGAAAGGTAAATCCAGAGAGCAACAGCTTCGTAGTCGACCACGGTTACTTTTTCGCGAGATGAAGTCGAGAAAGAGAAAGAGAGAGGCGAGTAGTTTCGCCCGTTTCATTTCTACTCGAGAATAATCGAAGGGAGGAAGAAATTCTGGAAATTCGAAATTCAAAGCACGGTTCCGACAATGGATAAGATTTCAAATCCTTGAATCCGATGTCATCGTTCCTTTCTTCTGGACGGAGAGCTAAATACGCGGCATCGATTCTCGAAACCAAAGATCGGAAAAATCGTAAAATTTGAAATTCGAATTCCTAACGCGGCGAATCAAGGAAGATTTCTCCCTCGTGGTAGCAACAACGGCTTTTCCCCTAAATTTAAATATTCTCGCGCGTATTTAGAAAAATCGGTATCGAATATCCGCCATAACCAAGTGCCGCGAGGGATTCGAGACGTAAACGTTTTCGGGTATCTCGCCTTTCCAATATTTCGTTAAAGATGGGTGAAAAGGAGCCACGAATATCCTTCCTCCCTCGAATTACTTATTCTCGAGTGCAAGAATAGATACAGGTTCGTAACGTACTAAAGCTTTCATCTTTCGAGAAAATGAAATGCATGTTCTCCGGATAAATAATTTCACAAGAATGTCGCAACAATGTTTCAACCGATCGAAATATGTTCGATTTCTATCTTCTCCCTTTTTCCTCTTCTTTTTTTCCACGCTCCCTGTTTCAATCTTTTCACTCAAAAAAAAAAAACAATGCAACTTTCGATGTATCGAGTTAAACGTGATTTTCGAACGGTATTTTTTTCTTTTTTTCACGCCGTGCGTGTAATAAAACACGAGCGTATCTATTAATTTGAACAAATGTACTATCGCGATAAAAGCCGATATCAACAATCCAGGTATTGCTCATATCGAATCATCGGTTGTTATCGTTAATTAGAGATATAGCTGGATGGAGAGGAAGGGGGGGTTATTTTAGCCGGATTCGTTACGAGCGAATGACTGACAATGAGATGTGTCGCGTCGTCGAAATGTCACGCAGAGAGGGACGTGTATTTTAATTAAAAAAAAGCGCCCGTGTAAAGGTAAAGAGAAGGATTAGATTTACGAGCAATTTTCGAGAAAGTCCCCGCCACGACACGCGTGTGAAGTGTAAATTTTCTTAAAATCTCTCAGGCGTCGTTCCCAGTCGACTATTCCGATCTACAATGCAGAGTAGCCGGCAATAACTTGCTTTTTAAAACTGCGCCATTACCATTTTCCACTTAAACGATGCGCAAGTTTTCCCACTACCTGTCGATACTAGCCTCCGCCGCCTCCCCTTCCCCCTGTGATACAAGTTGCTGCTGCGACACAGAATTCGGTGTATCCCAACTCGGCGTACGCTCAATTTAACGGAGTGTCACGCGTCAATTTATCCACGATAAAATATGGCTGCTCACCTCCATCCAGTCGATTCGCGGTATTAATATTGGACGCTCTAAAAATCGTAACCGAAGGCATTCGATTAAACTTGAGATTACGCAGTTTTTCCAAAAGGTGGAGGAACCTCCGTTACCGTAATGTAAAATTTATTTGCAAGCGTTTCCACGTTACGTTTCGAGATTTCGAGTGAAAAAGTTACGAGAATTTAATTTTTTAATTTATCTCGGGGCGAAACTCGATGAGATCGTGGTGATAAGAAAATATTGGGTTGGCAACTAAGTAATTGCGGATTTCAGTTGAAGTTGACGATCTAATCAAAGCAATAATCGATTCGGATCGTCACAGTACAATTCGTGAGATTGCAGAGAAGCTTCATGTATCGTATATATGCATTGAAAACCGCTTAAAACAACTTGGCTATGTTCAAAAACTCGATACATGGGTTCCTCGCGAACTGAAAGAAAAGCATTTAACGCAACGCATTAACAGCTGCGATTTGCTAAAGAAACGTAATGAAAATGATCCATTTTTAAAACGACCGATAACTGGCGATGAAAAATGGGTTGTTTACAACAATATCAAGCGGAAAAGATGGTGGAGCAGGCCACGTGAACCAGCTCAAACAACATCAAAAGCTGGTATTCATCGAAAGAAGATTTTGTTATCAGTTTGGTGGGATTACGAAGGAATTGTCTATTTTGAACTCTTACCACCCAACCGAACGATCAATTCTGTTGTCTACATCGAACGACTAACGAAATTAAACAATGCAGTTGAAGAAAAGCGGCCCGAATGACAAATCGAAAAGGTGTTGTATTCCATCATGACAATGCCACACACATCTTTGGTCACTCGGCAAAAATTATTGGAGCTTGGTTGGGATGTTTTGCCACATCCACCATATAGTCCTGACCTTGCACCATCCGATTACTTTTTGTTTCGATCTTTACAAAACTCCTCGAATGGTAAAAATTTCAATAACGATGATGATATCAAATCGTACTTGATTCAGTTTTTTGCTAATAAAAACCAGAAGTTTTATGAACGTGGGATTATGATGCTGCCTGAAAGATGGCAAAAGGTCATTGATCAAAATGGGCAACACATTACAGAATAAAGTTATTTAGTTCCATGAAAAAATTGTCTTTGATTTTTTAAAAAAAATCCGCAATTACTTAGTTGCCAACCCAATATATACAGCTTTAAGTAAAATATTATCGTAATGTTGTAACGCTAGTAGTTCTAAATTAGACTCGTTCGCCAATTCTATGCAACACCAGTTGCCTTTCCAAAATCGATTTTAGATTTTTCTCTCTCTTATCTCTTCGTTTGGGGATATTGTATATAACGCAACTTGACAGTTTAGATTAGGAAAGAAACTCTTGTCGAAGAATTCTCTATCGATATAATTGCAGGTTATCGACGAACGAGAAACGAGATGATAATCGTAGTTCTGCGGGAGAGAGCGCATCTCGCAACAGTCAGACGTATCCAGACGTAGACTCGGAGAGAGGCGCGATATCCGTGCCACGAGAAACGTATCAACGCTATTCACAGTGCGGTTTGCGCCGAGGCCCCGTCGAGATATTAATTTACACGGAACGAATTACGAGTTACACATGTTCCCATTTCGCCATTATACGTGGACGTATCCGTTCTCCAAATCTGTTCGCGAGAATGATGTTATTATCGCCTTACTTCAGACGCATCATTTGTATGCAAATCGAGAAAATCCTTGCTCCGTTTAACTTTCTCTCTCTCTCCTTTTAATCTCTCCACGTGATCGTTCGAAAGAGAGAAGAGGAGAAAAGTGGACGCGCGAAAAATCAGCGTCTGGCATTCGCGAGGATAATTATCTCTCGTTGTTTTCCAATCTTCTATCTTTCCCTCTCTCGTTGATAAATTATTAGAGAAAATGCGGTATGCGGTCGATCCATAAACCAGGGACGTGACTTAGAACGCGTTGCGGGAATAATCTGACGGACGTGGCTCGTCCTGGAGGAGGGAATAAAAGGCGAAACAAAGGCGGAAAAAGACGGTTCGAATCCTATTGCTCGACTTCGAATTTCAATAGACGGGGATCGATCTCGTCCTATCTCTTTCTTTCCCGTGAAGAAAGCTTCGATATCAATGAAAGGACAAGTGGAAGTTAACTTCCTCTCGATCCAATGATTTACGCAGCTCCTTTTTGCCCATTCTATGGCTGTCAATAAAAACGCGTAAACTAAGTTGGTAAGTGGTAGTAATAGAAAAAATCAGACGGAAAAACTCGTTGCGTAGGCTAACGAAGTATCGACGACTCGTTTAAGTTAATTTTATCCTTTGAACGAATCTCCATTCGGAGAGGGTATAAGCAGGATCATCGCCTTCGAAGGGGAACTCTTCGAGGAATTATTTTCTCATTTACACTAAGTTAATTTGTTCGTTTTCGATTGGAAATAAGCGAGAAACTTGCATTATTCCGAAGTAAAATATCATCCCCCGACTCGAGCCGTAACGATACGATTGTTAACGGAATATTTACGCAAGTAAGAGTAATTTTAATAACGATGCGCTCGCTTTCGTAAATTTTACAAAACCCTTTCATGCAACCCTCTCCCATTGTTTCACTTGGCGTTTTCAAACCTGTTGAATCCGAGGGTACGCGCGTTACTCTGCGTACGCGGCAAGCTTTATACCGTGAATTTTTTACGCTTTTTGAAATATAACCACGGTTCACCGATTATTTTTACATGATTTTTCACCGCTTTTGTTTCCTCTATCTCCATTCTACTACACATTCTACATGATTTTATCAAATCAACTTACTGTTTCAAAATTTCGAAAATATAATTTTCATTTCTTCTTTTTCTACATTTCGAAAGGGTCTAATATCGAAAAATTCGTGGAGGTTATACAGAGGAAGCTTCACAGAGAGCGTAAAGTTTATCCCATTAAAATCTACCGACAAAAATGTTCCCTTTTATTATGATTGTAGACCGTGAAAAATGGGATAATTCCTTATTAACGCGATTCAAAACTTTTCTCTCTATTATGTATCTACGAAATATACATCGTCCTTTTTGGCTACAACAATAAGCCCAACGGCAAATGGAAAATCCAGCGGAATGTCCAATCGTAAATTGAGTACGTGACTGCGTCCGTTCCCGTGGAAACACCATTTCCGGGATATTTACGAGTTGCAGCTATTAAATGTCACGGAGCCAACGTAAGGAGCAAATATTTTCCTCCGAAGATGTCACGCTCGTTCGTCATTCCCCTACGCCATTCACTATAAACATCGAATAAACAGAGAAGTCGCGAATTCCTCGAAATAAACTCATTTCGTTGTCGCATGATATCGCACCCCCTCGAAAAAAAGAAACGTAACGATTTCGTTCGATCAACGAAGATATGATTGGAATGGAAAAAAAAACATTCTCACGAAGAAACCAAAGTTTTTTAATAACCATTTGGAATTGCACAGGGAAGCGAGTGAACGAAAGTTAAAAAACGAGTGTTATAGAGAGGAGGGGATGATAATTGCAACAGGTAAAGCAACGCGATTCGCGCAACGAATAAATCCTCGACTTTAATCCGGGAGTGGAGAAGTTGTCGCGTCATTACGAGGCGCGCTTGGATGTCAACGTTGGGGAATGGCCGGATTGTGTCGCGGCTCAGGGGGAGGGGGTTAACAACAAGGCGTCGTATATCAGTGACATAAGCGACGAGGGCGAAACTAATATTATCCGGGAGACTGTTCGGGATGAATGTGCGGGGATTTCGAAGCCAGCTCGTATCGAACGATACACTCACGCGCATGTTAATTAAGCTCGGATTCAAAAATGTCGAATAATTTTCAAGATGACGATTTATCGTAACACGCCGTGCGTCAGAGGCACGGTTCGTCACGCGAGGCAATTAAAAAGCGTGAAAGTGTGGCGGAAAGGAGAAAGTTGGTACATACGAGAAGTCTGAATGAATTCTCGTTCGATATCTCGGCCGCTTTTCGAGGAAAATTAAATCTCGTTTCACCCGCGGGAAAAATGGGATCGAGGTATTCAGAATCTGAATAACTTTTCTCCTCGATGAAAGATATAACATAAACCTGGCTTTTTTCTTCTCCTCCCGCTTTTGGAAATTTTTACGAGTGGAAATATCGAATCGAGTTGAGTAGTTTTCGATTACGATTTCGTCCTTTTTTTTCTTTTTCTATATATACGTTTCATCTTACGATCGCTTCTTTACGCTTCTTTAGCGGGGAATGAAACGCCGAAAATTTTACCAGCTAATCGAAGCGTGTTTTCAACAACGTTAATACGATACTTTCGAACAACAATAGAAACCGTTGGATGGTTTTACCCGATTGAAATATCTCGGAGCTCTGGGAATTTCGTTAAAAGGAAAAAAACGAATTGAAACTCGCGATCAATTTCCAACTTTACCTGCTCGGAGGTAAAAAAAAAAAAAAAATACGAAAGAAAAAGCGCAATATAGCAACTCGTAACGTTGAAACTCGCGAGTAGCGGCGATAAATTGGCGTGAATCTTAAAACAACGGGGACGCAATATCGCGAAATAATAAATTAAACTTTGTCACTGTCCGCTACGAGAAACACTTGCATGATCGCGTGATATACTGCCAATAACACGAAAAAGAGGAGCAAACCTAACCACTTTTATCTATACGAGCGCCTACACTTTGTTTCCTTCGTACGAGGTGAAAGATAAAAGTTGAGATATCGAAATGGAGGATAAATGTTATAATCAAAGCGATGCACGCAAATGGAGTATAAATCTTGAAAACGATACGATTAAAACCTCGGATTCGCGTGTTGCTCATCTCGAGTCCCTTCCTCGTTGTTAACGATCCTTTACACCTTTTTCGATTCTTCCTCGATTTTATCGTTGGAGAAGTATATGAGAAAGAAAAATTGGAATCATCAGAGATCGAATATTGCAAATTGAATCCATAGGAAATGATATTAGAATATTACAGCAGCCCTGCTGGTTACGGGTTTGTCTGGTTCTCCATTTCGTATTTTACGTCGAGTTCCATTGAATTCAAGACTGCTAATACCGTAATTGGGTCGTTCGCATTTCGATCCTCTAAATAATTTTAAACGAATTTCGAATACACGATCGCAAATCAAAAATAGAAATTCATGAAATCTATCGACGTTAGTATCTCGATCGTACAATATCGTGACATTTTCCACGAGAAAAAGAGAAAGAGGGAAGCTATATTAAGACAAATATCTCGAAGATGACGCGAATTCGAATCTTTCTCCATTTATAAAAGCAGAGTTTCGTTCGTGGCCTGAAACGATTTTTAATCGATAATTGGAAAGATAAAAAAGAAAAGCAAACACGTCTCCTTCGTTTATGTCGGAAACTCGTAGCGGCTTATCGTTGGTAAAGGGTTAATACGCGTGACCGATTAATCTCGACTGACGCGTGTAATCCAACGGGAATGGAAGCACAAACGGGTCGAAATAAGGAGAGCAGAAGCATCGGAATGATTCGCTTACGCGATAGCGCAAATATTTACAGACCTGGATTAGGTACGGTGAGTAATTACGTCACGCAAAGGGAACGCGAAGAAGAGGCTCGTCTGCGAAAGACCGAAGGTAATTAGCCACCGATCCGAAGGGCTAACGTCTCGTAATTTACCATAAACTTTTCCTTGTTTCCCTCACTATTTATTATATATATATATAAATTTTCGTCAACTTGGATCGATGTATCATCTCTGAATTTAACGCGTTTCTCGATTTTTTCCAAGATATTTTTTTGCGCTTTTCGAAGCGATACGAAAGAAAGAAAGAAAAAAAAGGCACGTAAGTAAAATGTTACCTTTCCCAGTGAAACAACCGAAGTATAAAATGTTTTCGTACACTTTCTATCGAGCCAACTGGAGCGAGATATCCCTTTGACTCGAAAAAGCTTCTTTCAACGTATCTTGATGTATTTCGAATTTTTTTCTTTCTTTCCTTCTTCCTTTTTTTCTCCATTTTCATTCTTTCTCGCATCGGTTGGCGGAAGAAAAAAACAGTAACATACACGTTGGAACGAACGAAGAAAGAGAAGTCGTGTATAATTTTCTTCGCTCGTTAAATAACACGGATCGCGTAAATGTACGTGTAAAATGAATGGATGAAGAGTTTGAAGTTCAGTGTTGAAATCTCTCTTGTCCAGCAAAGTGGTGGAAAAATTGATGACAACGGTCCAAGTTCTCCCTTTCCAGGAAGGGAGGAAGCGTGACAATCGACGGTCAACTTCATAACAAGTAACAAGAGTTTCTGGGAAAGATTAGGAGGAGAAGGAGTACGGATGACATTACGGCTGCGAATAAAACTTTGGAGAGGAGAAGGGTAAAAGCGATGTATCGCGAACAAAACTCGAGAATCTCGATAGCCGGCGTTATACAGCAACTCGTGGAAAACTTGTAAAAGATTCAAATTCCGCGAATTTCTCGTTCGTAAATCCATTTTAATCGTAAAATATTTTAACCGATTGTTAATTCCACGACGTAAACTAGAAATTTTCCCCACTCTTTTTGAAAAGAAAGAGAGTAAGGTA
Source organism: Apis mellifera (assembly GCF_003254395.2). NCBI lineage: Eukaryota > Metazoa > Arthropoda > Insecta > Hymenoptera > Apidae > Apis > Apis mellifera. The sequence continues at coordinate 10,662,430 of NC_037649.1, forward strand.
AAATGTTTACCTCGTTTCACGGTATATCAGAGAATACTTCGAACGATATTCGCCCCGAATTGGATTGGAGGCGTAATGCCCGCGTAATTATCCCGAGTAAACGTCACGAAAGGGTGTATTGGAGAGGATCCCGTGACTTAGACAGCTGAATCGGGTTATATCGGGGCGGAGAAGGTAAAGGAGATAAAAGCTAAGCCCAACCCCATTACCCGTAACGATCTTTTTGCCTCGGTTACGACCACCTACGTCCTCGAAACGAACGGAAGGAGCAGAAAGGGGAGGAGGTAGCGAAGCTTGGGGTATAAGGAAAAGGGAGAACGGCGAAGCGAAGGAAAAAAAAAAAAAAAGAAAGGGGGGAAAAATGAAAATTATGTGGCGCGTTGCATCCGGCCGGCTGTAATGGACTGGCCGCGATCATTACTGCTAATGGAGATTAAATGAAAACCGAGAGGAACGTCATATACGTATTAACGGATCGGGATGAATCTTTAAACGTTGATGGACGTCAAAGAAGGAATAATTATCGACCTGCCGTGTACGATTAAACGATTTAACGATATGAAGAGAAATTCGAGAGAAGAATTTATGTATTTTCAGTAAGAATTTAAAATAACGATCTTCGAATTTTCCTTAAATTTCCCTCTGCATCTTTAATTTCTATTATTCGATTTAGCTTCTCGAATAATTTTAATAAGAATCAAGGGCGAAAATATGCGCTTATTAAACCGATCTTCAACGATTTATGCCAACTCTGTGAAACTGTGCGAATATCAACGGCCGTATAAAAGTGTCGTATGCATTTTCCATAAAGCCCGTATCACCGGAAATACCTTGCAACCGAGAAAATCTTGGAAACATTTCGTCGCGTTACGACTTTGCGTGGAAAGTTGGGGATCCGAAAGAAAGATCGAGTTGAAAGGGGATAAGTTTCGAAGATAGAAACGAATCGTGTTCGTTCGAATCGCGATCGTTGTTGCGAGTTGTAATTACTTTCCGTTCAATGATTCAAAACTAGGAGACCAGTTTGCCAGATAAATATCTCTCCAATTCTATCTAGCAATACCTTTCTTGCCATCGAAATTTCGAAATCAAAAGTGTTTTTCGAAAATTTTCTCCTACCTTTTCGTTAATTTCATTTAATCCCTTTAATTCGCGCGACACACACCATGTTCCTCGCGCGCACGAAATTATTAATGCCCGAATATTAATGCGATTATCGACGATTATATATGTATAAACAAATATACCTGTTATTTTAGGATTAATCGATAGAATAATCTAGCAACGTTTCGTAATTGAACGAAATTCCGTTAAACCAAACCAAATTATGTGTAATTACAAAAATAAATGTTTCGCCATCAACGCTTCTAACGCGAGTACACAAATATATGTATATATATATAGAGAGAGATACATCACACATGTGTATTCATTATCGTCGAAACAACGGTCCGATTGTAATCACGGATGCGATGGATTGTAGCGAACCTTCTAATTGTATCACGCGGCTAACCATTAAACGCCTCCTAGCAGAAGCTCATAATTATAGGCCTGTTTTCATCCGTAATTAACGATTCTTACGCCACGCACGTGTGTTAAGTACAAGCAATAAACCCGCCCTCTCAAAATTGGCGTGGAGAGAATCATGAGAAGATTACGGCCGAGATTACGACGAACGATGTACAATCTAGATTTCGCGGAGCGGTGTATAAGTCTCTAATCACCCGAGGATCTAGAGAGAAGATGGAGCGAATCTCGGATACACCTCTTATCTCTGACGTGCGCGCACGCGTTTCATTCCGTACGATTACAAGCCGATTACAGGGAAAAGATGGCGTATAGTAACGAATAGATCGGGTTCGTCATCTTTCCCCTCGGCGTAATAAAAATTTTCGCACAAGTTCCATCCAAGTGTAGAATAATAATATTAACATTGGTCGATATTTATAAATCCTCATTATGAAAGTTAGATTCGATCGTGGCACATATAAAAATGAAATACAGGAAAAAAGTTTAAACTCTTATGTTCCAATTTGTTAAGCGGCATACGATACAGGCCGATTACAGGAAAAAGATGGCGTAGCGAATAGATCAGGTTCGTCATCTTTTCTCTCTGTGTAATAAAAATTTTCGCACAAGTTCTAACCAAGTGAATAATATTTATATATTATTATATTTATATATAATTCCATCTTTATAGAATAATAATATTAATATTGGTCGATATTTATAAATCCTCATGAAAGTTAGATTCGATCGTGGCACATATAAAAATGAAATACAGGAAAAAAGTTTAAACTTTTATGTTCCAACTTGTTAAGCGTTCTCGGGCATACGATTATAGGGAAAAGATAGCATAGCGAATAGATCGGGTTCGTCATCTTTCCCCTCGGTAAATAAAATAATAAAAATTTTCGCACAAATTCCATCCAAGTGTAGAATAATAATATTAACATTGGATATTTATAAATCCTCATTATAGAAGTTAGATTCGATCGTGGCACGATATAAAATACAAGAAAAAAATTCAAGTTTAAGCTCTTATGTTCCAACTTGTTAAGCGGCATACGATTACAAGCCGATTACAGGGAAAAGATGGCGTATAGTAGCGAATAGATCGGGTTCGTCATCTTTCCCTTCGATTGTAATAAAAATTTTCGCACAAGTTCCATCCAAGTATAGAATAATAATATTAACATTGATATTTATACGTATAAATTCTCATTATGAAAGTTAGATTCGATCGTGATATAAAAATGAAATACAGGAAAAAAGTTTAAGCTTTTATGTTCCAATTTGTTAAGCATTCTCGGGCATACGATTACACGCCGATTACAAGGAAAAGATGACATAGCGAATAGATCGGATTCGTCATCTTTCCTCTCTGTGTAATAAAAATTTTCGCACAAGTTCCATCCAAGTGAATAATATTTATATATAATTCCATCCTTATAGAATAATAATATTAATATTGGTCGATATTTATACATATAAATTCTCATTATGAAAGTTAGATTAGATCGTGGCACATATAAAAATGAAATACAGGAAAAAAGTTTAAACTTTTATGTTTCAACTTGTTAAGCATTCTCGGACATACGATTACAAGCCGATTACAGGGAAAAGATGGCGTAGCGAATAGATCGGATTCGTCATCTTTCCTCTCTGTGTAATAAAAATTTTCGCATAAATTCCATCCAAGTGAATAATATTTATATATAATTCCATCCTTATAGAATAATAATATTAATATTGGTCGATATTTATAAATCCTCATTATGAAAGTTAGATTCGATCGTGGCACATATAAAAATTAAATACAGGAAAAAAGTTAATAATAATATTAATATTGGTCGATATTTATACATATAAATTCTCATTATGGAATTTAGATTCGATCGTGGCACATATAAAAATGAAATACAGGAAAAAAGTTTAAACTTTTATGTTTCAACTTGTTAAGCGTTCTCGAGCATACGATTACAAGCCGATTAGGGGAAAAGATAGCGTAATAGCGAATAAATCGGGTTCGTCATCTTTCCTCTCTGTAATAAAAATTTTCCAAGTGTATAATAATAAATAATAATATTAACATTGGATATTTATAAATCCTCATTATAGAAGTTAGATTCGATCGTGATATAAAAATGGAAAAAAGTTTAAATTTAAGCTTTTATGTTCCAACTTGTTAAGCGTTCTCGAGCATACGTAAGCTTCGAAAGGAACACAAGCAAGAAGAAGAAGAAAATAGTTATCGGACGTCAAAGTTGGATTATCCAGGATAATTTGTGGCTGCTTGTTTCAGAAATGTCCCGAGAAACTCTCTCTATTATTGCGTAGGAAAAGTTAAACAAGCTTTCATGCATTCGATGCATAATAAGCTTCCTTATAGGCTTAGAAAATTATGTCTCAACTTTTTTGAAAATATATTGGACACTCTGAATGGATTAATCTTTCCAAAATTATATTTAATTTTATTCGGGCTAATACTAGAATAAAATTTGCACGAAAGAGTAATTAGAAGATTAGAAGATTAATGAAATTGAAGAAAATTCTTTGAACAAAATTTCCAACTAATTCCACCCTGCCAAATTATTCAATTCGTTGCTACGTTTCGATTGCGGTCAAATGCGCGGAAACACGACGTCTAATTTCCGCTCCCTCTATCCAGAATCCTCGACTTACTTGAACGCAAGGATATCTGGTGGAGATCGCACGAAGCTTTCACGAATCTCGGAAACCGGTGGTTGGATAGCGTGGACGATGTGGTCGACGAACAATCGCCAATATCTTTCACGACTGAACCAATTTTAGACGATCGGAAGAAACACTTTCATTCGAACGAAAGGATTCGAGTTGGAGGGGAACTCGTTCTTCCGAGTCGGAAGGGAAAGTTACGAATTAGTCGAAATATCTGCGTGGGAAAGAAGATACCGTGACGTGTAATCAAATATATACCCGGAAAAAGTTTCGTATCCAAGCTTTACTTGGAATAAAACTTTTTTCATTTGACGTAACTTCCCTCCTCCCAAACTGTGCCCTAGAACTCGACTTAATTTTCAAAGATAAGACGGTATCATGGGAAAACTTGGTGCAAAAATGGTACACGCGTTGTTTGTACACACGAACGAATTCTCCTCTAATTCGATCAAATTCGTTCGCGTGTAAATATTATATATGGGAGGGGCGGCGTCGTGTAAAAAGACAATTCGGATTAAATTAACGGCGAGGGTGGGAAGAAGATAATTTTTAGCCGCAAAACAAGAATTGTTGGAACACGAGTCGGTACGATGAAATTTCTATTATACCCGGTATCTGGGCACAAGCGCGAACAAATTGCGAGCATTTATGCTCACTGGTAGATAAACTCGAAGGTAAACTAAGCTGGCACGCGTTACGAGCGTGACGAGGCGAAGTTTATTAATCTTCCGCTTGGCCCGTGTAATGGAGCGAAATTAATTGACCAAGAGTCAGCCGCGCACCGTTGTGAAATTTCAGCTTGCCCGAATGCCTTTCTCCCTTTTTCCCGTCACGATCGCTATCGATTCATTTTCCGCGTTTCGCGCATCCCCATTAACATTTTAACGGCGACAATTACGCTTAATAGAGTGCGCGTAATGTTTGGTTTAAATAATCCGATTCGGTATCGGTTATTAAATTAACGTTAGGTATCGGGGAAATTGGATTAGATTCGTGAAAATAAATAATTAAAATTTTACCAGTACCAAAGTAGTAAGTATTATTTTTAAAACTCTTCGATTTTCGTCCCGTATTTTTCGTCAATTTTTAGCTTTTCGCGTTTCAAAAAGTTACGATTTATATTTTATATTTTCAATTTCTATTCCTTTCATACGGGAAAATAATCCTGCGCGAATATTTTATAACATTTATCACGGGATTTTCGAAAAAATATAAATCGTGAAAGGACGTAAATAAACAATATCGTAAACGGAATGTATTCCTAAAATTTAACGTATTTCGTATATAAAGCTGCTAAATAAAAATATGAAAAACTTTGTTGGATCTATGATCTTAGATTATTATTCAGCCCTGTTATAAGTATTACCACGCGAAATATGTATTTAGGGCAAACTCGTACGTAAAATATAATTTCTATTCTATACGGGTAAGACGCGCACCTATTTGCAAAGCTTTCTACAGGATTTTGTACAAATCCGAAATGTAGGTTATGAGATCACATGCAAGTATGTAAGTTGGTATGCGCATTTCAAAATATTCTAGTTATTGCATTCTACTCGGAAATTGTGTATTTTGTTCTCAAAAATATTGCTTAACCAAAACAATGGCTTTTACGGGTAGAAAGTTGTATGCAGTCTCTCGGTTCGTAGATACCAAACCGTATTAAATTCAACTTATTCTCGATATATACGCGTATATATCGTTCGTCGTCGCGATTCGAACGATTAAAAAATAAAGAAAATAAAAAATAGACGTCGAATCGAGGATTATCCTAGCGAGAAAGAAAAATAGAAATGAACAAAGGGCTAATACATTTTTTAGCGGTCGATCGTGATAGTACGTTGAGAACTTGACAATACGATTCGATTGCATTCACATCCGAACAAAGCGATACCGAACGCAGATTTTGATCGATTCGTAAAAATTCGCCGGCTTAAAGCGATCCCATTCACTTAACTTCGGTGTACAGCGGCAAAAGAATTGTTACGAATCGTATTCGTTACGATACATTGAGTTAGAATATATTTAACAAACAAAATCTAGAAGGAAAAGATTCGATGCTTTTGTGGATGAATAAATTTTGTTGAATAATGATATGAAACAAAAGCTGGGCGAGAATCGAATAAAAATGTGATAACGTTTAATATAAAATAATTGAATTGCGATAAATAAATTTATTAGGAAATAAAAAGTTAAAGCTCGTAAAAAAAAAAAAATGAGATATTATCTTTTGTTTTGTATAAAATCGATCCTTTTGGCGATGCGTAGAAAATTTTGCTTGGAAAAAAAAAACAAAAATAATGAATCGAAAATCTTTGATAAAATTGATAAAAGGAAATATCGATTTCAATTTCGCTGCACAAACTATGCGAATATTTATAATTCATGTAGGTGAATACATTGTATGTGTAACTTTGTTATGAAACTGTAAAGCCATTACAATTTACATTGCGCTAAAACGCGGCAACGTACATATAAACCACGCATACTCTCGTTCACGCATTGTGGTTTATCAAAACCAGCCATACCTACTGCGAAGTCACAAGTTTAAACATTAAAACGATTTATAGCTAATTCTATTAGTGAAATTATAATGCTGGCCAAGCAGAATCAATGAGATAAAGATATAATGGAAAATATTGCTGGAAAATTCTTCCTCGATATTTTATGATAAATTGCGAATATAATATACGAAAGAATTTTTCTGTTTCTCATCGAAAATTAATAATTTATTAAAATTAGATTTTTATTTTTCAGAAGAAAGAGAAAAAAATGCGTAAGACAGGCGTAAGAATCTTAATTTCGCACAAAAAATTAAAAACTTCTGTTTCATTTAAAAATGTAAAAGAAATGAATCAACGGTGCAATATCGTCTACTGTATCAAGAATCGACACGCGTATTTATGATATGAAAAAGAAATTTTTGATAAATAACATTCCTGACAGAAGGAAATTGCATTACTGTCGATGTCTTACACACTTCGCGATAACTATAGATACACACGAAACGAATACTGTGAAATATTGGAAACCGTTCGATCAAATGACAAAAGTTTCGCAGCAATTACGAGAACTAATTCAAATTTATCGGTTGATTGTTGATGTCAACACAATTAATAATAATATTAATTAAAATGAATGAAGTAAATTAAAATATTTCTCGAAGAAAAAAGTTAAAAAAGTTAATGGTAAAATTGTTCGCTCCATATTTGCACTACTTTGCACAATTAGGTTATGTATGAATATATTTTAGCGAGCGTGTCGATTAATTTTTCAATGGCGTTTAATAATTTTTATAAAATCGTTATGTAATTACTTTAAATAATACATTTTTCATTTTTTCGTATATCTCTTGCAAAATTTGTATGCAACAATAAAATAATTTATTATATATGAAAAAAATAATTAGGAATAGAAAGAAAAAATAATCGTTTAATCTTCAAAATTATCAAAAATATACAGAATCAATTTAAAATCTATTACTTCTTAATAATTTAACTGAATAAAAATTTAAAAATTTTATCATACATTTTCCGAAATAATTTATTTTACTGATATAACAATTCTATTATTCCTTCTTAATTTCACGATGAATTTTTAATAGAGAGATCAATATTCAAAAGAATTTTGTACCTTTCAATTGCAGTGTCAATCTTTCTACATAGTAGTTTTACACGTTATAGAATTAAAATCGTGGTAACAATGAAAAAAAATTTCAGAACAGAAAATGTTAACCGCAGAATTCAATGGAGCGTAATTGTTAGTTCGCATGAATGTACAAGCATCGGAAAACAAATGTGCAACTTTCAATATTCCGCGTTCAATTATCGATCAATGAATAAAATAAGCATTCATATCCGATTATTTTCTTTCTACTAAATTTTTGACTAACTGCTTTCGAAGCTTACGCTATCTTTGTATATTTTATCGTTATTTTTTACTAATTAAAAAATTTCCTTAAAATTTCCTTACAAAAAATAAGATACGATAAAATAAAATGTCTTTACCTTGTTCACCAGCTTGCACAAAGACTATCTCATGAATCGTCAGCAGGACGACGGTAAGCCCGAAGATAATGTATTGTAGATAGCGCCACATCTCCGAAAACGAGAAGGGCCAGTCCCTACGTGCTGTCTGGATGGCCCTTCATTCCCTCTTTCGACGAATATTCCTGTGCCAAGTAAACGTCAGTCGTGAAAAAAACGACTCGTCGATTCCTGGCTGTTCTTCCGATCTGTAGCCGTATATCCGAACGCAAACACCACTCAAACGTATAAACGTATAAACTATTTCGATCTCTCCAGCATGGCGACATTAACCGATTTTACAGTAAAATATCAAATGACCCGCTTTAATTAGTAGATTCTCTCAAGAAAGTGGTTTCAAACTCTTAATTGGTTTCAAGTTGCTGGGATTGTCTCGTCTAATCAAAGAACCAGTCGGTCCTAATGAATCAAACATTTTGAACATTTATCGCGAAATTTAAGAATATTTTATTAAATTTCGATTCGATGATTATACGTTCGTAGCATCGATTACACGTATCTTGTTTAAAGACAACGTTCAGTTACGGTGTTGATATACAGGTTATGTTAAACGTACATTACGTCACTTCAATCACATTGAATATTGGTTCGCATTGGTAACATTTACGATATTCACTCGCGATCAGTCCACACGATTTATGTCATTCTTCATTTATTCACTGATTTACACGATATCATCTATCATAGAATCGAATTCTATTCAATAGAAGCGACATAGTCACATTGAATTTTTTTTCCGATGTATCATTGGTGATTACAGAATTTTACACACAAGATCAAAGCTTTTGATTCGATAAATGCACTCAAAGTCTCTATTTACTTAAAATCTAGCTGCCAGTACAATTGCTTTTATTAAATGTTTAATTTCCAAAGGTATCTCACGTGTTCATGTTTTAATAATTATTTCCACTCACAGTTCACACTCTTAAAAAATGCACGAGGGACGCGTCCATGATGCTAACTACGAAAATCGCGGGAAAACTAATGGAACTAGCAAACCACCGGAATCGTTGATGAACTATTAGACACCAAATTCTTTTTCCTTTTTCAATTTTACATTCGTTTATATATATTCGTTTCGTTGATCAAAATTATTATATAAAATAAAAATTATATATATTTTTTAAACATTTTTAAAATACAGAATTTATCAATTAAAAATTCGTTGCGAGATTACGAAAATTGACACGTGATCAGTAATACACTTCGTTCCAGAAAAATATTGACAGAATCACTACAAACACTATTCAATCACTTACGTTCATTTTTCATCGAATATCGAATAAACAAAATTATACACGTACAAAGATAAATTTTCCTCGAGAATTTTCGAATAAACGATACGCAATTATTATCGAGAACAAATACATTAAATAATAGTCGAACGTCATCGTGAAGCGCGTGAACGAAAATGAGGAACGCACGGAAACGGAATGCTAAAAGTGACGAAACAAAGAAACTCGAGGAAGAAAGGTACAATTGCACGCGCGAAAACGAGTGAAACTCGCGTAGACGAATGCGAGCGCAGTGGTACGACCGTTTCGATAAATTCTTCGAAACACGGAGAACCGAGAGTAGACGACGGTAGCCGTGCGAACCCGAATGAAGGGATCATGCGACTCAGCTACCGTTAGGCGCCTCCAGCCACCCCCATCACGAAACGCCTGTCCGGTTGCGCCGTGGCACACTGATACTGATAGCACCGCCATACACCAACGTCCCTACCACACACCCTATCCTTCTCCCACCTATCGCCTCCATATATACACGCTTCTTATCCTATGTATTGCGTTTCGCAACAATTCATCCCATTCATTGACTCAGATCGAAATATTTCACATGTGGAATTCGTCAAACATTTGAAAAAAATTAAAAAAAAATATCATATACATATCTCTTCGAATACAAGATGAAATTCGATGATATTTTCTTATATAAGATATAAACAAATTATCAATTGATCATATCGAGATACTTACGTGGATTTAATTCTAGATCTAATTATAGTAGAAAAAAATATCATAATAATTTCTAATAATACTAATAGATGTTTCGATTTATTTCAGGGAAATGATTGATATATCATATTTATAATGAAATTGAAAAGAGTTGAAAAAAAAGTATTCGACGAATAAATGTTAATCAAACAATTGCGATTCTTTCTCATGGGAAACAACGATGAATTCGCCAAGCAACGAGCGTCATAAATCAAAATGAGCTAAGAACGATGTTTGTAGTGATGCATAACACAATTCGGACTGCCCCCGTTATAAGCCTGATTTGTACCAGTATTAAACCAAAGTGAACAAACTACATGTGATCGCTACGCTCCATCAGCTGTTATTGCCAGGTGCAATGAACCGAACACATGATTATGGATACAAGTGGAAAACATAAAATAACACAATATTACAATTGTATTCTGATTTAATTCTTTTTAACTAATTTGTTCTAATTTGATTACCTATTCGTTCCACTGTGTATTACGAGTTACTTTATAACAACTACAATTTTATTTATCGGAATATCGAAGAGAATATTCCACATTTTTCAATCTCTTGTTTTGCAATTTATTATAATTTATATTTCATTATATTTTAATTTATTTATAACAAAAGAGGGAATCGCAATTTACATTTAAACTGGCTTAATTATTTAAAATAAAAATTATAAAAATAATTTAATCGAACAATTATTTTTATCTAAAATAGGTCACGATAAAAACTTTAGGAGTAAAATCACGTCCGTTATTAATTTTTTTTTAAAATAGATTGATTTAATTTCAAAGTATCTATATACCTACAGAAACTAAACTAAACTGTTTACTGTAACAATGTTATTACTAATTGCTACGATATCGTAAAAATATTAAGAATTTACTTAAAAGTAGAATTATCAAAAAAGTTTCGAAATAAACTTTTTAATAAAACCGTATCTCTGTCAAGTTTTAAATATCGTTTCTCATAAATTATTGCATTAAACTGACTTCGTATTCCTCGCGAACGCGAATTGGACCGGAAAATCCATTGGAAATTAAAGTAATTGAACCAGAAAAAGTGAACCGTATCGGGAAAAATATAGCGTAAAAAAGGATCGTGAAGGAATGTGTTCGCGCAATTTTTTTAATAACGCATCGCGGGTGTAAATAAGTTGCCCGGATAACGGATACATGTTCTACTGTTAGACGATTTAGTACTCTTCACTGCATCTGAACACCGTCATATCATAAATTTGGCATAAAATTTATGCGACGAAATTATAGCCCGATACAGGGGTACACGATAGATACAGATAGCCGGTGTTATGACACACGGGCGTAACGCGGAATTAATGCAATAAAATATCAACGATACAAACGCAAATTCGGAAATTTCGAATTGTCTAGTAACACATCGTTACAATCATATGGATAAACGTGTCATTTTTCTCCTTCTTTTTTTTTTCTTTCTTTCCTATAATTTTTATCAGTTTTTATAAAATCCATGAATTTACAATGAACTCTTCCCGCGTTAAAAAATGGCAAATGCTTAGGGAAATATTGCACAAGCAGGGATATGAAATATTATCCGGTAAAATTGATCTAAATGAATTTTATTCTCAAGAATTAATATTCTTGTAGTATACAACGTTAAAATACTGCTTGAATATAAAAGGAAGGATATATAGATTAAATTTTTGTATAAACTGTATGAATAAAACATTTAATATCCCTCATTCTAAAATAATTGAATTAATAATTTTTTCAAGACAAATCTTTAATCGTTTTAATATGTTCTCTTTAATATCGATCGTTTTAAAAAATATTCGTTTAAATCAAGTTGAACTTTTCCGAATTTTTCCGATTTATGAACAAATCGGAATGCATTTAGACTCGTATATTTGACTCAGGGTAGAGCGCGATATTTATAAACTTAAAAAAGAAAGAGGTATGTCGTACACAGGATGCAATTTAGTCGCGTTAAATTCAGCAGTAGGCACTTCCTGCAGTTTGACATGCTGATATTCGGTGTAAAGCATTTCGTGTTCACGTTGCACGTTTATAAACGCGACAACTCGCAAGGTAATAATATCGAAATAATTTAAAACAAAAGTTAAAATTTTAGAAAAATTTATATATTCGTTCTTCGATATATATGTATAATTTCTCTTTTTTTTTTTTCAAGCATACATTTAGAATCAAAAACTCAATGTGTCTTTTATCTCAATATTGATTGTATTATCGATAATACTTTAATTGTATATTGAAATTAACACCGTATCGATTTATTTATTAGGTACACGTTTGCCTTAACAATGTACGCTATTCACAGACCATAAATTCCGATTTCGAATGTGCAACATTTACCTGTAATATGTTACTTCCTACACCCACTTAACCAGCATTACGGTATTATCCATAATTATAGCTCGTATTCCTACAATTTATTACCTCGTTTGTTTCTCAACAAAAATTTGCGTCAAGAGATTAACCTTATCTCTTACGTTTTGCAATGCAGAGAATTTTCGTTTTTACTCGGATGCATATTTAATGATCTATACAGTCTTTTATTACGACTGTACCACATTTTTTTCCTTTTATTACTCCATCTTACACAAATATCCACTTAATATCACGTTCTGCAATTATGGCTATGATGAATTTTTGATTTATTTAACCTGTTACCTATTGATTTTTAACGAAATGAAAAAGAAAAGAAAATAGAAATTCAATAACCGTAACATCAATATTACTACATTCGTATTATATATATATAAAAGGTTTGTCAAAATTGCCCAGCCAGTGTGAATTCAGTATCATATATATATGCAGTTTCTGGTAAAACGTTAAAAAATAAAGGATCTGACAACTATTCCTATACAACGAACATCACTTTTGACTCCAATATACGATGTGTTCCGTGAGCAAACCGACAAACTTTGTCAGTATATTTCATTCCTGAGTAAAAAAAATGTTAGACAAACAATTCACTGCTATTGTACTCTCTGTCAAAGTTACGAAATATCAATATCGTCCAGTTATTGCGTTAAAAGATTATTCTTCTGTTTTGATATCGAGATAATCTATTCATCTCGATATGATTTTTATTGCGTTACATATACAGATAAGAATGAAAGATCGACCTAGTTGACGACATTCATCTGCAAGTCAACGATATCGAAACATAATATCATCGTCCAACTTTTTTTTCGCTCCATGATTAAAAAAGAATCAAATCTATGGCTTTATGATGTGATTTATTCCCTTTAAATTTATTTCTATAGAATTGTATGAAATGGAGGGTGAATTTAAATGAAAAATCTGATACGCTTGAACAGTTGATACAACGAACAATAAAATTACCGATATTCAATGAACTTGATTAATAAAATCATGTTAATTTGTGCACATACGAAATGCTTATTTTGAGCAATACAAATATCAATGTCAAACACGATTTCGTATAATTTCAAATAAATAATTTAACAAGAGTTAACCAACTTGAACTTATATAATTATTTATGATTTATATCGATCCATCTTCTATGCCTAGAAACAAAAGAAAAAAGAAATCGACTCGTTATTATGAAAAACAAAAAATATATTTCTTGAAATAAAATTTTCTGTAAATTTTATCAGTTTATTCAAAATACTTTGTATATATTACATACCACAAGTATAAATATACCAATGAATTAAAAATTAAAATCAGCTCGTTGTAAATCAATATTAGAATTTTCCAGACTAAGAATCCCTTCACTTTAAAATATCCTTCGTTTCTTCAAATTTCTTCATTTTTCCAGTGTGATATTTCACCGAATTCTGCAAAAAAGAAAATTACAGTCAATTTATTTTCTGTCTTCCGTTCCATTATATTCTCGATCATCCGGCATACTTCAAACGGAATTGGAATTTTCAACAATTGCGGTCTATTCCGGGATACCTCGCTTTTTTAACATCAAGAAATCGATTCGTCTCTCTCCCTTTTTTTTTTTTTTTTTCCTCCCCGTTCCAGAAATCATTGTACACCTCGACGAATCAGACGAACCATTTTGCATGCACGAAACCATATAAAGAGACTATTTTCACTTTTTTTTTCTGCGAAATTTTATAGGCAAATCGGTGTCAGACCTTGACGAGTGGAAACTTTTCAGGTTGGCCTACATATATATACGTAGTTACTTTCTCCATGATCGTAAATCCAATCTCATCTTGATTTATTGGTTCCACGAGTGAATGAACATGGAAATTAACATGCATGCTTCTAATCGATCTTTCGCTCATCTTACTTGAAAATTATCATAGACAAATTATAAAAATATGATTCGATTAAAATTTCTTCTTTTTTTTTCCTATTTCCTTTACAGATAAATTTTATATAAAACAAATATGTAACAAATTAAAATAAAATGGTAAAATAATTCGTTTTAACATTTGAAAATATAACATTTTCATTAGAAATTAAAAATTCGATTCGATATCAACTCACTAAATATCGTTCATCATCAATTATTAATGAACATTCTCGACGTAACGAACCAAATTTTCACGCGTACAATTATCAAATTTTTTTATGAACTCTGGAAGCGATAAAGTTAATAAGAGACGAAGGAAAAATATTAATTGCCACATAACTGATTCCTCGCTCGAAAACAATAAATATAAACACGAGTTTGTACAAAAGTTCAGATATCGAGAATTGATTTTACGTAATTATCGTGTTTCTGACTACAACAACTGTTGTGAGGACGTAAAACTGATTATCAGAATCAAAACACCGTACAAATACAATTCAATATCGGGTGGAATAAATCGGAGGGTTGAGCATCGCTCGTCGATATTAAACGCGATCTCGGCCACGATGAATAAGGAAGTTTACGTTAATAAACAACCGGTTCGAGAAAAAAAAACACGAGCGCACTCGTATAAACGCGTATAAAACGCGTAGAATTTATCAATATGCGGGAGAGTCGGATTTGGAAATTAGCTTGCGGATGGGTGGCTACGATTTTAAACCGCGGCAAGAGGCAGTCAGAGTCGGTTGTCACGATACGATTTCGACAGGCACAGCTGCACATCCAGAACAAAACATGTATTCTCCATTTTGCTGTCGAATATTCAGAGAGGCTTTTAACAATTCATCAATGCCAACAACGGCAGGATTTACCGGTAACCCTTACCCACGACATTTTACGATTTTCCTGTCAACTACCCGCCAGAATCTGTGACAGACGCGTCGATCATAAAAAACGAAATCGATCTATTTGCTCATAATTTCGTGAAAATCCGGCAATTCTTTTCGCCATAAATGGTGAAAATTTGTATCGTCTCGAGATCACAACTTTGTATATTGTAGATGATGAAAACACGCTTCCTACGAATATCAACGAATACTTTTTCCTAATTATTTCTACTTTTGGTAAAGCGACTTTATCTATCCTCGTTGAAGAAGTTGCAGTTGCAATATGTACGAATTATGTGGAACAATAATCTTAAGTGGCTGAGAAAATAGCTTCAATTCACACGGGAACAAAAATACACACCGATTTTGTGACGACACGAAACGAAATGGGCTATTATCAGGATAGCGTGGCGGTATATAATTCACTGTCGTCATAAAAGACGTGTTTTGCCGAAAACGGACAGAGTATTTCCAGAAAAGAATCTCCTCAAAAGAGAACAAATCCTGGCCAGTGAATTTTGCCAAGTTTCGCTACCTCCTGTGGTATCACCCTGTTGCGCGACCACCAACCAGTTTCTCTTACAATCGAGATTTAAAAACTGAAAAATTAAATGTTAGATGTATATATATAATTCTTCTTTCGTCGAGGGTAAATAAACTATTTAAACTTCTCACTTAATTAATTAATTATCCTCCAACTTGATCGAGACAGAATTAAAAAAAAAATCCGTTAACAGGTGTTAAAACTCACCACAAATGGTGAGAATTATCGGGAGGTTTCCACGACTGCTAAAATAGAGGAGATATCAAAGTTGAGTTAGAGAGAGAGTTAATCAGAAAGTTGCTGCGACGAAAGTTTCGTCTGGCATTAATACCGGTTCACAAATATACCTATATACCAATCGGGATGACAAATGCAAGTCAGAAGCAGATTCGGGTTCGGCGAAATGTAGTCCATAAAAACATCAGAACCGGGTCCTGCAAGGATGGTAGGCACTGATAACCGGTTGATTAATTAAGTAGCGCTACGATAAGTCCGTCACGCTGTAGGAAAATAAGTTTCGTCGCGATGATAGAATGGATCTGTCGCTAGCAGGTAGCTGTAATTCAAAATAATCAACGAGATCACGTTGGCAAGACGTTCGATCGATAGGATAGACGAATTTCCAATAGACATTTAATTATCCGAGATGCAACGTACCTTTAAATTTCGCAGACGCAACCCTTCCCTAACTCGTACTTGTCGAACCTTTGACGTTGATATTCAAGAGAGATACACACCGACACAATCCCCTCTGTAATTCGTCAACGAGGGAAAGAACGCAGAGGTTTGATCGATGACAACGGTCTACGAGATTTTTCTCCTCTGTGATGAAACGAGGCGATCGAACGAGGAGAGCCAGGATGATCAGTTAAATGTAATTCAATAATGGAATTTTCTTCCAAGTCGAATGAATTGAAATATTAATCTATTAACGAATAAGATTAAATTTTTAGATTACAAGAGGCAATTATTCCTACATTAGATAAAAAGTATTAAACTTTGGTTATTTTCTTCTCTTGATTCTTTTGATTCTAAACTTCCGATCAAATTCTTTCATTCATTCATATATATATATAAAACAGCCACGAAAGTTTCCCCAGATAGAAAAGAATCGTGAGTTAAGAGAAAAGAGGATAATACCTTGGCGGAATACAGGATGTAGAAAAGTTTTCTCGTGTGGCAAAACTTTAATTATTCATTACAGACTTTAAAACTTTGCTTATTCCTTCGGAAACGCAATGTACCAACTATTTCTCGCAGTACGAATATAAAATATCTAGCAAAAGAGGAATGAAATATATATAAGATGGTGTTTGATTTAAAAATATTTTTTTTTTTTTTTTTTTTTTTTTATCATTTCGGCCAACTGATTTCTCCTAATGTCTATGAATTCTGTGTATGAAAGCGTGTTATGCGCGGTGCTTCGTTACGCGAGGAATATCATGAAAACTAAGAGATGCGGGATATATTTTTCTTTTTCATTCCAACGTTGACGAGCTGACAGGAAAGAAGAAGGAGGGAGAGGAGAATCTCGACTAACGAGGAAAATCGGGGCCATGAAATTCAGGCAAATACAAATAGGAAAGAGGGAAGGTTGGAGGAACACGCTGGCACGCTTCGAATGCTTCGGCATCTGATTTGACCTGTCTCTCGGCATCCGACGTAACCTGTAAGAATGAAGTGCCACTGCTCGCCGCCCGGAAACGAATGCAGAATCCGCAAACTGCACGCTGCCCAGAATGATGAATGAAACGTTACTCCGGGAATAACGTGCACGAGAGAAAGACCGTCCACTCACGGTTGTTCGCATCGCGAAAGATGGGTCACAATTTTATGTCGGCTTTCGGCAGCATGTCGAAAGATTTCATCTGTAAAATCAAACAGTCTAAATATCGTCGAAAAATATGTCAATTTTGTGTTGTATGCGTAAATTATAACAATATATGTGAATAAATATATTTGTGGAATCGTGCAATATTTAATTAAAGATAATAAAATAATACGTATTATTATATTATACGTATTTATGTGTAAAATTTCAACTTATCGTTCAAATGACGTACTAAACGATATTAAATAAATATTATTAATAATAATCGTGAATATATCTATCATCGTAATATATATTTGTATATTAAAAAATTAATATAATAAAGTTTATGTTACCAAAATATAATGCAATTCTCAATAATTATTATAACAACATTTCTCTGTACCATACTAATACCAATTCTTAATATCTTTATATAGAATACATCACGTATTATAATAAAAATATTTTAATTTTTCTTAAAAACTTGTTAGTAATACGAATAAACATACTGTTGTATAAAATTAATCGAGTAATAACTATCTCTTGAACACATGAATTTTGCATAGAAGACATTTTGCAAGGAGAACAAATAATGGAAAAAAGATAGAAATAGGATAAAAATTATGGAATCAACGCCATCTCGAGAATATCGCAAATAAAACACGTATAAAACACGTATAAAAAAGACAAAAAAATAATAGGATAGAGATAGGATAAAAATTGACATTCAGCGCCATCTCTTGAACGCCAAAGATTTAATTCGCAAATTTATAAAATTCGTAATTTTAAATTATATATGATATAATCGAATACGCGTAATATGTTGATACGTTTAAATAGTACGATGGTCGAAACAAAACTATTCTGATTTAATTCAGCAATCAAAATCAAACGCAGTAGATGTATCGATAATAGCGCAGAACTATTTATAGATATTAAACGAATTTTTTTTAATATAAAATATTTATAATTTTCTGTTAATAATTTATAATTTATTGATATAATATAATGATTCATAATATTGTAATATATTAATAATTTAAAATAAAATTTAAATAAACTTTAAAATAAATTTAATTATAAATAAATAACTAAAAAATTATTAAATAAAAGAATTTATTATTTTAATCAATATATAATAAAAAATTAATTGTTGCAAGATCGTTTGATAGAAAATATATATATCTGTCGGAACAATGAAAATGCTTATTATATTATTCTATTATATTTATATTTTAAAATTATATAGAAATAGAATAATTTTTAAATCTTTATGATATTAAAAATGATATAGCAAAATTATAAAGATGTTTACAAACATTCTAATAATAAGACAAAAGATATATATTGGATAATATTTTTATTATTTGATTCATTTGTAATTTATAATTTATTCTTATTATTTTATCGATAAAAGATTAATCTTAACATAAAAATTATATTTGTATATTTTATAAATTATTTCTTTTACAATTATTAATTATAACAAATTATTATTAATTATAATTCAATTATTAATTATAACAAATTATTTAATTGTTTTTTTTACTTACTTTAGATTTTAAATTAAATCATTCGTATTAAAATAATACAAATTAATACTGAAACATCAATATTCGTTTTTCTTCTGCAATTGTTCATAGTGAGATATAAATTCTACATTTGGTATCCCTGCGAAAAAGGCATGCTGTCTCAAAACGGCAATAAAATGAAATAAAACTGAGGTGCAAAAAAATTTTATTTAACTATACAGCATTTAGGTAGTGCAAAATATCCAAATTAATAAATTTGTTAAATATTTGATGACATGCTGGCACTATGTTTAATATTATTTTTATAGACTAAAGTATAAAGCAAGTTTTATATTGATGTTGACTTTTTACTGTGAGAAATACATTTCTGATACAATTGTTCTAGTGGTTCGTTGAACAAGGTAGGGAGGGTCTTTTCAATTTATTATACATTTGTATATTTCATTATAGTATGATAATCATTTATTCACATTTCTACAAGCATTTAATGTTATGATGCGACTCATATCGCAGCAGAAAATAATTTGCATATATAAGCTGTGTAATTATTTAACTTGATTCATCTATTTTTGTATTAAGAACAAAATTCAAAATCAGTACATCTTAAAAAATATATTAATAATTCTTAGGTGTTTATTTGCGACATCACATGTACAAAGCGGTTAAAGCTAAAGTGAAAAACATCGAAAAATTGCAATATACTCCGATTAATTGCCGAACCTAACCTCAAACTTGATCTTTTAAGACTGAAAGGAAATGTCATTTATGTCAGTATAAACTAGCTATATTACGGATTCTTTAAATCTTCTTAATCTTTTATATAACTTACGTTGTTGCTGCGTGGTAAGTAACTTATTCACATTTTTTTTTTTTTTTTTTATATATTACTTTATTATATCTCTAAGTTACTTTCATATGTCTTTTTTTATCTATAATATGATTATTCTATAAATTTTTATTTTTGATTCTTCTAATCAAATAAAATTAAAAGTATCTTTATAAAAAAAAATATCTATATCTATATCTATATCTATATATCTATATCTATATATATAAACTAAACTAATGCATGTATATATATATATATATATGTATATATGTATAATTTAGAAAAGAGAAATTATATAAATTAGATAAATATAATATAATATATTATAATTATTATAATTAGTTTTAAAAATAACTATAAATATATATTCTTAATAATTTTATTTTCAATAATATTTTATTGTAAGTTAATAAGTTATACTTGTAATTAATTTCTTTCATTCATCATATAATATAGTGATTGTAATTTAAAATATTTAATATTTTATATTTATGTTAAATTATTTTTTTTAGTTAAAAGAGGGATGCCACGCAGCAAGCGTAGAGCGCCCTCTAGCACAAATCATCATACGACTATTGAAATGTCACCTAGTGCCCATGAGGAGGGTATATCAAGGCACCCATCAAAAAGACTTAGACATACATCTAGGTAAATTGCACTACAACATTTCAAATTTATACTGTATGTATATATTAATGGTAACATGAAATTAAATTTAAATTATAACATATTCATTTCATACATTTCAATATTATTATTTAAATAATTTATTTGAATAATGATTTATTTTTCGAATTATATTAAAAAATTCTTTCATATATGTTATTCATTTTTTTTAGTGCAAGACGTTATACAAAAACAGAAGATGTTTCTACCACTTCATCTTTTTCCCAAAAACGTTGTATCACATGGTTTAGGGAATACACAACACCTGATGATTCAGATACTCTTGGACCTGAAGGAATGGAAAAATTTTGTGAGGACATAGGTGTAGAACCTGAAAATGTAGTAATGCTTGTTCTTGCATATAAAATGAATGCCCGACAAATGGGTTTCTTCACACTCAGTGAATGGTTAAAAGGCCTTTCAGACTTGCAGTGTGATTCTATTAGTAAAATACAACAAAAACTTGAGTACCTAAGGAATCAATTAAATGATCCACATACATTTAAGGGAATTTACAGATATGCTTATGATTTTGCTAGAGTAAGTAATATGTATATTAAGAATACTTTAAAGTTTTTGTAAACATGTGTATATATATATATATACATATATATATACAGATAATATTATGAATTATATGTTAGGACAAAGATCAAAGAAGTATGGATATGGAAACAGCAAGAGTTATGTTACAATTACTTTTGGGAAAACATTGGCCATTATTCACCCAATTTGCTCAGTTCCTAGATCAATCGAAGTACAAAGTGATTAATAAAGATCAGTGGTGCAACATTTTAGAATTTTCTCGTACAATCAATCACGATTTATCTAATTATGATTTAGATGGAGCATGTGTGTAAATGTTTATAATGATAATAAATATTTCTTAAATTACATACATTTAATATATGCATTTTTTTACAGGGCCAGTAATGCTTGATGAATTTGTTGAATGGTTAAAAATACAGCGAGGTGAAGAAGCATCTTCAACAGAAACTAGAGGCAGCTGAAACATTCAATAATAATAGTCTACTAAAATAAAAAAACACTCATTTGTCTTGTCATATTTTGTTAATAAGAAAATTTCTGTTTCTATCATAACCTCGCAACATTTCAGTTATCATCATTCGTACTATGTTTTTATTAATCAATAAGAATGTAAGTAGCCTATCTTAATATGATTCTGTGTTCTAAACGGACTCTGGTTAGAAATTTGCTAGATCATTTTTAATTACTTATCACCATTCATTGTTGATCCAGAGTTTGTCGCAGAAACTCTTGTGATCTAGAAAAATAAATCTATTTTGATATAAGATTTACTTGTGCAATTTATAAAATATAATTTCAATTATAAAATGAAAAAATTAAAAGAAATAATATTATCTTATTGATAAAATTTTGTATAAAGAAGTATCATTTTTTTATTATAATTTCGAGTTGCATTTTCATAAATTAATAATTGTAGTAAGTTAATATATTTTAGGTATTAATAAACATAATGGTTTATGTTTTAATTTATTATAAATCAGACTTTATAAAATTATGTGTAAATTTATTCATAGACATATTAAAAATTTCTTAAGATATTTAAATATATTTCATAAAAATGTTTACAAAATTTAAACACATATATAACTGTTACCACAAAATATTTAATAATCACAAATACTTAAGTAGGATCATAAATCAAATAACAATGTATAGTATGTAAGTGCTATTACAATGTTTAATAATATCTAAAATACAATAGAACTCATTGGTACATATTAGCTAACATAAAATAATTCTTACACATACCATAAATATGTATTGATGTACATTAGAATATGAAACTTCTTATTAAAACAATGTAATATTTATGAAATATTTTAAAATTAAATTTGTTTTGAAACATTAGATAATATAGTATATTTTCTTTATCAAGTAAAATTTTAAACAAAAATTTCAAAAATTTTGTTTATATATATATACATACATATTTCTTTTATTTAACTAATTTTGACACATTAAAAATAAAGATTTTTTTGATAATATAATAAAACTTTTCAACACTTCATATCATAAAAATTTTTGCGACAACTTAAATGGATTAATGTATGGTGATTATTCAAATAATTTGTATTATATTTTAGTTCAATCAATTGCTAATTTTTATCAATTAGGAGAATATTTGAATATACATCGCAATTTTAAATTTTATTTAATAAAAATATTTTGTCCTCTAATAATAACATAGATAATGCAATAATATTATAAATTAGTTCAATTATTACATAAAAATTGCTTAATTATGTGTATGTGTATATTTTTTTCTGCATGTCCACTTCTATTACAAATAATGTTATCATTAGCGATATAATATAAAATTAAATTTCAAATTTTTCGCTCATAACTTCCAAATTAATAGTAATCTTAATTCACAAATGAAAAGTATCTAATGGAAAATTATAAACCATACATCATAACGAAGAAATTAGAAACAAAAACTTAAAAATCACTGTATGTCGCTACAATACAATTGCGATGTGGAGAATGTAATGTAATGAAAAACGTAAAATAAATAAAATACTTTTTTCAATAATGTGTATTTTCTTTATTTATATAATGAATTTTTCATATTATTAATTGTATTAATTAATTATTAATTGTATCTATAAAATTACTATTAATTTTTTATAAAAATATTTTACTAACATGTATAATGAACGTGAATATTATAATAATTTTTAATATTATTAATTATTAATATTTAATGCATTTGAAAATCGCGCCAATATATATCAGTATTCTATATCTATTTACTTTACTTACATATACTTATATGGATACTCATGTAGCTAACGAATTTTAAAATTTTTCTTTTATAAATGCAAAATTAATGCAAATTTTATAAATAAAAAATATAAATTCATAATTATATATATATATATTCATTAATATATATATAAATATATTTTTTCAAAATTTCATAACAAAGATAAAATAAAAATAATCAATATGGTTAAGTACAGGTAACAATGTTACTAACAAGTCCGTAAGTTATTTTAATCTGATAGTTTTATTTTATTTAGTTATAGAACGAACAGAGTTTAAAATAGGTATGCAACAGTCTAGTAACGTCCAGATAATTCTACGTCTTTTTTAATATCATGCAAAAACTGTGCAAGCTTCAGTATCATATTGAAGTCTTTCAAAGGGAGTTGATAGTTTTTTTGTGCATATATCTTACTCAAAAGATATTCATATAATATTTATTTTTTAGTAAGTAAATTTCTTATTAATCTTTTACACAATTTTTTAATATTATAATTATGTATTATTAAATTTTATTTACTTGAAGTTTAAACATATATTCATATTATATATAATAATAATAATATAATTAATATATTAATCTAATAACAATCTAATTTTATAATATAATTTAATTTATAATCTAATTTTAATGTTATGTTATATGAAATAAATAATTTTTTTTATATAATTTTATGTGATTAATAATTTTTCAGTTAAAAAAATATTTCAAAATGACGAAAATAAAAAATTTAACTGCACATGAATGGAAAGAGAAGGGCAATATAGAATTCAATAAAGGAAATTGGTCGGAAGCTTTAACTTGTTATACAAGTGCATTAAAACTTGCAGATAAAGATAATTCTGAAAAAGCTACATATTATAAAAATCGTGCTGCAACATATTTAAAACAAGAAGAATATAATAAAGCAATTAAAGATTGTGATGAAGCTCTTAAAATATGTCCAAATGATCCAAAAGCATTATTTCGTAGATGTCAAGCATTAGAAGCATTAGAAAGATTTGAAGAAGCATATCGTGATGCAAGATATATTATTTCTGCTGATCCCGCTAACAAAACAATCCAGCCTATTGCTGCAAGATTACATGAGATTGTACAAGAAAGATATAGACAGAATTCTCGTGTCAGTGCCAAGGTTTGTATATTAATATATAATATTATTATTATATAATAAGTTAATTATAATGTATTCTTTGGAATCTGCAAATAAATAAAAAATTTTTTACAATTTAATTCAATCTGTAATAAATATATTTTTTTAAAGGTATCACAAATGATGGATATAGCTTTTGAAATGAAAGAAAATAATGAAAAACGAGAAACAGCAATGAATAATTTACTTGTTCTTGCTAGAGAGAGAGCAGGAGCAGAAATAATGTTTAATGATGGAATCGTTTCTAAAATAACAAAGATACTTAAACTTGAAAAAAATGAAGAAATAATAACAATTGCTATTCGAATTATTACAGAACTATGTAAAGATAACATTAATAGAACTAAAGATATTTTGAAGCATATTGGTATACCTTGGTGTTTAGAAATGATTAATAGTAAAATTGCAGAAAGAGTAAATGCTGCTCAATATTATTTACAGGTTAACAAATTTAACAAATATAAAAAATTATTATTTTTAATTGTAGAAAATAGCTTATTTTTAAAACTATGTTTTGCAGACATTACTAAATACATATAGTGGAATGAATAATAAACCAGATTCAAAACCAAATAAAGAATTATGTGACAAATACAACAAAGAGATAGATACTATTTTATCATGTTTGCTCTGTAGTGTAACAAGCAGAACAATTTCTGGATTAGCTAGGGATGCAATTATAGAACTTATTATGCGTAATATTCATTATACTACATTAAATTGGGCAGAACGATTAGTTGAATTAAATGGTTTACAACGTTTAATGGAAGTTGCAAGTGAACTTGAAGAATATAAATATGAATCTTCAATGGATATTACATCATCTACCAGAACAGTAACAAGTGTATGTTTGGCAAGAATTTATGAAAATATGTATTATGATGCAGCAAAAGAAAAGTTTAAGAATGCTATTGATGAATATATTAAAGATAAATTACTTACACCAGATTTAGAATCTAAGGTTGGTACATACATTAATAATTTGAATCTTTAATAAAAATTATATTATAAAATTATTATACGTATATATATTATTTTTGTAAAATTTTTTATAAAATTTCTTTATTTCATATTTATTTATTTAAACAGGTCCGTGTTGTAGTTTCAATAACAACTTTATTATTGGGTCCATTAGATGTTGGAAATTCAGTAATTGCTAAAGAAGGTATTTTAGAAATGATACTTGTTATGGCAGGCACAGATGATGTATTGCAACAAAAAGTAGCTTGCGAATGTATTATTGCCGCTGCATCCAAAAGAGACAAAAGTACCGCAATTATTAATCAAGGCGTGAATATATTAAAAAAGTTATATCAATCTAAAGATGATTCTATCAGAGTACGTGCTTTAGTAGGATTATGTAAATTAGGCAGTTCGGGTGGTACAGATGCTACAATAAGACCATTTGCTGATGGAGCAACAAAAAAATTAGCTGAAGCTTGTAGGAGATTTTTAATTAATCCTAAGAAGCAAAAAGATATGAGAAAATGGGCAGTAGAAGGATTATCATATCTTACTTTTGATGCTGAAGTCAAAGAAAAATTAATTGAAGATGTTGAAGCAGTTCAAGCCATGATAGAACTTGCTAAAACTGGAGACCAATCTGTAGTTTATGGTGTTGTTACTACATTAGTAAATTTATGTAATGCTTATGATAAACAAGAACTTATACCAGAAATGATTGAATTAGCAAAATTCGCAAAACATCATATACCAGAAGAACATGAATTAGATGATGTAGATTTTGTAAATAAAAGATTAAATGCATTAGCTAAAGCTGGTGTAACAAGTGCATTAGTTGCACTTTCTAAAACAGAAAGTCAAAATAGTAAAGAATTAATAGCACGTGTATTTAATGCACTATCTAGTCAACAGGAAGTACGAGGAATTATTGTTCAACAAGGTGGTGCAAAAGCTCTTTTACCATTAGCTTTAGATGGTACAGATAAAGGAAAGAAACAAGCATCACAAGCTCTCGCCCGATTAGGAATTACAATAAATCCAGAAGTTGCATTTCCTGGACAAAGAATAATGGAAGTAGTTCGACCATTTATAAATCTCTTAAATGCAGAATGTTCTGCTCTTGAAAATTTTGAAGCTTTAATGGCCTTATGCAACTTAGCTGGAATTAACGATAGTATTAGAAAACGAATTCTGAAAGAAGGAGGTTTTCAAAAAATTGAAATTTATATGTATGAAGATCATGAAATGTTAAAACGTGCATCTACACAGGTTATGAATAATTTAATGTTGTGTGAAGATACTATTAAGTATTATGAACAAGAAAACGATAGAGTTAAATATCTGGTCATTCTCTGTCAAGACGAAGATCTAGATACAAGTATGGCAGCTGCAGGAGCCTTAGCAATGTTAACATCAGTTAGTATAAAATCATGTTTTAAGATATTTGATTCAAAGGATTGGTTAGAATCTTTGCATTATTTACTTGCTAATCCAAATACTGATTTACAACATAGAGGAATTGTAATTATTTTAAATATGATAAAAAGTACAAAAGATGTTGCAGCCAAAGTAATTGAAACTGATGTAATGGAAATTTTAATGGCTCTTACAAAAAGCGATACAGTACAAGACAAAAAAATAAAAGAATTAGCAGCTAAAGCATTAGAAGCTGCAGCAGAATGGAAACTTATTAGGGAATGGAAAAGTGAAAATGTGGAACAGATATCACAAAATGCAAACAATTTGGAAAATGTTGAATAAATATATGTATAATATGAATTTATTTTAGATCTTTCTATGTTGTAAACAAAATGTCTAAAAATTATTTATTTGTTATAATACCACGAGTGCCTAAAAAATGTAAAATTCATCTTGTTTAAAAAATAATGCAATAAAACTGCAAGATAATTGAATCTTTTTAAATATAGCTAAATTATAAATTATAAATTTATTGCATTTATTAACAATCTTATTAATACAATCTTATATTATATAGTATTGTTACATAATAACAAAATTATTTATTTAATATTTAAAATGTTTAAAAATCTAAATTATTTAATTTAATATAAATTACTTAATTTAACATAATGTATTATGTATTTGTATACACTCATATGTACATGTACAAGTTTCATAATGTACAATCCTTAATATTAAATTTAATATTATTTAATTATTTTTATAGTATTGTTATAAAATAGTTTTCTTGTAAATCTGCCAAAATAACTAAAACAATTTTTAATATAAAAATAGACATTATAATTTAAAAAATGGATGACTTAAAGCTTGATCTGCAGTAAAACGTGTTTTATAATCTAAATCTAATAATTTTGATAAAAGATGATAAGCTTCTTTTGGATACTCTTTTTGTGTGTCTGATGATACCTTAAAATATTGAATATTTTTTAATAGTAAAACCTTTACTATATTATTTTGTATATTATTAAAAAATATAAAATTATTTATATTTAAATTAATTATAATTATAATAAATAAATAATAAATTAAAAAATACCTTTTCACATGTATTATGATTTTTACTATTTAATAAACCTTTATTTCTTTTTTGCAATTTTTGACATAAAGAGACAATATCAACTGCTGGTATATCTTCGCTAAAGATAATTTTTTTTCCTAAATTATAAAAAAAATATTTAAAATAAAATATAAATAAATAAAATCATAAAATAATTAAAATAAAAGAAAGAACATGAAATACTTTACAATATGAACTGAATAAAAAAATTACATATTATACCTAATTTACGTGCACATTGTTGCATTTTATTTGATCCAAATATAGTTGTTATTTCTGCTAAAGCTGTACAGTCATCTGGTGAATGAAAGAATGGTTGAGTACCACTGAGAATACATAACATTATAACTCCACTTGCCCAAATATCAATTGCAGGCGTTTGTGAAGGATATTTTAATAAAACTTCAGGAGCACGAAAACCTGGTGTGCCAGCTCTGGGAGCTGTCTGTTCAGGTCTTGATATACACAATGAACAAACTCTTGCTTTTCCAAAGCAATAGCACTTTTCTCCTATATCTTTCTTTTTTGAATTAAGAGAAAGATTTAAACTATTCTGAAAAATATAAAAAAAAATAACAATATATATATTACTTATAACATTTTTATGTAATAATTGATACTTTACTTCATCTGATCTTTTCCGTTTAACAACTTGTATTTCAGAATTAGCTAATTTAATGTTATTAGATTTCTTTTCTGGTACATACTCCTGTGCTAATCCAAAATCAACTAGTAAATATCTATTAAAAAATAAAAAAATTAATATATTAAATTTATATTAAGATAATTTACATTATTTTACCTTTTATTACATCTATCATATAAAAAATTACTAGGTTTAATATCTCTATGTATAATATTAAATTGATGAACCCTTCGTAATGCAGTTAATAATGCTATCATATAATCTTTTGTTTCCTGAACAGTCATGTCTTGTACATATTCCTATTTAGTATCAGTAAATTATTACATTTAATATTATATAATAAAATAAATACGTTAAAATAAAATTAATTGAATCATAAATAAAAATCTTACCGAAAATTTATCATGTCTCATATATGGCATTACAAATATTACTGTTTCAAAATTTCTTAAACATAATTCCAATCCAACTATATAATCTTTTCCTCTAAAAAAGAAATTATAAAAATATTAATTTTAAATATATAAGTACATTTATTTAAATAATAACCAAATTTATAAAATGTCAAATTACCCTATTTGTTGCATACATTGTAATTCTCTTTCAATTTTTTCAGGATGTCTAGTAGGAACCAAATGTTTCAATGCAAATTTTTTAGAACCATCAGATAATTTTAAAGTAGCTAAATATACAGAACTAAAGGTTCCTTCTCCAACTTTTCCATGTACATGGAATAAATCTTTTATTAATGGAACTGTATTTTTAATTGCAATATTATTTTCTGAAATGATATAATAATTTTAATTTTTTTATTATAATTTGAATAATTTTTAATTTTTAATTTTGAATTAAATTCAATTTTTTACCATCATCATTATCTTCTTCCATTTCTGTTTTTTCTTCAATGGCTTCAGTATATGATTTAATATATTTAATCAGGTAATCAAAACACTATTTTGAAATTATTTTTGATAAATTAATACTTTCATTCTTTTCTTTTAAAAAACAAACTATTATATGTATGATAACCTGTTGAAAATTACATCGTTTCAAATATTCAAAATAAATAAATAAATATATATATATATATATATATATATATATATATATATGTGCACACTTCTATCAATAGTTTAAATATTAAAGCAGAATATTGATATAATTTTATACATATTTTAATAAATATTTTTGGAATTAATTATTACTATAAAATATATTATTAATTTTCAATAAAACTATTTTCTGCTATTAATATTTTAGATAATACATATATATGTATTCAAAAATACATATTTGGAATTCTGAAATGTATATATGGTACGTATATCAATGTATCAAGTAAATTGATATATTAAAAGTAATTCTATTTATATTTGTTATAAATATAACAATATTATTTGCTAAATAAATAACAAAGAAATGATAATATTAATAATATTAAAATATTATTTTTTAAAAAATTTTAATTGAAATTTTAAAAATTAAAAAAAAATTTCTAAAAAATTATCTATAAACTAAAGGTTAGAATAAAAAATAGATTAATAATTGTTTGTTTTAATTATTAATTGTATATTGTTTTCTCCTTTTTCTGATTATTTTTATATAAAATCTTTTTACTTTTTATTATTAGATTTTTTATTTTTATTTCATTTTTATTTAAAAAAAAAAATTTAATTATTCAAAATAATTAAGATATATGCTAACATGATTTTAATTTTTTAAGAATTGAAATATTGAATTAAAAATTGAATTAAATATTGAATATAGGAAATATTGAATTAAATATGTTTAACATTAATCCATCTAAATCATCTTTATTGGACACAAGTGAAAATAATGTTATAAGTGATATGGATTTGGATAAAATTGCTCTTCATCTCATTACTCAACAAAGATTTAGAGAAAATATTATAATTCCAAGAACTGTAGGTCCGGTACGAATTAAAACTAATGAAGAAAAATTAGTAGAAAGTGCAATGGAAAGTTGTATTTTTAAAAGTATCGCAAGCTGTGTCATAGGTATGTTTGTATTATATAATATTAAAAATTATGTTTATTTTTATATATAAGTATAATTAAAAAAAAATTAGATTTGTAGGATATGGTTTGGGAGCTGCTATAGGTTTATTTTCATCTAGTGTGAATTCAAATGTGGCCACTGTTGAAAAACAACAAACTGTTCGTGAAGTATTTAGAGAAATGAAAACTACAACATTGGGTTATGCAAAAAATTTTGCAGTAGTTGGTTGTGTATATTCAGCTATTGAATGTGCAATAGAATCGGTAATAATTCCTTAAATTCAATATAAAATTATAATTTAATTTATGTTTATCTATGTACTATAATATTATTCTAGAATTTTACTTTAGTATAGAGGAAAAACTGATTGGAAGAATGGTACATATGCTGGTGGTTTAACAGGTGGAATAATAGGATTGAGAGGTATTATTCTAAATTTATATATAAATTTAATATACGTAAGTAGCGAATTTTAATATGATTTTATGATTTAGCTGGTATAAAAGCAGGTTTAATTGGAGCAGCAGGTTTTGCAGCTTTTTCAACAGTAATAGATTATTATATGCATAAATCTTAAACATTGTCACATATTATTATAGACATATATTTATACAAAAAAAAAAAATATAAAACACACTCTGAGTATACCTGTACAATACGTATAAAAGCATAAGAATATTCTTAATATAAAAATGCATATATATAAGTACAATAGTTAAGAAATAAAATAAAATTCATGTAATATATATTGATGTTCATTTTACCTACATTCTGAAAATTTTCTATTTTTAATACAATATTTTTCTTAAATTGCATACATGATTTTTAAAATAAAAATTATAAAATGATTTAAGAGTAGGTACTAGTAATTAAATATTACTAGAATATTTAAGTAAAAATAAATGTTAATTCTTAATACTTGATACTTTACATATTGAAAATAAAACACATGTAAAGCTATACTTTACATTTAACACTGTTTATCACAGCATAAAATAAACTTTTAATTTCTAAATATTGTGAATGATTATTAATAGTTTAATATTGGCAGTCTTAAAATTTTTTTTATAAAAAAATATATATGGAATATTGGAAGATATGCAAATTCTATATATATTTCTACCAATTTCTTTGTCATTTGTGTAAAATATCAATATTTATAAAATGTTATTGTATATATGTATTTATACAACTTATATAAACTTATATAATTTCTTGTCATTGGAGTTACATTGTACCTTATAAATTTTCGTTTCTCATTTTGAAATAAAATTTTTGCATAATATTTGAGAGATTTTGCATATTTGTTACATTCTATATATTTCAATATTATAACATATTTTACCAAATATTAATTGTACTACATCTTGTTTAAGAAATACAAATTCTTTATAACAGTTTTATTTTTATAAAATGGATTATATTAATTTTGATATTTGTATTTTAATGGAAATTATAAATTATTTTATTAAAAAGAAATATGCAAGGCACTTATTACGCATCTCTGTGTTGTATGGTTATTAAATTATAGTTTTTTTATGTAATTTTTCCTATATTTTTAATTTTACTTTTCTATGTTTTTAAAATACTGAATTTTGTTCATAATTTAGTATTTAAAACAAAAATATTGAATAAGAAATTTATATTTTCTAATTATATTTGTCATAAATAAACTTTTAAAAATTGTAAATTTTTTTTCAAATTATGTTTTGAATAGCATATTGATCGTTTAATATAATTTTTTGGCACCTGTAATGTGAAGAATTAATTTTTCTTCATACATTTGTGCAGAAAATATATATAATTAAGGTTGTTGTTGTTGCATTTGTGCCTGCATTACTGCTACTAATTCTTGCATTCGTCGTAATTCTGCTTCTTTTTCTTGCAATATTCGGTCCTTCTCAGAAACAGAATTACTTCTTTCAGATTCTGCAATTCTATTGAAAAAAAAAAAATGATAAAATAAAAGAATTTTATTAGTAAAAAAAATATTTCGAATATTTTTTTAAAAATTATAATACTCACGTTTGTCTTCGAGGTGGTACAGGAGCTCCTTTTGCTAGTCTTTCACTGCGATAATTTTCATAATGTACTTCTTGAGTCACTTCTTGTAAATCTTGCATATGTGTGCTATAATTATATAAAAATAATAAATAATAAAAACTATTTTATTCTTTAATATATTCATTTAAACTAATATTACATACATTAACATTGTTCTCAATTTTATAAAATCACAATGATCAGGATTTTCAACTTCTACTACACCCCATGGATATAATCGCCCTCGTACTTTTCGTCCCTTTACTTCTAATAATGTATTTGCTCCACATACAGCAAATGGAACTGCTTCTTTCAGTTGTCTAACTTGTTCTTTATAATCTTCATCTTCATCACTATCACAATCTGGTAATGGATAAATCTTTATTCCACTACCTTCTATTTCTTCCATAACTCGTTTTTTTAAACGCAATACTTCTTTTTTTGTAAGTACATCAGCTTTTGCAATTACTGGTACTATATTAACTTTATTATGAAGTTGCTTCATAAATTCTATATCCAAAGGTTTTAATCTGATAAAAATAAAAAGAAATATAAACATATCATTATCTTGATATAATAAAATATCTTTATTGTGATATAATAAAATACAATCATAATTAAAATATCTTACCCATGACCAAATGGTGAAATAAAATAAAAACAACAATGTATTCTATTATCTACTATGTTTCTTCTATTTAAACCACTTTCATCACGTAAAAATCTTTCAAATTGATCATCTATATATTGTATGATAGCTCTAAAACTATCTGTATTATCAATTGCATCTCCATAACCAGGAGTATCAACAACAGTTAATCTAAGTTTGACACCTCTTTCTTCAATCTCCACAGTTGAAGCATCAAGCTTAACAGTTTGATTAGTTTTCTCTATTTAAATTATACCAATATAGTAATTATTATTTATAAGATATATAAATGAAAATATAAAAATATAAACAAAATTTAACTTACCTATAGCATCAGGAATTACACGTTCTGGATATAAATCAGTAAGAAATAAACTATTTACTAATGTAGATTTTCCAAGACCCGATTCTCCAACAACCATAAGCGTAAATTCAAAACCTTTTTTTACTGATTTTCTATGAACTTGATTAGGTAAATTTGCAAATCCCACATATCCAGGTGTTTCAAGACTAGCAAACTAATAAAGAAAATAAAAATTATATTAAATTAAAATCATATTTTTGTGATATAAAAAAATATATATACTTAAAATAAATAAATGAAATATTTTTTTATAAAAAAAAATATAAAAATATTTTATAAAAAAATTATTTATCGTTAAGGATACTTACCGTTTTTACACTTTCACTAGACATTTTTTCGTCGTAATTCAATTTAAAACGATAAGTAGAAGTTAGTACGGTATTTTTAAATGATATTAAGAACAATCCAAAACTAAATTTCAAGCTAACAAGCGCAGTATTGTGACAGAAGACAAGATTACAGCCATACTCGAAATATATATAAGTATACATATATCATGAATAAATTGAATAGGTTATTTGAATTTAAGATTCTTTGCTTTAATTGACATTATATTCTTATTATATATATTAAACAAAAGCAAAATTATATTTAAAAAAATTAATAATTTTATCGTAAATTCATTGGATATAAAAGAAAAATATTGCATTGACTGTACAGGAAAATGTTACGGTATATCTATATTATGAAGAAGGAGGGGAATAACCCTTAATAAGAAAGAAATTTAGGCGTGGCTGCCGAAATAAATACTTTTGATAAAAGTATAAACTTTTATAATAAAAAATATTGAAGTATGTAATCATAATTTAATTTAAAACTTTCAAACTTCTTTAATATAAATTGATGATTAATTATTAATTATTTAATTTTAAATGCGAATTAAAATTAATTTTAATTAATTACATTTATTTAAATTAAAATCGAATATTTAATGATTTTTTTGATTTAATGATTTAAAAATAATTTACAAAAATTTTTATATTAAAAATATTAAAATTTTATTTTTTTATTCTTTAATTTTTTAAAAATACATTACACAAATACAAGGCAAACGACTACTTTATTCAGGAAATAATATCATATACAAGCATAGTTTTATATAATATATTTATCATTAAGTTTTATCATAAGTTTTTCTTTATTTATCTCATAATTATCGATATTTTTTTTCAAATGATTGACATTTATTACTAGCATAGTAAATTAATTCATTACACAATATTAATGCGTAATAATCGGCACATTATCCTCATATTATTTAGTGATGTATAATTTTTTCAATCACTCAAATATTTTTTATGTTTTATAATTATTTGTCATTATTTCACAAGCGCATAAATAAATGTTTAATATTTTTAATCAAATCGAGTTTCAATATTAAACAATTATTTATAAATCATCTCAATAAGCAGATACAATGATTGGTATTAAAATGAAACATAAAAATTATAAGGAAGGAAATGAAAAGACGGACAATATTTTGTACTCTTTAAAACAAAGATTATTTGAGTACTATATTATTAGAAGATCAGTTTTTACGGAATCAAATATATGTATGGTGATAGTATATATTTATAATAGTTTGTACACATACCATTAATATTATTATAAACTGATACAACACCCAACATGAAATTGACGTGAACATTAAAATGTACTTTCCGTATCACATCATTATCGCGTGTATATATATATATATATATACACAAATAATTC
Source organism: Apis mellifera (assembly GCF_003254395.2). Classification (NCBI taxonomy): domain Eukaryota; kingdom Metazoa; phylum Arthropoda; class Insecta; order Hymenoptera; family Apidae; genus Apis; species Apis mellifera. Next base: position 10,698,128 of record NC_037649.1, read on the forward strand.
AAGTCTGTGTGTGCGCGCATGTGTGTACATATATATATATATACATATATGATACGATTGGTCATATGTATATACATATAATTACACATAACCAATATTACTCGAGCATGCATGGTGCACACAATTTTTACTTTAAGTTCCCAATTTATTATTACATTTTTTTAAACTAAAGAGTTAGTGTAAATAGAGAGGGCACTAGATGAAAAAATTTTATTCTTAATTAAAAATGCCAAATACGTAGAACTTAAGAATCTCATTAAATCACTTTTCATCATTATGGGGAAGACTCCCCTTAGGGGTAAATAAAAATTATTACAATTTCTCATCTCTGAAGAGATTCTTCCCACTACATTTGAGGAAACTAAGGGATCTTGTATTGGTTTCCAAATGTTTTTGTTGGGAAAGTTCCTTTCCCTGAAATTTAGGGAATCAGAAACTAATAATGATAATATGTTTACTTGTCATCTGTATTAATTTTTTCCTCCCGAGGTTTTGCACCACCATAAATTGAACTTGATTTACTTGATTCTGCAATTGCATTTATGGGATCCTGAATTGTTCTTGGTGCTAATACCAAACGTTTCCTTCCAGTTGTATCAGCTATAATAACAATATTAAAATCATTTATAATTTTTTAAAGATAAAATCATTATCAAATATTATATACAAACAAACCTGGAGGTGGATCTTTGTGAAATGGTTCATCATGAAATGGTTTTCGTTCAGTTCCAGTTCCACGAGAAGCTGGTCTATTACCATATGATCTAGACGAAGCGTTACGCGACCATTCTCGACTTCCACCTCCTGTATCATCATTAAATTGACTGTAGTTACCCCGGTTACTTCTCATATCCCATGTACTACCTTGTCTTCCACCATGACTCTGACCTTGACCTACATAACCTCCTGCACATTATTATATTAAATTTTAATTTTTAATAATATATCTTTATATGCATATACATACATACATACATACATACATACATATATATATATATATGTGTGTGTGTGAAATTATACAAATTATACAAATTTTATTAAATTATAATATATATAATTTAATAAAACAAAATATATAAACTTTTATTTTATAAGCTTATAATACTTTTATAATACTTTTAAATATTATGAAAATATTATTGTATCAATTAATTAATTTATATATTGTTAAATTTAAAAGATATTTATTATATACGTTATGCAAAGCATAACGCTTACTAGAATACATAGATTTGCTTCCAAAATCATCACCATATCCTCCACGGCCTCCATCTCTCCCTCTAAAGCCTCCACTGCTACCTCCACTCCGCCCTCTCCTATCGAAACCACCGCGATCATTTCTCTTGCCCTCCGCTACATCTATTTTAATAACACTTTTATCTACTTCTACTGCTCCATCCATTTCCAATGCAGCTTCTAAGTCTGCTAAATCTTCAAATTCAACATAACAAAAACCCTTAAACCTATAGAAAAAAAAATATTAAATATATAATATAATATTAAAGAAGTTATATTATTTATAAAATATTCAATTCAATTATATTATAATTAGTTTCATTTATACAAACCTATCAGTTTCTTTATCTTTAACCAATCTGATTCCTTTAACATTAAGTTTTTTGAAGATTTTATCAACATCTCCTTGTACAATTCCATTTGGTAAATTTCCCACAAATGCAGTATAAGGAGGTTCTGTTGGTAATGGCTTTCTGCCACTTCTATATCCACCTCCATAATCTCTGTTTAAAAAAATGTATAGTCATATGCATTTTAGATATATTAATATTTTGCACAATTAATATGTATAAAGTAAGTATTATTTTTGTTATTTAATTATTTTTTAACTATTAATTTAATAAAAAAATAACATTACTATAAATTTGATATATAATTATCATTTGATGTTAGAATTACAAAAAGTTTCATGTTCAGTTTTAAGAGTTAATTACAAAATAATAATAATATATAGAAATAATAATAACAATATATAGATTTATAATTGTGACACTCATTAGAATATTAATTTTCATAAGCACATATTCTAGTGAATAATGTGGAATTAAATACTCTTACGTGTTATATGAAATAATATTTTTAACCAAATATATTATATGTATTGCACAAATTTTTAGTTTATATTTTTATCAATAATATTATGACTAAAATGCACTATTGTTTGGCCGGCCAAAATAAAGCCGCGTGTCGAAGGAACCATATCTGTAAGGTGCTGCGCTGCACTCTAATCAAAACTCACTTAACCTTAAAATCGTAAAATTATTGAAGAAAAGAGCAGTTTTTTTATCAATTCGGTACATCGATTAAATACTATCCTTACATTGTATTGAAAAATCTCAATAACTGTTATACATGAAAGAAATTGTAACCTATACTTGCCTTGAATCTTCGTAACCACCTCGACCAGCCATATTGGATGCACGAAACTGACCGGGACCGCGCGGGTCGAGTGCAATACTATGTTCAAGATGGCACTTTTCTAATCACTAAAGAATTTGAAATCATCAATCTAAGCAAACTTCCTTAGTTAGGGATCGTTACTTGCATTAATGAATTTCGACAATAATTTATCAAAAGATTAAAAATTTCTAATAAAGAACACAATTACTTTTATTTTTACTATGAATTGTTAACAATTAGATTATGATAAGCTCTTTTCAAAAAATAATTTATTTATGTAGTTGAATTGCATAATATTACTAGAAATTTTTATTTATAGTAATTCGACAGTTCTACACAAAGGTACGAAATTTTTAACGAAAACGATTGACAGTCTATGCAATTCAAAAATGAAATATACACTTTTGATTTTACATTCTATTCATTATTTGTTTCATTTAAATAACTACTATTATAAGACCAGGTATTAAAATACTAATTCATTCAATTGTTTTTATATATTTGTTATATAGGTACTTATTAGATTAGCGTAGTTTTTAGGTAAAACAAAGCAAGATGGCGGATGAGACGATGCACATGTTAGAGCCTATTTCAAATAAAATGAAGGATAAAATGAATAAAATGGATTGTACAGTTCTTGATTATTTTACTAAACTTAGAAATGAAACAGAATCTGAAAGAATACATGGTGGAATTGTCCTATTAAAATATTTAATTGAACAAAATTCGGTAAGTATTAATTTAAAAATAACCTCAAAATAAATCATTTTTGTATAGCGCGAAAAATGATCATAGTTTTTATATTGATAAATTTTTATATTGATAATTATATACAAATACATTTTAGGAGAATAATGATACTCAAGAATTTAAATATGCTATAAAAAGACTTATTCGAAGCTTAGGCTCTTCAAAAACAACTTCACGAATAGGTTTTTATACAACACTGACAGTTTTTTTAATGATAAATCCTAAAATGTCTATAGAAAATTTTTTATCTATAGTAAACAATGAATTACATCCAGTAAATAGTAATGCTAAAAGTGTAAGTAAGAAAATCAATATATATTATATCACAATATTAAATATTTATATTTAATATTAATCACATATTAAGTATTTATATTTAATATTAATCACATTATTTTAGGAAAATGGTGATATTTATATGGGGCGCATATTAGCATATGGAACATTAATAAGATCTAAGTTACTTTTAAATAGTATTAATGAAATACAACTACAAACTATACAAGATCTCATTAATGCAGGCAAACAACGTAGTTATTTATCATTTGTTTCTGTTTCATTTCTTGTTGAATTTGTAAATCAACTTGATACTGAGTGTATTAAAAAATCAGTTTGGCCAATTATTGAAAAAGAATTTGGCAAACCATGGACAGAACAAACATTAGATTCATTGTATGCTTTGTTAATAATAAGAAATAAATGTCCATTACTTGTAAATAATGAATTTTCAAAAAAACATTTTGGTACAGAAGATATTATCAGTAAAGAATCTATGAGTAACATAGTGAAAGTATTATTGGTAAGTATATATTATAAATTTATTTATTAAATTATTTATAAAAAATATATTAACTTATATATTATTAATATTTAGGATTTACCCAGAATTATATCATGTCATCATCCAATATTTAAATTATTTTGTGAGAATTTAATGTCAGCTGAACTTATTACTGATTTTTGGATTCATATAGATCAAAAATTTATAAAACCATCTAAAACTGATGAATACTTGGTTATACAGATTCTCAAGCTTATATTATCAAATATTGTAGATAAATCTATACTTCCATCATTATTATCACCAAATTATATACAGCATATGTTAAAAAAATGTTCTGGATCTAAATACCACAATAAAGATGAAGTTCTTCTTGGATTTAAAGAAGTCTTAAATTTGTTAATATTAGCTACAAATAGTAATGATACTAAATTAAAAATACAAATTGCTGTATTAAAAAAATTAATATTATATCCAGGTGATTTAATGATTGAAAAAAAAACAGGTACAAAAGTAATTCAAATGCTTACTGGAAATTTGAACTTAGATGGTATAAAAAAAGTATCAAAAATATACAGAGAAATAATTGAAAATAAAGTACCTAGAGACAAATCAAATGTTAAAACAGAATCTTTTTGGACAAATGCTGAAAGAATTTATGCTGCTCATTTATTAACAAGGTAATTAATTAATTAAATTTATATTTCAAAAAATATAATATTATATCACAATATTAAATTTTATTTTTAATGCAATTATGAATAATAATTTATTATTATTAGGTTAATAGGACATCCTAAAATGTTTATGGATATAGAATGGAAATTAGATCAATTAAAATTTTTATTTACTTATGGATTATGTGAAATGCCAAATGTTGGGGTAGATCTAGCTTGTAAATATTATTTTTACATTTAATATCATAATATTAATCTCACATATAATTACTTAATATTTAATATTATAATTATTTTTTTTTTATTTGTAGCACAATTTAAGGAAACATTTTATCGTGCATTAGATCACAAATTACCAAAATTAAATGATTTACGAAATATATTAAGTGAATTAGTTCATTTTTTGGATATTCATTTAAAAGAACAAACTTTGAAATTAAGAAATCCATTAGTGAATGATGCTAAAGTTTCGTGGGAAAAAGTGACACATTTAATTAAAAATTTGGAAAATAATTCAAAAAAAACAGATGCTATACCGCTATTTCATACAATGAATTTACATATGGGTTTACAATTATTTTCAGACTCACAAATGGCAATTGCGACTATAGATGAACTACAAAGTTGTTATGAAAGAATAGTAAAAAAATCTAAAAAATATAAAACTGTTAATAAAGAACAAAATGATGAACCAGAATGGGTAGAAGTGGTTGTTGATTTATTATTATCCTTTTATTCAAAGAATAGTCATTTATTACGATCATTAGTAGGATGTGTTTTTCCACATATTTGTCCCTATATAACACCAACAGCTATACATCAAATTTTAGCAGTACGTAAATTAAATTTATAAATATAATTAGAAGATTGGTCATTATATTTCGAAATTTTTATTTCTAGGTATTAGATGTAAGAACTGAGAAAACACCACTTGTACCAAAAAATAGTTTTGATAATGAAAATGATGAAATTTCATCAGATATGGAATCAAGTTTTAATAGTACAGATTATGATGAAAGTGATGAAAATACTAATGATGAAATGGTGACTTCATCAGATAGTGACTCTGATTCAAATGAAGAATCGACAAATGAAAATGAAGATGAAACAATAACTGATAGATTACGAATGGCAGTTAGTCAAGCACTTGGTGATGCTTCTGTTCAAATTGATAATGATGATATAAATGTAGAAAACATTGATGAAGAAGAAGGAAAACGATTAGATGAATCGTTAGCAGCAGCATTTAGGATTCTTCGGGAAAATCGTCAGCTCCGGTCCAAAAAACAAGAAAAATCAGCACAAGCTTTAACTCATTTTAGAATTCGAGTTATAGATTTATTAGAAACTTATTTAGAATGTGTTCCATCAATGGCAATTGTATTTGACATGTTACTTCCTCTTTTTACATTATTAGAATTTTGTATAAAAGATCCTCATCAGAAACCTCTTCAAGATCGAGTTCGATCTTGTTTAAAAACATTATCATTGATAAAAAAATTCAAAGATATAGAAAATGTTAATGAAGAATTATTAACAATAATATTAAAGGTAATTATATTTTAAAATTTAACAATTACTTTATATTCATTATTTAACAAAAAAAAATATTTTTAAGGCTTTAATAGAAAAAGGAGAAAGAACTACGTCAGTTTATCATGAAATGAGTGATAAATTAGCTGAATGTTGTACATTTCTCGTGAGATGTGCTGAACAGGCTAATATATCTATAGATGCAATCATTAAAATTTATGAAGAAAATTTAAAAGCTTTTTTTAAAAGAAGAGATTGTGTATTATCACCTTTATTATTTAAAACTATTTTACAGTTACAATGGGAGGGTAACTGGCAATTAGCTCCTTTATTGGTAAATTTTTATTTTTCATCTTAATAAATTTTGATGAATTCTAATTAATAGTTTATCATTTTTGCAGGTAGATTTTGCTTTCGATGATAATATAAGATCTTTTCGTCGTGGATATGCACTTGAATTCTTAACTATCTTTTATAATAATAGTCGACTAGTTCATTTAGATACAAAACATTTTGATATAAGAATGAAATTAGAAAAAAAAATATGTAAAAATACTATAAGTATATTTCAAGAATTATCCAATATATATAAAATTAAAAGTGAACAAGCAGTTACAAGTAATGGCAATGAAATAGGAAAAGAA